>NC_088701.1:9326836-9626836 GCF_028017835.1 Emys orbicularis | reverse complement strand
AGAGGCCTGATCTACACTACAAGGTTAGGGGTGACGAAAGGACAGCTTACATCGACCTAACCTTGTGCGTAGCTGCGAAGCATCTTCACTCAAATTTGGCTCCCGCTGACGTAAGTTCCTCTCTACGTCGATTTTGTAACCCCACCTTCCCGAGCGGCAGACAGTCGTGGTCGCCCTAGCTAGGTCGATGCAGTGTTGGTGTAGAGGTTGCGTTGCTTATGTCACGGTTACTGGCTTTCAGGAGCGGTCCCACAGTGCCCCACACTGACGATACCATCAACACCAGCGCCCCTGGTGAGGACACACCCCGCCGGCCCAAGGAGCCAAGCGTGCGCCCACACAAGCGATTTAATGACTGCAGTGCCTGTGTGCCGACATAACTTAGGTCAACATAATTTTGTAGCATAGACATGGCCAGAGCTAGGTCAATGGATGAATTCTTCTGCCGACCTAGCTACCACCTCTCGGGGAGGTGGATTAATGGCGCCAAAGGGAGACCCCCCCCCCCCCCCGTCGCTGTGATGAGTGTCCACACGGACGAGCTACCATGGCGCAGCTGCGGTGCTGCCGCTGCTGTACCGTTTCGAAGGTAGACAAGCCCTAGGAGTTCCCCTGGACCCTGCAGTAGCGTTGCAGTCCCTGGACAGTCCTTCTAAGGTTGCTTCTGGGCTCTGGAGGAACCTTCCAGCTCTGGGCAGCCCATCCACACTCTCTTGTGCTCTAAAAGCAGCTTTCTCCTCTCCCTCAGTTCGAAAGGACTCTTTCCTCTCTGGACAGGTAGGCAGGGTCTGGCATGGAAACTCCAGCATCGACCCCTGCGTCCCCACTTTGTAGGGCTCCCTGCAGAGGCCCCTCGCTGCAGACACTTTCTTACCAGGGTTACCCATCTTTTATTGTAGCAGCAACACAATGCAGTTGCCAAACTTCACTTAGCTGAAACGCAGTCAATAATACGGCCCGCTGGCCCCTTAGGCCTACAAGCACTCACCTGAGGAAACTCCGATTAAGAAACAGAGATGAGGGGACTGGAACACATCTTCTTCCGGGGGTGGAGGGGTGGGGAGGGCAGGGCAAAGAAATTGAGGGCTATGGGCCTGAGACAGGCTCACCCACCATTTGCCCCATTGTAGTTTGCCCTGCACAGCATGGAGCCTTCTGCCCTCTGGGGGATCAGCCCTGGGGCAGCTGCTGGGATGGCTGCCATCAACAGCTGGGATGGGGGCAAACACGTTGCAGGCTGGGGTTGCATGGGACTCAGCACAGCCACCTCGCCATGGAGGCAGCCGCATTGGGACTTGGTCTCATGTTGATAAGGCAGCTGGGAATTCGGGTGCAGACCGGACATGGAGTTTGTGGCTCATCATGAGCCAGAGCCCAGTGCCACCCGCGGGCAATGCTGGAGCCCTGCACCAAGCCACACGCCAAGGCTGGAATTCACCAGCAGGTTCATTACCAAGTGGTGAAGCACAGTGGCCCATTCAAGCCTGGCCACAACCTAAGGGGCCATGGGTCACGGAGCAGCTCAGCTCCAAAGGCCAGAAACCCAAGGCCCAGCCAGCATGTGTGTCTGCCAGGCCCAGAGCTGTTGTTTGCCAGGGATCAGTGAGGGGGCGGGCGTGGGGTTGAACAGGATAACCTGCCCCTCCCTGCAGCCTCCCAGCACCAACCCAGGGAGGGACCTGCCTTTGCCTCTTCTCACCAGCCCGGTGTTTGCTCTTCAGCATGGCAATGGTGGTGTCTCCATACACACTTGTCCAGAGCCAACGGGCCCCTCCAGCTTGGCACAGTTCCGTAGCACTGCAATGCAACCACCACCACACCCACCCTTCCCTTCTGACCCCTTGGCAGCTCAATTTCATCCCTTAGATTGAAACTCTCCTCTACCTTCCTTGGTATTCACATGCAGGGCAGCTCTGAAACTGAGTAATGCATTCCAAGCATTCTCCCATCCTGAATGGCACCAGCTCCAGGACTGCACCCTGAGAGCTGGCCAGACTGGTTCTAAAGTACCTGGCCCAACAAGAACCCAGCCGCCCATGAGCTCCTGAAGCGTCTGTGGGTGTCAGGGAAAAGGAAGACGAGGTTACACCTTGGACAGGGGCTGTGGTTCTTCGAGATGTCTCCCTGCCCCACAGGATGCTCTCACCTCTAGGGCGCCTCCTCCTGTCCGCACTGGGGATTAGCTTTTTCCAGGTCTGACACCCCCTTCTGCTGGTCACCACACACTTGCTGCCTCCTCTCTCTCTCACCCTCTTCTGCCAGGGTGCTCTGTCGTCGTGGCTTGGCCCTCCGGGCAGGTCGTGTGTGTTTCCCTTTCTGAGGTATCAAAGTCTCTTCCTCCAAGATGGCCATCACCCCTTCACCTGCCTGGACCAGGCCTCTTCCCCAGTGGCTGGTAGGGGAACCTGGGCCTGCTGTCTACTCTGGGTTCCAGCTTAGGGACCCTCTGATCAGCAGCCAAGGTCTGCACCCCCTTAAACCTTGCCACCTTTTCCTGCACCCTGCCACCTAATTTCCTTCTTTCCCTCTCGACTGTCCAGAGGGACTACAGACTCCTCACTGCAGCCCCATTCTACTGCCAGCTTCCTGGCTTTAGCTTACCCCGCCTGCTCCTTCCCATCTGGGGTGGAGCATTATTCAGGGATTACTTAGGCCAGCTAATTCCCCTCAGCTGTGGCCTATCCAGATAATTGGTCTCATTAACCCCTTCTAGGCTGATGTGCTATGAACACCCCATCACAGGCCCCCTATAGGTGCTCCACTTCAGGTTCGTATGCGCCTCTTGAGGCCTTGTCTGGAAATTTTCCATTAGAATCTGTTCAGTCCGCTCATACGCTCTATACAACCGCGCTCCGAGGGCTGTGTAGGCCAACTGCCATCAGCAACTTCTCTATCCAAACATCCAACAAAAACAGTCCAAAGCAGAGGGGAAGGAGGGCAGGCAGTGGAGCAGCCATATGGACACACGCCTCAAAGAGCCAGTTAGTGCACAAGGTGAGTAACCTTTTCTTTGAGTAGCGTCCCCATGGGTGCTCCACTTCAGGTGACTCCCGAGCAGTATCCTCACAGGGAGAAGGGGGCTTCGGAATCAAGTTTAAGACTGAAGACAGAACAGCAAAACCAAACACCACGAGAGATCTGAGGGTGTGGACCAAGGCATAGTGTTTAGAAGATGTGTACACTAAAGCCCATGTAGCAGTTCTCCATATCTCAGGCACTAGAATGTTTTTGAGTAACACTGTGGAAACTGCCTGTGACCAGGTAGAGTGTGCTGTAATCATTTGGAGAGGAAAGGCACCAGCTCCATCATAGCGAGAAGTAAGATACCCAGAAATCCATCTCAACCATCTCTGTGAAGAGATCATGGACCCCTTTGATCCTTCTGCGATGAAGACAGAATCTAGGTGATTTCCAAAATTGCTTGGTCCTATCCAGCCAAAAGGCCAATGCCCATCACATAGCGGGAGAATTCCCTTCACATTAGCTGAGATTTATGTGGTTTAGGGAAAAATACTGGCTGAAGAATAGACTGGATGGAAATCTATCAGTGCTGTAGGTAAGAACTTTGGGTGAGGTCATAGATAGAAGGAGGAGGGGTGCCTTGGGTGTCTCCTACATTTTTATAGTGTCAGGCCCCTCTTAGACAACATTTCCACCTGTGATTCAGGAGTCAAAAAGTCTCCAGGGGAGGATGTCTCCTCCTGGTTTCCCCACCTGTTGGAACTTCCTTTGTGCTTGAGGACTCTGTTTACTGCTTAAATGCAAATGAAGCAGAGCACACATTCTTTTGTTTCAGACAGAGCTGTTTGGGCAGGGTGTGGTTTGGAACCTCTGTTCTGTCTAATAATTAACTTCCTTTATGATGGCCTGGAAGCATTCATAGAATATCAGGGTTGGAAGGGACCTCAGGAGGTCATCTAGTCCAACCCCCTGCTCAAAGCAGGACCAATCCCCAGACAGATTATTATCCCAGTTCCCTAAATGGCCCCCTCAAGGACTGAACTCACAACCCTGGGTTTAGCAGGCCAATACTCAAACCACTAAGCTATCCCTCCCCCGTGGATAGAGTGACCAGACAGCAAGTGTGAAAAATCGGAACAGGGGTGGGGGGTAATAGGAGCCTATATAAGAAAAAGACCCCAAAATTGGGACTGTCCCTATAAAATCGGGACATCTGGTCACTCTACCTGTGGAAGATGTTCAGTAAAGGTTGCAAACTTGTAATGTCGGACTTGGCTGTGACTGCCTTACATTTTCCCATCCGAAATCGGAAGGTCGTGGATGAGTAGGCCTTTTGGTCATAAAGGTCTGACTTCTGGTCCTTGTATTAAGGGGTAGACCGGGAGTAATGCTGTTTATCCCACTTGTTTACAGCATCCACCACCAGGGAAGGAGATAGTAGTGGTGGGGAAGCGGGAGGACAAATTCTGAGTCCCTGGGGGGAACATATTTCTTATCTGCCCGTTTGCAACGTGGCGGGATGGTGGCAGAATTTGCCACACAGTCTTTGCTGGATCCAGGAGCATTTCATTAATGGGTAGTGCAATCCAGGTGAGTGCTGCCCACTGCAGAATGCTGAGGAGCTTGTGTTTGAGTCTTAACCGCCTCACAACGTATCTCTGGAGGGTGTCTGCCACCCTCTCCACAAGGGCCTGGAATTGGCAGAAATCATGGTGGGGGAGGCAGGACCTTCTCTGGAGATAAAGAGAAAACAGGGGTTTGAGAGGTAGCCTCTCTTTTCCTCCCTAGCCTTCTGTTCTTCAAAGGCCTCCTCATGTTGGGGATTTGGTGGAGGAGAATGTTTGACCCTAATTTCCTGGTGCAGTGGAGCGAGAGGTCTGGCAAATTGCTGCCAATTCGCTGCCCAAGGAGCCCAGCATGGCCATATTGGGGGGGCATACAGGAGAGGGGGTGGTACCCAGGACTGATGCCACCATTCCTGATGTGGGCGAGGATCTTTGTCAGAGCATGGGTTCCTGCAATGATGCACAGGGCAGCCTGCCAAAGAGGGCGCCATGCACTGGCCCGGTGCTCCACTTGCACGCTGCGGCCAAGCAGCCACAGCGCTGGTTCCTCTCCACCCGGCCCAGCTCCCCCCTGCTCACTTGCTCCTCTTGGCCAGACAGGGGTAGAGAGAAGCCCTCAGCTGCTGTGGCTCTGCTCTGGCCCCACCCCACCTCCTCCCCCCAGAGGCTTGTACCACTTGGTGGAGCGAGTGGGAAGGAGGAGAGGGGGAGGCTAGGCGGCGGGCCCTGGGGTTTCTGGCTCCCCCGTGGTGCGGCCCCCCTGCCTCCTCCCTGGGCTCTTGGGCCCCTGCCAGCCCTGGGGCAGCGCTGGTGGGAGGGTGTTGAGCATACAGCTCCCCCCCCCGCCCGACCCAGCCCTGCCTTTATTCAAAAGCAGAGGCCAGGAAGCGTGGGGGTCCCGGACTATGCTGGGCAGGAGGTGGCACCGGCCCCCAGTGGACGGACACCCGAACCAGTGGGCGCTCCTTGCTCCAGGTAAGCCCTCTCGGCCTGGGCCCTGCAGAGCAACTGGAGTCCCTTCACCCCATCCCCCCACCAGCGCCCCTGGGGGAGACCCAGTGCCCCCTGCCCCATCCCCCCATGAGCGCCCCTGGTCTAGGGAGGGATGTGGGTCTGGTCCAGTTCGGGGGGTTCAGACTGGGGAGGGATGCAGGTCAGGTCCTGTTTGGTCTGGGGAGGGATGTGGGTCTGGTCCAATTTGGAGGGTTGGCCTGGTCTTTTGGGGGCACAGCTGGTCCTGATCCTAGTCTCTTTGCCCCTCTGCCTGGGAGGTGGGGGGGGGGGGGGGGAAGGACTTCCACTTGATGGAGACTAGTATGAATAATGACACTAAATAAAATGTATTAAAGTTTTTCATATTTTTTTAATTTTTAAAACATTTTAAACAGTTTTTAAATTCGCCCCAATTTCATACAAAAATTTAATTCAAGGCCTGATAGTTCATATGAGAAATGTGAAGGATGAGAGTATGATGGTTGGTTCCCTTTTAGTGGGAGCATGCTTTGGCTTTTGTTAGCTGTTTTTACCCACATGCTCTCACACACACAGTCCCCCCAGCACACACACCAGGGCTCCCTGCATCCAGGTCACATTCCCCACCTGAGCTGGGCTGTGAGGCATCAGGAGCTGCTGCTCTCCTGACCTCTCCTTACGCAGCCCAGGCAGGGAAAGTCACCTGGATGCAGGGAGCCCTGATGCTGCTTCTCGCTCCCCCCTCACAGCTTCCTACGGGTCTGCGGGACAGAGGAGCAGCAGTCCGGGGAGGAGCGAGCAGCAATGCCAGCTGCTTTGGGCATCCAGGTCAGTTTCCCCATGTGGGTGCAGGAGGGGGATGCAGGAGTCAGGAGTGAAGGAGGTGCAGGGATTAGGGGCGCAGTTGAGAGTTCGAGGTCTCTAACACCATAGACTTAGCAGGAGATTGGGGCCTTTTGGGAGCTGGCTTCTTGCGGTGGGAGACCAAACTCCTCCTCTTTGGACCCTCACTGAGTCCTCTGAAGTCTTCCCCCTCTTAGGGAAGACCTTAGCTGAGGTCGGAGGGGCACTGGATCAGTCTGGAGACAGATGTGCTGGTGTATGTCTACTGACCTGGCTTGGAAGACCCAATTGAAGCTTCTGAAGCTGGAACTCTCCCTGCGACCTGCTTCCAAACTCTAGATTTCAGAGCCAGGCACGAGTGACATGTCTGGGAGATATGGGACTCCCCCAAACACAGGATACACTTAGAGTGGCTGTTGCTGATCTGGATAGTCTCCCGACAAGAGGCATCATTTGAAACCTGGTGAACCAGGCCTGCCCACCCCGGCCAAACAAGTTCCCTAGAAAAAATGGAGGAGAAAGGGAGAGCAAAAAATTCAAACCTCTCACGATCATCTAATTCTGTACTGACAACTAACACTAACTAGAACCACTAAACTAACTGCATGAATACAGGAGGTTATCCAAAATGAGATTCTCTGGGCTGAAACTGGTAGGCCTTTCATCCTATCTGCTATTGCCACAAAGAGTTGCATGGATTTACGGAATGGCTTGGTCTTCTCAATGTAGAAGGCTGGGGCACATCTAATGTCCAATGAGTAAAGACACCGCTCCTCTGAATTCCTGTGCAGTTTCGGGAAGAAAACTGGCAGAAAATAGCCTGGTTATTGTGGAACTACGAGACCACCTTTAGAAGAAATGCTGGGTGGGAGCGTAGTTGAACCTTGTCCTTGAAGAACACCATGTTCGGTGGTTTTGACGTAAGGGTCCTGATTGCCGAGACTCCTCTGGCCAAGGTAATTGCCACCAGGGAGGCAACCTTCCAGGAGAGGTACAGCAGAGGACTTGATGCTAGCAGTTCAAAGGGAAGGCCTGAGAGTCTTGACAGGATCAGGTTTAGGTCCCATGGTGGAATTGGTTTGCAACTTTGAGGGTAAAGTATTTTTAACCCTTTAAGGAAGCAAATGGACATCTCATGTGAGAAGACCCACCTACCGCTCACCGGAGTGTGGAAGGCCAAGATCGTTGCTAAGTGTACCTTGATGAAAGCAAGGGCCAGGCCTTGTTGTTTCTGATGGAGCAGGTATTCCAGCACAGACTGGAGGGAAGACCGAGTCAGCCAAAGACCTTGTTGGGAAGACCATACTGAGAAATGCTTAGACTTGGCCAGGTAAATAGTTCTAGTAGACGGCTTCCTACTACCTAGCAAAACCTGGTGAACTTGCTCTGAACAGGCCTGTTCCTCCGGGTTCAACCATGGAGCTTCCACTTGATGGAGTAAGCAGCTGTGATCTGGTCAGAGCAGGTCCGGGAGGGGTGGGAGCAGCAGCCAGGGCGCCACTGACAAGTCGAGTAGTGTGTCAAGCCAGCGTTGGCGCAGCCACGCGAAGGCTATAAGAATAACCCTTGCCTTGTCCCACTTGACTTTCAGAAGGACCTGGTGCACCAGAGGAACTGGAGGAAATGCATAAAATAGGAACTCTGTCCGTGGAAGCAGGAAGACGTCTGAGAAGGTGCCCGGACTGTGTCTGCACAGCGAGCAAAATTGTTTACATTTCCTGTTTGGCCTGGTTGTGAACAGGTCTACCTGGGGAGACCCCCAACCTCTGGAAGACGTATCTGGTCACCTCTGGGTGAAGGGACAACTCGTGGTGAGAGGAGAAAGATCTACTGAGGTGATCTGCCAGGGCGTTCCAGGCTCCCGGAAGATGGGAATCCTCGAGGTGGATGGCGTGCTTCACGCAGAAGTTCCACAGATGGATAGCCTCCTGGCACACGGTGGAGGAGCGCGCTCTTCCCTGCTTGCTGATGTAGAACATGGCTGCCATGTTGTCCGTTAGCATTCGTACTACTTTGCCCATGATCTGGAGAAGGAACGCTTGGCAAGCTAAGAGGACTGCTCTGAGCTCTCTGATGTTTATGTGTAGGGAGAGCTCTTCCTCAGACCACAGGCCCTGTCTCCTGAGGGGTTTGAGGTGAGCTCCCCAACCTGGATCAGATGTGTCCAAAATTAAAGACACTGAAGACTAGGGGGGTAACGAAAGGAATGCCTGCAGTTACTGACTCTGGGTCCTTCCACCAGTTAAGGAAGGCGAGGACCAAGGCGAGAACTATAAGCACCGAGTCTAAGTGGATTTGGTGAGCACACCGAGGCCAACCAAGTCTGCAGGGGTCTGAGGTGCAGCACTGAGCGCCGTACCATGTAAGTGCACATGGCCATGTGTTCCAAAAGTTTGAGGCAGAACCAGACTGTCAAGATGGGGTGGACTTGACCTTGGATATCAAGATCCAATGTTCTCCAGAATCGAGCCTCGGGAAGGGAGGCTCTGGCCTGGGTCAAGTCTAGAACTGCCCCAATAAACTCTATTCTCTGGACTGGAGTGAATGTTGACTTTTGCTCGTTTATCAACAGGCCCAGTGCTCAGAAGGTGGCTTGGACCAGGCTGATGATGTTCTTCACTTGAGCCTTTGAGTGGCCCTTGATTAGCCAATCATTGAGGTACGGGTACCATCATCGTGCATTTCGTAGAAATCCGAGGGGCTGCAGACAGACCAAAGGGGAGGATGGTGAATGATAATGGGTCTGGTTTATGATAAACCTGAGGAAACTTCGGTGGCCTTGGAAGATGACAAGGTGGAAATATGCATGGGGGGAGGGATAGCTCAGTGGTTTGGAGCATTGGCCTGCTAAACCCAGGGTTGTGAGTTCAATCCTTGAGGGGGCCACTTAGGGATCTGGGGCAAAATCAGTACTTGGCCCTGCTAGTGAAGGCAGGGGGCTGGACTCGATGACCTTTCAAGGTCCCTTCCAGTTCTAGGAGATAGGATCTCTCCATTAATTTATTTAATTTAATTTAATTTATCTTTCAAGTCAAGAGCGGTCCCCTGGATCCAGGGAGACCATGCAGAACCTCCATTTCTTGAGATAACTGTTGAGGACGCAGGTCCAAGATGGGTCAAAGATGCCCTCTGGCCTTCAGGATTAGGAAATATCTGGAGTAAAATCCCTTTCTCTCTCAAGTTCTGGGGCACCTCCTCCACAGCTCCTACCCGTAGGAGGGCTTGTACCTCAAGCTAAAAGTTGCTCATGAGATGGGTCCCTGAAGAGGGATGGGTAGAAAAAAATTGAAGGGTAACTGTCCGCCACCATACTCAGCACCCAGCGATCCGAGGTGATGAGGGACCATGCCGGACTGAAGTAGGAGAGTTGGTCTGAAAATAAAAAAAAAGGGGGGGGGGCGCGGAGGATCCAAGGCAGGAACTGATATATTGCCCTCAGGCACACCTTCAAAAGCTCTGTTTGGGGCCTCCTGAGGATCTGTGCGACCCTGGTAGTGTGGCTGAAGTGGATTGGGGCAGTTGCCTACGCTTCTAACCCCTGCTCCTTTTCTCGAACGGGTTCTGACATAGTAGTGGAGTCAAGAAGTGGGCTGGTTGCTGGGGCATGAAATGCTTCCTCGAAGGAGCTGGGGAGTAGAGGCCCAGGAGTCCTTCAGACCACGGAGCTGTGTGTCCATTTGCTCTGTGAAGAGGGAGGTACCCTCGAATGGGAGGTCCTGGATTGACTGTTGGCGCTCCAGTGGTAGCCCCGAGGGTTGAAGCCAGGAGCATTGCCTCACAAACACTGCAGAAGCCGTGGTTCTGGCTGCTGGGTCAGCTGCATCCAGAGCTGCTTGGAGTGAGGCTCTGGCTACAGTTTTCTCCTCCTCTAACAGGATGGAAAACTCTTGCCTGGAGTCCTGAGGCAGAGTGTCCTTAAACTTGGCCATAGAGTCTCGCATATTGTAATCATACTTCCCATGCAGGGCTTGTTGGCTGGAAATACGAAGCTGTAACCCAGCCAGCGAATACATTTGTCTGCTGAACAAGTCTAGCTTCCTTGAGTTCTTCTGCTGCCTGCCTGGCCTTGCCTGTCCCTCTCATTGGCTGCTGTGACCACAAGAGACCCAGGAGGAGGGCCAGAACACAAGTATTCGTACCCCTTGGCCAACACGTAGTATTTCTTTTCTGCCTTCTTTGAAGTAGGAGGCAGAGAAGATGGAGTGTGCCACCCAGGGACCTGACCGGACCCATAACATCCTTGTTAATGAGTAGGGCAACCTTGGATGGGACTGCTGTGGACAAAATGTCAATGAGGCTATGCGCTAACTCCTTGAGTACCTCCACCACCAGCCCCATGTTAGCAGCTTCACTTTTTAGAAGCTCCTGATGGGTTCTAAAGTCATCTTGTGGCACCAAGCAGCTCGGTCCCAAGACAGCTTCATCTGTGGAGGAAGAGGAAGAGGCCTGAACCAGTGGGGTCTTCCTTCTCTTGTTTGGCCCCAATTACATTCCCCAGGCCCACATCTTGTGTGTTGGTATTGGGCTCAGTATCAGAGTCTGGGTCAGATGCAGAATGGTGAGGTGGAGGGGCCCTCCTCTTGGACACAAGCAAATAGGAATGATTGGATGGTGGTCCTGGTACTGCGGGGAAAGCCCCACAGGTTCCAGAATGGCCACTGGATCTGCATTGGCCATTGTTCTCCAGGCCAGGTGCCGGCAGGTGGACCTACACTGGGATCAGGAGGGATGTAGGATGGGTAGTAGCAGCGGCCCTTAGGCTGGGTGCAGGGCTCGATCTCCAACTCCAAAGAAGAGCTTTCCTGAGGTGACCATGGGGGAGTGGTGCCCCTTACTTCTCCTGGTCAGTCATGAGGGTCTGGGGATCGGTGCTGGATCAGGGAAGACCTTGTCAACCACAGGAGGGCGGGTTTGCCTGTGGTCAGTACTGAGGCCCCTGGTGCCAGGTAAGAGCTCGAAGCCCCATGCTCCTTCTGCTCGTCACACTCATGAGAGCCAGTGGTTGTCCCATTGACAGTACCGGGAGGGACAGTAGGTCCCTGCCACTGCAAAGGCCTCCAGGGTGGAAGGCACCGTGATCCTGCTGGCGTCACAATGACTCCCCATCGACAGGTGATCCTACTCCAGACTCAACAGCACCTGTGGGCAGGAGTCAATGGTGCCGCTAGGGCACCGGAGGTGGAGGAGTGGCCTGACGTGGGTCACACTCCGCTGCACTCACCTTGTTTGTCCTTTTTTGGGACCGGGGAGCATCCCCTCTCAGACCGTTGCTTCTTATGTTTCTTTCTTGTCACTGGAGATGGAGAACAGTGCCAAGAAACATGCGGTGCTGGAGGGGCACTTCGCACTGAAGCCGAGGTGCTCGGTGCCAAATCCAACTGGCTTGGCTCGGACACCGGCCTAAGTGCGGCTTCCATTAGGATAGCCCTTAGTCTAGCCTCCCTGTCTTCCTTTGTACGAGGCTTAAAGTCTCGACAGATTTGACAACACACTCATATGTGAGCCTCTCTCAGACACTTCAGACAGCTGGAGTGTGGGTCGCTCCCCAGCATAGACTTGCTGCAGGAGGCACAGGGTTTGAAGCTGGAGGACAGGGACATACCCAGCCCCAGTGGCAAAGGGAGCCCCTCTATGCTAAGAGAGGGAGCTCTATCTACACCAATGCTATTTACATTACTACTAAAACTAAGACTAATAAACTAAGCTGAAGAGAAACCACTGAATAACACCTTGCTGAAGCAAGTGTTGTTCTAGCGACTGTCCCGGGGGGTAAGAAGGAATTGAGAGGCTGCGGGGCTGGCAGTGCCCCTTATAACGGCACATAAGCAAAGCGCATGGCACCAAAAGGCACTAGAGCTGGCCTGACTGATATCACTATGGAAAAAAATTCTGGCGAATGTGCACACGGTGTGCACATACCTAATGTAGAACGGATATAATCACTTGAAGAACCTGCTTTTCATATTTAAATGAATCTGTGATTCACCCATAATCCCGACTCTGGGAGCTGGGTCTTTATGGCTGAAGGAATACAAGACACTATCAAGGCCTTGAGAAATGGGCAGGGATAGGGGGGTTGCTAGTAAAATGGTGCCTGAGTCAGGAGGTGAAGTTAGGCAAATTGGTTATAGTCAACTTTGTAACTGTTAGGCAAATTAGACCTTTTCTGGGGAGGTTAGGAACTCCCTGTCAGAGCCAGAGACCTAGTAGGAGCTAGCTGTAACTGCTATGCACAGAAACAGTTGAGACAATTGTGGAAGAAACAAACTCCACTCTCAGGTTGGAAGCAACAAAATCAGAGACAGCTTTATTCAAGCAATTGCAAGGGAAGAATACAGCTGGCAGAGAGCATCCCTGCCTCAGTTTCTCCAAAGCACAAGCAAAATCACACAAGCATTTATACCTCTTTGTGACATGCATTAATTAAAAACATCTGCATTTTATTTAGACTGTTTGTTATCTAGTCCAGTATTCACTCACTTTCTCTTCTCAAAACATCGTTCTCTCAAGGCTGGTCACACCGACTATTCTGCTGTTTTCCACTCGCTTCTGACGTGAGCCCGGCTTCTACAGGTCTCGCGATATTAGGCTAAGACTTAGCTCAACAGTTGCTCTGTTTCTTACACTTAAATGGCAACTTAAACGCTCTCTTTTTCCCCCTGCTTCCACACTAGTGAGTGCTATGCAAGCAGTTGCAGGCAGACACAGCCCAAGTGCAGCTGAACCCACGGGCAAGGGGTGTAGGGGGTAAGTTAGGAAAAGCAGCTCAGAAGGTCCGTCGACAGCCAAAACCACGAAACACCCGGAAGATGTGATGGGTTCTATTTCTGACTCTGCTGTAAGTATCCGATGGCTCCTTACAGTATTTAGGTGGGGACAATTCATTCATATAATCATTTAATATGCTATTGGGCTGACCAGCCTTTGGACTAACAAAGGTACTTTCAGTTAAAGTGTAGACTGGGGTGGGCAAACTTTTTGGCTCGAGGGCCACATCGGGGAATAAATTGTATGGCGGGCCATGAATGCTCACAAAATTGGGGTTGGGGTGTGGGAGGGGGTGCAGGTTCGGCTGGGGGTGTGGGCTCTGGGGTGGGGCTGGGGATGAGGAGTTTGGGGTGTAGGAGGGTGCTCTGGGCTGGGACAGAGGGGTTCGGAGGGCAGGAGGGGGATCAGGGCTGGGGCGTGGGGAGAGGCTCAGGGGTGCAGGCTCTGAGCGGCACTTACCTCAAGTGTGGTGCAGCCCTGACCCAGCACCCCGGCTGGAGCAGGGCCAAGCCGCTGGTGCGGCCCCCGACCCAGTGCCCCATCCGGAGTGTTGGAGCAGTCCCAAGCTGCATGGTGTGGCCCTGACCCAGCACTCCGGCTGGAGCGGGGCCGAGCCACATGGTGCATCCCCCGACCCAGTGCCCCAGCCGGAGCCGGGCCGAGCCGCGTGGTGCAGCTCACAGGCCGGTTTAAAATGGCCTGCAGGTCGTAGTTTACCCACCCCTGGTGTAGACTCATTGAACCTTATGGGGAAGGGATAAAGATTCCCAACCATGGCAAATACCAACTATCACCCAAGTTGGCCACATGCTATTTACACTTCAGCAGCTGAAGCGGCTCAGCTGGGCCGTGCAGCTCAGTGCTTGGAAGCAGAAGAAATTTCAGATCGAAACTAAAAACTAAAAATCCAGCTGTCAAATGTTGAGAGGTCTGAGTCATGGGTGGCCAAACCGGGGAAGTGCTGTCTGGGATTAAAGCCTATGAAGTCTGTTATGGGCTTGATGTTTGTGGCCCCCCCTCCAGCCCCTCTTCGTCTCATCCCTGGGTGGCATTGGAACCCCAGGGGGAGTGGTAGCTGGTACACACCAGGGGGCAGTTTTCAAGGGCAGGAACAGTCCCATGTCTGTTTAGATGCACTTTTCTTTCAATCAAGCTGATGCAGAAGGCCCCCCGCCCCCAGTGCTGGGGATGATTCCCACCTGTGAACTGCAATTGGGACATTTCAAAGTGGAAGGCGACTCTAGGATCTTGTGCAATGATTTCTCCTGCTGTGTTCACCACCAAACGCCCCTTGGCCCAGGGAAATGTCCACAGGCCCATTTTCCAGTGGGGGGAAACCGAGAGAGAGGCAGCGTAAGTGACTTGGAAAAGGTTACATAGAAAATGCAGGGCAGAATGGGGAAAAGAGCTCTGCTCTCGATGGCAGCAGCTCTAGGTCTGAGCCAACAGAGCCTCACACAACAGACTTCAAATCGCCGACTTCAGGCCACCATCCAATGGAGCGAACAATTCTCACCCACCTTTGTGAAAGACTTTGAGATACGTAGGCAACAGCGTGCTGTGCAAGTGCAATGGAGCGCCCTTAGCCACGTGCTCAGACATGAAGCCCAGAGAAGGTCAGTACATGGCAGGGAGGTCACATGGCCCCACTGGTGGCATCAGCTGTGAAGCCATGAGAACTGGGCTCTAGTCTTGGGGCTGACACTTATTTGGCATTTTCCTTCTCGATGTTCATAGTGAAAGGAGCTGTGTGACTCTTTGGGGGTGTTGCCACTGACATCAGCAGGGCCAGGGACTGCACCCTCGGTCAGGTGTTGAACGACCACAATGTACTTCATACAATATCGCACCATTTCCAAAACACAAGCATTTAGAGCAAGGAGCAGAGCCTTTCAGGACAGCAGAAAGCTTGCACTGCCCATGTGAGGGGGATGGTCATGATTCAATCCAGACTTAAGATCTTAGGTGCCAGTTTGTGATATCTTACAGGAGTCAAGTATGAGAGGGGTAGCTGTGTTAGTCTGGATCTGTAAAAAGCAACAAGAGAGTCCTGTGGCACCTTATAGACTAACAGATGTATTGGTTTTCACACCTCAACTGCTAGAAGAGGGCCTCATCCTCCCTGATTGAACTGACCTCGTTATCGCCAGACTGATTCTGGCCTGCATATTTATACCTGCCTCTGGAAATTTCCACCACGTGGGTATTCACCCACGAAAGCTTATGCTCCAATACATCTTACAGGAGTGACATTTTCAGAGGGGGTACCTGGCACTTACATGAAACTAGGCTCCTTCAAGGGGTCTCCTGTTGGGCCCCCTTCATCACTGTGAAGACTCTTGGCCAGTGCATTGTTGACCATGTGGCAGCAAACATTAGAATAGCCAGCACTATCCATTGCCTTGCTTTAAGCGCTGGGGGTTTTTATCAATGAGGTCGGTGGCACTGTTGCAATTTAGCCATGTTAGCTGGTTTTTGGAATATAAAACACGATGATTAAGGTGTCGATCCTGCAATAAGCCCTTTATGGAGCTGGGGCCCAAACACCATCGCAGTCTTGGGGGGAATCCAGTCTCAATGCAGAAAACCAGATAAAATTTCAGACAAAGTAGTTTTAGCTTTATATTCAGTACAAATGTTTATTTTTGCAATGAGAACCGCACAAAAAAACCTTTAGTATATAAGTGAAAACTCTATGAATTCCCTTCTACAAATGTCTAAAGTGTTTAATACAAGTCTCAAATTCACTGACAGAATTATTTGCCAAGCGTTCCGTGCAAAAAGTACAGTGGGATTGTACGTTTCTCTTATTCTTTTGTACAGGATTAAAGAGGAGGAGAAAATAACCAGGATTACATCATTTAGACTAGACTTCTATAGCAAGAAGATGCATTCTAATGTCCATAACTGTTAAATCATACACAAGGGGATGGGGTGGGGGAAAATTAAATAGTGTATCATCTGAATTACAACCCAATTATAAACACACACAGTAAAACAGGGAAAAAAACATGAGAATAGCAAAAAAACACAAACCAAAACAAAAAAAACCACAACCACCTTTGGCAGAAAAAAACCTGAAGGAATCATTTCTCCAGCTAAAGATACCACGTTATGGTCATCATTCGGCGACGTGTAAAAACAAACAAAAAAAATGCACAGAATAGAACAAGAAGAGTACAACTTAAAAAAATATTTAAAGTTACAGAGTATGTAGGTGCAACCTGTAAACGTTTCCAGATATTTGCAAACAATACAGAGGTGAGCAAGAAAGGGAAAAAAACAGACTACTGGATTAACCCACCAGTTTAAAAAATGCTACCGCTACTCTGAATTATTAACTACTGACGATAAAGGTTTGGCAAATTTCAAATGCAAAAAAGGGCTGAACATTAAAAAAAGGACTAATATCGCTATTGACTAGATACAGGGGGGTTTGTTCTTTGCATACATATAAATTATATAATATTTGTTTTCTTTATTTTACAACCTAGGGTGCTCGCTTAGAAGTTCCAGCACTTCCAATTGGTTTGTTTTCTTGTTTGCAATGTGGTGGATTTTATGTACAATTGCGATGAGTGTGTGTGTGGTCACTCTTACAGCGGATGTGCACTTAAAAATACCCGGAAACCCTGAGCTTAAATTAAAGGAGGGAGGAGATGATCACCCAAAGTGCTTTCATAAGAAGAGGAGAGAGCGTGGAAAGAGGAATACTGCCCAAGAAGGGTGAGAGATGGAAGCAGCTCACCCCATGGTTCTGCGTGAGGTTCAAGAGACATCGTTGGAAGAGGTTAGAGGAGAAGCCAAAGGTTCAGATTTCCCCCACTATGCACAACCAAAAAAAGATTGAAATCCAGAGGCAATTTACAGACTGTGACCCAGGCCTGTTCTGCAGAGGATGCAGCTGAAGCCTTGGGAAAGGACTGTAAGAAGTGACTGTTACTAGCCCTCGGGACATGGGAATGGCACGTTCCCTACCTCTCTTCCATGCCCTACAGTGCCATGAGGTTTTGCTCCTGCCAATTCTTGGCGATCAGAGTAAAATCAAGCATATCCCCTATTCCCCTGCTTGGCACAGCACAGAGAATCTGCCCAAGCCAAGAGAGCCTGCCCACACTTTGCCCAACCTGAGGCCCCATCAACCATTTGCCAGCAACATAAGGGTGGCTCCTAATTTGCATAAAATGATGCCAGTTGTGTCCATTATCATCATGGGTGGGGGGCCTTGGCTCACAAGAATACTACAAGTCCCAGCATGCAATGATCTTGGCCAGGCCACTAGCATGAGCACAGGATACTGGGACCTTTCAGATTGCAGTTGTATTTTAAAGTTAAGGGCAGCCACCACTTGTTGATCCACACTGGCACATCTCATCTAAACAAACCCACTGAGCTCGGAGGCTAAGCTGCAGCCAGTCCCTGGTCTGGCCTGGGCTCTGCCAAGCAAGGAGAACAGGGATGCTGCTCTCTTGGGTTTCTCTTTGCAACAGCAGCAGGATCAGCTGCTAATGAAGTTCCCTGGTGCAGGTTCTCCCAGACAAAGGAAATCAGGACTTTTCCAGTAGACACACCAAGGGGCTCTAATGAGACAGGCAGTTCACTGGGATGATTTCCTCAAATAGCCAACAGAAAAGTGGGGCTCTACATTCCCAAGCACAGACAGATCCTCACCTGATGCAGTTAATAAGCTCCCTATGATAATTAGATAGAATCAAGAACTATTCCTCATGCCATCACCAGACAAATCCTGCACTCTGCTTCTCTGGTCTTGCCTGTGACTATGGATAGCACAGTGGGGAGGCCAGAGATTAAGAGCTACAGAGATGAGGGACTTGAATGTCCTGACCATTCTCTTGGTCAGTACAAGTTTCGATCGGGAGGAGCCTGTCAGGTTTGACTGAGTGTTGTTTCATTAGAGTGGGGGGTAGGGGATGGACTTGGGCAGGTTTATGGGATGGATTTCTAGACTTTCTTGCAGCCTCCCCACTACCCCAGCCTCAGCTGGCTCACACATCACTAGGTCGATCATGTTAGCTAAGAGAAACTTAACAGGCTGATTTCTTTTAAACTTATTCCCCTCCCCACTGGCAGCAGAGAGCTCTAAGGGATGACAAGAAAGTAGCTTAGAAAACACTGAAGTCAGCTTATGGCAGACAGTCAAACCCTACAACCTGAGGCTGCTATTTCAACGCTTGCTTGGTCACTGAGACAATAGCAAAGTGGAGTTTATCCATACTAGTGCCGACTAATCTGTCCCCTGTCCTGACTGGATCTTCCCAGGGATAGCTGCACCCAGTTCTCACACTGAACTAGGTCTGGAATGTGAAGAGAAGGCCCTCCCACCCCATCATCCAACCCCCACATTCAAACCTCAGAAAGCAAGTATCAATGGAAGCCATCAGCTCTCAAAATGAATAGCTTGGCCAAGGCTTGGAGAATCCCAGCTCCTGCTCAGTGGGACAAACATCACCTCTGGAGTTAGGCAGGCTCTTGTGCTTGCTTTACATAGTGTCAGCTACGTCTGCATCACAATCTCAGAAACTGGGAAGGGACTGCGCTGGTTGTCTGAGACGCTGTGGGTGTCAGTGCTTGGGGTCCTGATGCGCCCTCTGGGTGAGAGAGGGGGGCCAACAGCAGGATGAAGCCTTCACACCAGTTCAGCCTCACTACACCTTGTCCAGGATTGTGTTGCTTTAGCATGGCAGCTCTCCTAGCCCTCGTTTAGGAGGGAAAATGCACACTGGCTACCTAGGACAAGCTTCCCCCCAGGATGGGGACAGGAGCGTGAGAACTCCTTCCTTTCCCCTAGAGCACAGTCAGGAGATAGGGATAACCTTTCCTCAACAATCCTCACCCCTTTAAACAACTTAATCACAAATAGGATTCAAAGAAATGTCAGTACGACACCATCTTTTAAAAAAAAAGAGATGAGTTTATTCCATGATCAGTACAGACCAAATGCATATTCACTGTATTTAAGTAAAACCAATCAATTACTCCAGCGCTCACCCCATACTGACACACCAGTATTGTACTGTATAGTGGGTATTTATGGCACATAACGTTTTAACAGTTCATAGAATAAAATTAAAAGCACACACACTGAAGGCGCATGGGAAAGCGCCCGCTGCCAGTGAGTGAGATTTGATAGGTGGTGGAAGGAGCCTTTCCAAAACTGCCGCCTCCACTTGCCCTCCTCTCAGCCACGTCTTTTAGGTATAAAAACTTTTTTTTTTTTAATCATATTTTATGACATTTAAAAAAACCCAAAATGCAGCTTTCTGGTTTTACAGTTAAAAATATAGACTAAAAGTTTGAAACTGAGCAAAATATAAGCAGTGTTTTTACACCGAGTTTGGTGGCTCACCAAAACCCTCAAACAAATATATGCCAACTATAGTCACTATACAATACAGCCACAGTCAAACACTAGTGACAGGGTGGTAGCTGCCCCTGGTGTTACTGGTTTCTCCACTCCACTCTATAACAAAGAGACAATTAATACCCAGTCAAGAGCTGAGCAGTAACAAACTGCCTGGAGGAAAAAAACAGACTGAAAGAAACTGACTTTGGTTGGTAGTCTAGCTCCAATTCCCGGACCTCCACACAATGCTAAAACAAAAACCTCACTCAAATGGCCAGTTACACTTGACACCTCCACTGTACTATTCCCTTTTTCACAAGCGAACACTTACAGAGAATGGCTCCCAGCTAAAGGCTTGTGGGAAGTTAAGTTAAAGGCAAAGCCAGTGATGAAAGGACCAGACACAGCTTGTGTATTTTCCCAGCTGGACCCCAGGTCTCCCATTCTTGCCAGGATACTCCCATAGGCAGCCTCTCAGTGAAGAGCATCTCTTGCTGTCATGACACAGCACTGTTTATTCATAGACATTCTGTAACTTAGAACCTTTATGGATAGAAAAGGTGTGAAGAACATGAAGTCCTGGATATACTGTGAATACGTTTGGCATAGAGAATGTCGAGTGATCAGGGCACCCTTCCCAGCAGCTGCATGTCCAATCAAACCTAGTACGTAGTTGGCTTGTCTTGGTCGGTCTTTCTTCAGTGTGTGAGGGGGGGCAAAAGTCAAACTGTAAGGCAGACTCTGCTGATCCTTCGGAGGCCTCGACTGAAAGATCTGCAATGGTCAGACATGCAGAAGGGCTGCAGGAATGCTCCCCCTCCCAGCCGCCATTAACACTATGGAGAGTCAAAGATTGGCCGGGAAATTAAAGAGTCAGGAGAAGAAAACCAGGCGCTATTAGAAAAGATTCTCTTCGAATATTGCCAACAAATCGCTCTGGAAATTCATGTCGATAGTAGCTGCCATCTGAAGGGGGAGAGGAGATAGGAGAATTACAAAGGCTGCAGGATTGATGCTCACAGGAGCACATTGCAGGGATGCTGCACTTGACTCAATGGGTGGCATTGGGGGCCAGGGATTTTGCTGGGCTACCTAAACTTTTTACTGGTATAATCTAGTACTTTTGCCCTATAAAAGTGGACCTAAGTCTCCTGGCACAGTTGTCTGCCAATCTGTTCAAGTTGGGAGTCTTCACTCAGTTCACCGAGGGATCAGCATCCCAGCAAAAGCACTCTGGCCTGCTTGTAACCCCTGGCCGATAAACCCAGCGTGCTCTAGGACTATCAATTAAACTGCAGTGATGCTCTGTCACTCAGCTCACTGCCTGAACATCTGCCTCAAATTGCCCCCCATCAGAGTGCCCAATATCTCCCCCTCCCCCCCCACTCACCGCCTCTCTGCGCCTTCGCTCCTGCTCCCGTTTTCTGGCCATCTCTCTCTGCTGATCCAGCATAGACTGAGAGGACTGTGGCTGAGAGCTCTGTGCTTGGGGCGCAGAGGCTGCAGCTGACACCTGCTGCTGCTGCTGCTGCTGCTCCTGGCGTCTTCGGACTTCTTCCTGAACTCTGCGAGCTTGCTCCAGGGCATCCTCATCATCACGACTCCTGCCAAGACCCAAAAGTGTCATTAGAATGGTGGGGCGCTTTGTGCAAACCCATAAGGCATAGAAGTTTCTTAAACAGCTCTATGGGGGTACTGCTGGGTCCTTCTTCCACCCATGGGCTGGTTCATCATTGCTGTGATGAAGGACTATTTGAGGAAACACCATTCTAGAGTGGGAAGGGAGGTCTCAGATTTGGCTGTTTCAAACTTGTTCCTAGTGTGACCCGTATCTTAGATTTCAGAGTAGCAGCCATGTTAGTCTGTATCAGCAAAAAGAACAGGAGTACTTGTGGCACCTTAGCGTGTCTCATGGATGCCTCCCCTCTGTGATCCTATAACCTTCCTGTGGGAACTCCAGCAATCACTGACATAGTGAAGTCTCTCAGGAAAGGACTCAATGTATTACATTTTTAATGCCAGGTAGCAACTGGAAACGAGGAAGAGCAGCCAGCACCATGTGTCCAGCCATCTCCCCCAGCAAGTGCTCCCTGGGGATCCCAGTTGGAGAATGGGCAGCTAAGGGGTTTCTCCCTGTGGAGTTTGTTGCATAGTCAAGCCACCCATTTCGCGACACCCACACTGTGGAATGGGAAGTGCTTAGCGCATCAAGAGATTCTTGCTCATGTTGCTTCTTGCTTAACAGTACAGTTAGTCAGCTTGAGAAGGAGGAAACCGCAGCTGTTATCCAGCTGGCACACCCAGATACCTCAGTGGTATGAACTGTGAACAGAGTATGATGCTGGAACTCTACAACTTGCACTGGCTCCTGCGTGGGCAAGGAGCCCACCTCCTCATGAGCCCACCATGGAAGCGGTGGCTATATTACACACACTGATTATGTTCAGAGTTCCTGCACTGCAGCATGTAAGTGCTGCCACGCGTCTAGGCTAACAGAGCCCAGGTACAACCCAAGGGAGCTAGAGAAAAGGTGGCCTGGACAACAGGGCCATGTCTGGTATACCCCTCAAAAGGGCAGTGGAGACAGCTTTACCCTCACTGTCTTCTGGTTGATCATGCTGAAAAACCTGTCTTTTCCCAAAGAATCAGCAGTGGCTCCAAGGCACCAAGCTGACAAGTGAAGCAAAAAGCAGAAGTGACTGTCCCCAATGGGGACATAACCCCATTCACAGCACCTCGGTACCCTGGGGAGACAAGCTTTAGGAGCAATGAAATACGGATGTGCAGGCCTCTCACCTCATCCTTTCCTGCTCCCGCCTCAGCCGCTCCTTCTCCTTTTCCACCTGTTCTGCCTGAGCTTTGAGTGCCTTCTCCCGCTCCTCCTTCTCCCGCGCTGCCCTCTTGAAATGCTCAAAGCTATCGCTGGAGGACTTTGCTGTGGAGGATGGAGTCGTGAGGGGTTTCTGGACCAAGCTTGCCCACGAGCCCATGTTCTTTATTTTCAGATCCTGTGAAGTCAAGAAGGCAGCATTAGTGTTGAACTGGGCCATAGCTAGCAGACAAAGCCTCCCAGCTAACGTTAACAGCACACAGAAGCATGATGAGTCTGGCATGAACCTTAGTGCTAGGCATTATGGTTAAGTTCAGAGAGTCACAGTAAGAGGCCACAGAACTCCCCCAAAATCATTTGCTGAAGGGAACCTTCAGCACTTGTGACCTGTTTCAATACAGCACAGACTGATAGTTACTGAAAGAGGAGGTTACTTACCTATAACTGGAGGTTCTTCGAGATGTGTGGTCCATATTTGTATTCCACTGAGGGGTTACGCACGCGAACCATGCGCCTGCAATCAGAGCTTTTGAAAGTAGTGTGCATTGGTCCGTGCATGTGCCCTGGTTCACCTTGCGCTTCCAGCCGAGGTGATAAAGGGTGAGTCGAACCGGACCGTGTCGCCAGTTCCTTCTCCAACACGAATCAGACAGATGCGTAGCAGAGAGGAAGGAGGGTAGGAAGTGGAATACACATAGGGACCACGCATCTCAAAGAACCTCCAATTACATGCAAGTAACCACCTCTTCTTCGAGTGATGATCCCTACTATTCCACTGGTGGTGATTAACAAGCAGTACCTAAGTTGGAAGAGGGTGCAAGGATGAGGAAGGAATGGTTGTGTGGAGAACTGCCATCCAAAGGAGGCATCTGCCACTGAGTCCTGCACTAAGACAGTGTGCTGCAAAGGTGTGTAAGAACTCCCCGTGGCCACTCTACATTGTCCCTAACTGAAGGGAGTCCATGGTCAAAGCCTGAGCTCTCGTGGAGTTAGCCTGCACCCCTGTGGGGATAGGTAGGCCTGACAGTTGGTAGCAGAGTGAAATGCAACCCGAAATCCATTTAGAGATCCTCTAGGTGGAGATGGCTCGCCCCCTGAGTCTTTCTGCTACTGCAACATATACAGCCTAGGGGAGTTCCTGATTGGTTTTGTTCTCTGCAAGCAACAGGCCAGAGCTCGTCAGACATTGAGGGAATGGAGTTGATGTTCCTCTGCAGATGCGTGTGGTTTCAGGAAGAAAATAGGTAAGTGAATAGATTGATTGATGTGAAACTGGGAGACCACCTTTGGTAAAAAGCTGGGGTGTAGATGTAGGGAAATGATCCTTCTCTAACACTATAAAAGGCGGGTCCTCTATCATAGCTTCAAGTTCACCAACCCTTCTCGCAGAAGTGATAGCAACAAGGAAAGCAACTTTCATGGAAAGGAGGGACAGAGCACGATGGTAACAGTTCAAAGTGTGGTTTCGTTAGCATGGAGAGAACTAGATTCAGGTAACCATTGGGGTGTGATCGTTTGGATGGGAGAGGTTGTGATGAGGCCTTTCCAAAACCTAGTGGTTGTGTAAAGACAGTGCAACCTTCCACTGGACAGTAGAACGCGCTAATCACTGCCAGGTGGACTCTCAAAGAGTTGAGACAAAACCTGATGACTTCAAGGACAGAACATAATCCAGGATCAGGGGGATCCCCATCAGTTCAGGCAGAAGTACTTTTTGTTAGACCCAAGATGAGAAACGTTTCCATTTGGCTCGGTAACATTGCCTAGTGGAATCCTTCCTGCTGCTGGAGAGGATGTCTTGCACAGCAGGAGAGCACGTGGAGGCTAAAGCAAATGGCCATCCAAATACCATGTTCTGAGGTGGAGCGCATGTGGATTGGGATGCCTGATCTCGCTGTTGTACTGGGTCAGGAGATCGGGGAAGTTGTGGAGGGGAATTGGTGGGCAGAATGACATGTGGAGGAGATTGGGAAACTGGAATTGCGTGGGCCAACAGGGTGCGATCAGAATGACCATTGCGCTGTCTTGTTAGATCTTGTGCAGTACCTGAGGCAGGAGGGAAGGCGTAGTTGATTTGGTCTGACCAAGGGAGCAGGAGAGCATCACCCTGAGAGTGGTGACCGAGGCCTCCTCTGGAGCAGTATGTGGTACATTTGCTGTTAGTTTGTGATGTGAATAGGTTTCTGGTCAGGGTCCTCCATCAGGTGAAGATGCTGTGTACTACTGAATTGTGTACTACTGAATTGTGAAGTTCCCTCTCGTGGGAATTGCAAAACGTCTGCTGATCGAGTGCGAGACTACATTCTGTGTCCCTGGATGACAGCCTGCAGACAAGAGAATCTGGTGATTGATGAACCAATTGCAGAGATTGTGCATAGAGCGGCCCATCATGTTCCTGTTTGTTGATATAGGAAACGGCAGTAGTGTTGTCTGACATGAGGAGACCATGATGGGAGTGAATAAACAGAAGAAAGGATTGGCATGCCTTTCTTACAGCTCAGAGTTCCAGGATATTTATGTACATCCTGGATTCTCGGGGAGACCATGTGGCCTGTGCTCATCCATGTGGGCTCTTCAGCCTATCGGGGATGCATTGGTGATGATCATCTTGTCTGGTAGGAGGGAAGGAAGGGAACCCGCACGCATATATGACGTGGCTCTGACCACCATCAGAGGGATGACAGCATAAAATCCAGGGAGTGATGATTTGGTGAGTAAACGTACTGGAGCCACGTCTCAAGGCAGCAAAGGTGGAGTTGTGCAAATGGATCACACATGTACACAAAAGCCACGTGGCCCAGGAGGGACAGGCAAGTCCTGGCTGGTACATAATGATTGCTCATGATGTGAGTTATGGCGTCACTAACTGTCTAGAACCTGTCTTTCAGTAAGTAGGCCCGTACTGTGTCCGAACTGATGATAGCTCCTGTGAAGTCCAGAGACCGTGTGGGGTCTAGGATTGGATTTCTCGACATTGATGTGGACTCCAAGGTGTAGCGGGGTGAACGCCCGCTCCAGCCCGGAAGGGGTTGGAAAAGCCCTGCAGAGGGCTGGGGCTGTGTAAAGGAGCAAAACCCCGGCTGATTGGGGAAGTGGCTGCAGCTGGGGCCACTCCCCAAACTGAGCCTTATAAGAAGGCCAGGGTAGCCAGAGCTGAAGAGTCTCCCTCTGACTGCAGAGAGAGACAGGCCTGGCTGCAGGGAGCTCACCCGGGGACCTAGAGTGAGGCAGGGCTGGGGAAAGGCCTTGGGGGCTGGGAAGCCCTAGGCCAGCAACTCCCCAGGCTGCAGGGCCTGGTCCTAGGCCCATATAGGTATTGGGGTTGCAGAGGGGCAACCTGAGGGTGGGTAAAGGCAGACAGTCCAAACCCTTTGTTGCCTGTGATGGTTGGCTGATAGACTGCGGTCTGCCCCAGGGCGCGGGGGCTAGATGGTGACTGGCAGTAGCCATGACTGAGGCGACATTGGGATAGGGGGTGGGGAGACCCAGAGAGAGAGACTGGGGTACTGCCAGGGGGGCAGCACCCAAGCCAAGGGCACTGGGGTCCGGGAGGGATACGGGGGCCAATGACAGGTGGGACACCAGGCCTGCAGAGGGCGATCCGGATGCTGGTGAGCTAATTCCCGAGACGATCAGTAGGAGGCGCCGCAGGGGGGAGTCCACGCCTGATTACACAAGGGATGAAAGGAAGTTGAGCAACATGGAGGTTGCTTCTTGCCTGGATCGTGCAATTAGAAGCCAATCTAATATCTGACATAGGCCGCAAAGATGGAAAAAACTTTGGCGAAGACTCGGAGTGGTGGCTATTCTGAAGGGGAGCACCCTGTACTGGAAATAGTGGGTGCCCACTATGAATCTCAGGAAATGTCTGTGGGACGGATAGATATCAATGTGAAAATAAGCAACTTTCATATCGAGAACCGTAAACCACATGCCCTTTTCTATGGATAGGATAATTGCTGCCAGCATGACCATATAAAACTTGAGCTTGTGAATGTACCAACAGATGTCGGAGCTTGAGGATTGGTCTCCACCTGCCTTTCTTCTTGGGTATCAAGAAGTAAGTTGTGTAAAACCCTGTTCCCTGGCATTCTGTGTGTGTGTGTTCTACTGCTCCCTGTTGTAATAAGGAGTTCACCATTTGGGTGAGAATGCTGTTGTGAGGGCGGTCCTGAAGAGGGACAGGGAGGGGGGTCTCGGAGGAGGTAATTCGATGAACTCGATCACATAGCCCTGGTGGATGATGTTCAACACCCATTTGTCTATTATCATCACACTCCAACTGTGGGGAAAGTGTGCTAAATGACCCCCAACGGGGGGGGGGGGTGTGGTTGTGAGGTTGCAGGCATAGTTGTTGGCAGCTCTGGGGCTCGCCTCAGAAATACTTCTTGGTTGGAGGTTGTAGCTGTGATGTTGAAGCATGCAAAGGAGGCCCAGGAGGCGGCGAGATAGCTGAGTCTTTTGATGCTTCCTTGGAGGCTCAGGGGGTCTTTGAAGGCAAAATTGTGGGGACCTATAGCACTGGTGGAATTTGAGCTTGGGGGCAGGAGCATAGATGCCCAGTGAGCGAAGGGTGGCTCTGGAGTCCTTGAGGGAATGCAGCGATTTATCTGTCTTTTGGTTAAAAGGATGGGATTCACCAAAAGCGAGGTCTTCAACAGTGTTCTGTACCTCCCTCGGGAAAGGACAGTTACCTGTTCCATAACTGGCGTTCGAGATGTGTTGCTCATGTCTATTCCACAGTAGGTGTGCGTGCTCGCCACGTGCACCGGTGCCGAAAGTTTTTCCCTCAGAAGTATCCGTAGGGGGAGCGCTGCTGCGACCCCTGGAGTGGCGCCTCTATAGCGCGCTATAAGGGGAGCCGCGTGCTCCCCCCACCCTCAGTTCCTTCTTGCCGGACCAACTCCAACAGAGGGGAAGGAGGGCGGGATGTGGAATAGACATGAGCAACACATCGCGAAGAATGCCAGTTACGGAACAGGTAACTGTCCTTTCTTCTTCAAGTGCTTGCTCATGTGTATTCCACAGTAGCTGATTGCAAGCTATGTCTGATGGAGGTGGGTAGGAGTTCAGATTCCCTGGCTGAAGCACAGCTCTACCGAAAACAGCGTCATCCCTGGTGTGGGAGACGATCGCATAGTGCGATGTGAACGTGTGTACTGAGGACCAGGTAGCGCCTCTACTGATGTCCTGGATAGGGACATGGGCTACAAAGGCCGCCGCCGAGGCCTGAACCCTTGTCGAGTGAGCCCTTATGATAGGTGGTGCAGGAACCCCTGCTAGGTCGTAGCATGTGTGGATGCATGATGTAATCCACCGGGAAAGCCTCTGGATGGAGATCAGTTGACCCCTCATGCGCTCGACTGAAGCAACAAAGCGTTGCGAAGAGCTAGTCTGATCCAGACTCTGTGCACATCGAGCGTATGGAGGCGACGTTCCTCGTTAGAGGCATGAGGTTTGGGGCAGAGGATAGGCAGGAAGATGTCCTGGCCCATGGGAAAAGCGGAGACTACCTTAGGGAGGAATGCTGGGTGTGGGCGGAGCTGAATCTTGTCCTTGTGAAAGACTGTGTAAAGGGGGGTCGCAGGTCAGGGCCCCAAGCTCCGAGACCCGCCAGGCTGACATGATGGCCCCGAGGAAGGCCACCTTCCATGAAAGGTGAGACCATGAGCATGTGGCCAGGGGTTCGAACGGGGGCCCCGTGAGGCGGGATAACACTAAATTTAGATCCCACTGAGGGACAGGGGTTCTAGCATAAGGAAAGGACCGATCTAGCCCTTTGAGGAAATGCCCTGTCATGGCATGGGAGAAAACGGAGCAGCCCTGGACCAGCAGATGGAACGCCGAAATAGCCGCCAGGTGCACCCTGACGGAGGAAGGGGCGAGGCCTTGAGTTCTAAGGTGAAGAAGGTACTCAAGAATAAGTTGGAGCGGGGCAGACATTGGGGAAGTACCCTGCTCGCCCGCCCACCTGGAGAACCTGGACCACTTCGTCAGGTAGGCTCGGCGCGTAGATGGCTTTCTACTTTCGAGGAGGACACGCCTGACCCCTTCCGAACACCTTCTCTCCTCCGCATCTAGCCAATGATCAGCCACGCTGTCAAATGGAGGGTGGCCAGATTGGGGTGGAGGCAGCGGCCCTGGTCGAGTAGGTCCGGGCGGAGCGGCAACGGCTGCGGAGGGGCCACGAGCAAGCCCAGGAGGGTCCTGTACCAATGTTGCTGGGACCAAGCTGGGGCGATCAGGAGGACGCGCGCCTTGTCCGTTTTCACTTTCTCCAGTACCTTGCCAATGAGGGGAAACAGGGGAAAGGCGTAAAGGAGTTGACCCGACCATGACAGGAGAAAGGCATCTGAGATCGCGTTCCTCCCCACGCCCCCTCTGGAACAGAACCTGTGGCAACGGCGGTTCTGTCAATACCGAGAGGATCTTGTCCAGTTTGTCCCAGGCCTGGGAGAACTCTGAGGCCAACCAGAGTTGGAGTGGCCTCATCCGAAGCCTGGCGTGGCGGACCACGTACGTGCACGCCGCCATGTGGCCCAGGAGCTGCAGGCATGCCCTGGCTGTGGTGACGGGGAACTCCGTGACTGAGGCTATAAGTCCCTTCAGGGTCTGGAACCTGTCCAGGGGAAGGGAGGCTGTGGCCTTGGAGGCATCCAGGAGAGTGCCTATGAATTCTATGCGCTGCACCGGGACCAATGTTGACTTGGCCTCGTTTATTAGGAGGCCTAGGTTGGCACACGTAGCCAAGAGCAGGTCCACGTGGTTCTGTACCTGGGACTGCAAGCTGCCCTTGAGCAGCCAGTCGTCGAATAGGGGAATATCTGTACCCCTCGGCGACTGAGGTAGGCCGCCACTACCGCCATACACTTTGTGAATACCCTGGGCGCGGTGGACAGGCCAAACGGGAGGACCGTAAATTGGTAGTGGTCCTGTCCCACTAGGAAATGGAGGAAGCGTCTGTGCCCCTCGAATATATGGATATGGAAGTATGCGTCCTGAAGATCCAGGGCCGCATACCAATCGCCAGGGTCCAGAGCGGGTATGATACATGCCAGAGACACGATGCGGAACTGGCATTTTGCCATGAACTGATTGAGGTCTCGCAGATCCAGGATGGGCCTGAGCCCCCCTTTCGCCTTGGGGATCAGGAAGTAACGGGAGTAAAACCCTTTCCCCCGGAACTCCCCCGGAACCTTCTCCACAGCTCCCAAGCTGAGGAGCCGACCCACTTCCTGCTGTAGCGGGGTAAATGCAACGGATCCCCCTTGCCGTCCGAGGGAGGGGGGTGGGAGGGCGTGTAACCCTGGGAAATGGTGTTGAGGACCCATCGGTCCGATGTTATTCGGGACCATTCCATAAGGAATGCACACAAGCGGTTGCTGAAGGCAAACTTTATTGGTAGGAGGGTCCTCTCGGGGGTCACCGGGGTACCCTCCTGCAACCAGTCAAAACCGCCTCTTGCCCTGCTGCTTGCCCCTGGAGGGCCGAAGCTGCGGGGCAGAGCGAGACTGCCTCTGAGGTCGCCTCTTTTGGGTCTTGGATCTCTTGTAGGCGGGCTCGTATCTCGGCTGGGGCGCAGGGATGGAGGCTTGCGTCTTAGGCTTGTCCTGGGGTGGGACGTAGAGCCCAAGGGTTTGAAGGGTAGTACGTGAGTCCTTCGTGCCATAGAGCCGCACGTCTGTTTGTTCTGCGAAGAGCCTCCGCGGAGAGCCCAGACAGCAGTAGCCACGATGCCCTGCGCATGGACACGGCCGAGGCCACGGACCGAGCAGCCGTGTCAGCTGCACCCGACGCCGCCTGCAGAGCAGCCTTCGCGGCGGCGGTGCCCTCCTCCACCAGTGCCTTAAAATCCTTCCGTTCGCGCTCTGGAAGGGAGGGCTCGGATTTCGGCCGTGACCCCCACAAGTTAAACTCACATCAACTGAGGAGGGCCTGGTGGTTGGCCACCCGGAGCTGGAAGCTGGCCGACGAATAAAGCTTCCTGCCAAACGAGTCAAGTCTTTTAGAGTCTTTATTTTTGGGTGTGGGTCCTGGTTGACCCCGTCTTTCCCTATGATTTACGGACTCCACCACTAGGGAGTTGGGGGCCGGGTGGGTATAAAGGTATTCGTGCCCTTTCGTGGGCACGAAGTATTTGCGCTCTGCCTTTTTCGATATTGGGACGAGGGAGGCCGGCGTTGGCCAGAGGGCATTGGAGATGTTAGCCACCCCTTCGTGCAGCAGGAGGGCCACTCTGCCTGGTACCGAGGATGAGAGCACGTTAAACAGTGAGTCTGAGGGTCCCTCATCTCCTCAGCTTGGAGTTGGAGACAGGATGCAACTTGCTTTAGTAGCTCCTGACGAGCCCTGAAGTCCTCCTGCGGTGCGGAGGGGGGTGGGGCTGCAATTTTGTCATCTGGTGCAGGGGAGGGGGCCGGTACGGGGCTCTGCACGTCGGCCGGTGCCACGGGATCCACCCCTTGGTCGGACTCCTCGTGCGGTGCTGAGGATCCATGATCCACCGATCTATCCCTCGGGGGTCTGGATAGTGCGGCTGAAGGGGCCTCCGATGCCCCGGCTATTGACCGAGGGCCTTGCTGGGCGTGCACAGGGGCCCAGGGGTCCACTGGCACCACTGGCCTTGCCACAGGGGCCCTTGCCATTGACTGTGGTGCGGCACCAGCGGCACCAGCTAGTCAGGTTGGCCCGGCTGAGTCGTAGGGCGCTGCCTGTAGGCCGAGGTCGGGGTTACCAACGACCTATCGGTGCCGTGGGAGCGGTACGAGCGGTGATACCGAGAGCAACGTCTGCCATGGGACCGGGACTCCGATGTCGACAAACGGTGCCGCCTCGAGCTGCTACTCCTCGAGACGCTTCGACGCCTGGATCCGCGACGACGCGGAGCTGGCGATCCCCGCCAGGAGCCGTGGGCACGGTGCCTCGATGTGAGAGAGCTGGAGCGAGACCGGCGACGACGCCCATGCTGGGAGCGGCTTCGGTAGCTCCTCCGAGAATAGGAGCGTCTACGGCGTCTGCCCGTCCTGCCGATACTCTGTACTCGGCGTGGAGCAGTGCCTGGAACTTCGCTCAGACGGCACCCAACCAGACAACCTGTTGGGCGACGAAAGTGGAGGCTGGAGACTGTGTCCTGACAGGACACTGAGCGGCGAGCGGGCCCGAGAGCGATCCCCTGACCGGGATTGGCATTGGGTCGGTGTCGACTGTCGAGAGCCCAGCGGCGGCAACTGAGTCGACACAACCGGGCTGCTCCGCTCAACCTGATTCGGAGCTCTAGAGCCCGGGGGGGGGGGGGGGAGCGGAAACTGGGGCTGCCTGACGTGGGTCTAGCCTCACCCCTTGCTCTCTCTCAACGCCTTTGAGAGGACAGGGCCTTTCTCTGCTTCTTGGACGGGGAGCGGTGCCGGCCATCGGAAGGTGCCGGGAGATGGCGGCGCACCGAAGACGAAGTGCCCGGTGCCGATTCTGCTCGGTGCACCAGGGTTGGGGCCAGTGCTGACTCCATGAGAAGGGCCCGAAGTCTAATGTCTCTCTCTTTTTGAGTTCTGGGTTTAAAGGAGCTGCAGATTTTACAGCGGTCGCTGATGTGAGATTCGCCCAAGCAGCGGAGACAGTCGGCGTGCGGGTCACTTGTAGGCATCCAACACCTGCAAGTCTCGCACGATCTAAACCCTGGGGCCCGGAGCATGCCCCGGCCCGAACACTAACTAACTAAGCTGAAACTTTATTGAACTAATACACACAGGTACTAACAACGACGAAACGAGCTCTGGGACGAGCTGCAGCAAAGCTGGAGCAAGTAGTTCCGATGCACCGTCACTGGCGGCAAGAAGGAACTGAGGGTGGGGGGAGCACACAGCTCCCCTTATAGTGCGCTATAGAGGTGCCACTCCAGGGGTCGCAGCAGCGCTCCCCCTACGGGTACTGCTGAGGGAAAAACTTCCGGCACCGGTGCACGTGGCGAGCACGCACACCTACTGTGGAATACACATGAGCAAGCACTCGAAGAAGAAACCAAAGGAATGGAGCCAAGACATTCTACGCATAACTATGGCGGTAGCCATGGCCCTGCAAGAGGTATCTGCTGCATCTACCCCCGACTGGAGGGCTATTCTGGCTATCAGCTTCCCTTCCTCAATAAGTGTCTGAAAGTGAGCCCAATCGTGTTGTGGCAGGCTATCAGTAAATTCCTGGAACTTGCTGTAATTCAGGAAGTCGCACTTGACTAGTAATGCCTGAGAGTTCACAATACAGAATTGAAGGCTGGCTAAGGAAAACACCTTGCGTCCCAAAAGGACCAAATGTTTGCCCTCCTTATCATCAGGCGTAGATTGAAGGTGCTGTTGCTTGGCTTGTGCAGTCGTTGCCTGGACAACTAGGGTGTTTGGAGGAGAATGCAAAAAATAAAAAATAAAAGGGGGGGGGGGTGTCTCAGACCCCTTAGCAAGAACGTAATGCTTTTTGGCCCCTCTGGGGTAGCCATACATGTGGGAGGGGTGTGCCACATGGTCCTGGCAGGCTCCAGAATAGCTTCAGTAATAGGAAGTGCAATTGTGGCTGGTCCCGGGGTCCTAGATTTCTTCCAGCGGAAACTGGAGTTCCCTTGAGAATCTCTGCAACAGTTCCTTGAAATTGCCTGAAGTCATCCAGAGGCGAAGGGGATGCTGCAGTCACTGCTTCATCTGGAGAGGAAGAGGGAAAACGTACCAATTCTTGCAGCACCGCGGGGACCAGACGGAGGTGTTCCTCCTCGACCAACAGATCTGAGAGTCTGCTCGAAGGAGCCTTTAAGCAGGAGGCAGGCAAAATGTTCCGTGGACCAGGCTGGTTCCAAGGGGGGGGGGAGAAGAGAGGGTATTGGGACCAGGTCCCCAGTATAGCCAATAGGCCAGATCTGAGGAAGGTTGTGGTGGCCCCCACGGTACCAATGGCTCTGAGGCCGTTGAAATGGTGGATGCTGCCATGGATGTAGCAGTCTCTGTGAAGACACGTAGGGGTGATAGGACATAGCTGGTTCCTCTCCTGGTTCCGATTCTTCAGAGGAGGAGAAGGCAGACTGGTTCAAATGGTGGTACCGTCCGAACCGGCGGAAGGGTGTAGACCATCGGAGCAGATGGTGAGAGGACCTGTACTGGGGACATATCCTGAGGTGAAGAAATCCTCTCTCTAAAGGTGGAAGGGCTGGCTGGCTGGGGTGACTTTGGGTCCGGCAAGGCGAACATGTCCTGGGGTTCAGGTACAATTCCAGATCTCCCCGGTGTCACAGGCACCCTTTCCCTGGGCTCGTATCAGTGCCGGTGGCATGGACTTTCCCAGAACAGGAGGATTCCATGTCTTGTGGAGGGTTGGTGATGATGGTACTGTTGGACAGGTGCTTGGAAGTACCAGATTCCATTGCTTGTGGGACTTCTTCTCATGCCTATGGGACTTAGTGAGAGTTCCATCCCCATGGCTCGAACTCATGGAAGGAGCGTCCACTTTCTTTGGCTTTGAGGAAGACTTAGTACCATGCGTATGGGTATGCTTCCTTACCTCCCAGTTAGACCCCGCCACAGGGTTTGTGGGGGTGGTTCTGCCGGTACTGGCTTTGGATGTGGTAATGGGAGGTGTGCGTTCCTCGCTGATTCAGGCTGATACACAGGGGGAGTTTCTCTGCCTGGATCCGAGTGAGGCCTCATGGCAAGCTCCATGTGGTGCTTTTGGAAGCGGAGGATCTGGTCTTTTTTGGTGTGGCTGGGAAAGGATTGGCAAATACTGCACCTGGATGTGATGTGAGCTTCCCCCAAGCAGTAGAGACAGTATTGGGTTCATCACTGATGGAGAAGAAGCACGTGCAGGAGGCGCAGAGTTTGAAGCCCAGAATTCTGGGCATAGTCCAGTACCTGCACATGGGTACTGGGTGGTGTGTTGGATGAAGGAAAAAAACAAGCCCCAATCTTATCTTAACTAAATGCTAAAACTGCAATAAAAACTGTAATAAACTACCATAAAACTGGGTAAAACTATGTACAACTATCTTAATTAAAGATGCACCAGAGAGGAGGACACTGAAAGTTCCGACCTGAACCATGCGGCAGTGAGAAGAACTGGAGATGCGGTTGGTCAGCCCCTCCCTTTAACACCTTGGATGAAGCACAAGATGATCCAGGGCGCATGAAAGGACCAACAGACACTACTTTCAAATTCTCCAACTCTGGGCACATGGTGCGCATGGCTTAACCCCTCAGTGGAACACAAATAGGGACCATTACTTGAAGAAGGTGATATTACCATCTGAAAGCTGTTCACAGTGGCATGTACGAAATGAGTTGGTAGTCTCATTTTACAGCTCCTGGTTCCCATATTGTCAAAACCACCACATCTGTGCCTGCCATTTGTGGTCAGAAGTGTAGGGCTGAATGGGTCACAGAGACTGAGCTCCCTTCCCACGCATAGGGAGTCCCCTCTGCATCCCAGCGACACAGGTGGGAGATGCTTGCCCTGCTGTGCCCAGGCTGTTCCTGATCTGCAGATAGAAGCCATCAGTCCTTACAGCTCTCAGCCAGGCCAAACTCTCTTGTACAATCACTTTCACATTCAAAAATTGAGCCCAAACCTACATGAAGCAGTGAGGCTAATGGTGCCCCCCCACCCCCCAGACACTTGCATACTCAGGGGAAGCTGAACTAATTACTATAGGGATTGATCCTTGAACTGGGACTCCAAGAATATTCCAGCACCCATATAAATATGAGCTAAGATACACTGATGGCAATGTCATTCTTTAGCTCCCAAGCAGCCATTGCACCCGAATAAACTGTATCTCACAGCACTGGTGCACCCAGAGCTCAACGTCTCAAAACACTTCACAAACAACCTTTCCCCCTGCAATGGGCAGGGCAGGTATCATCTCATCATTTTAGAAATGGGGACACAGAGGCTCAAAGGTGAAAGCTGTTGCCCACTGAGCCTCATGTTTGTTTCCCCAGACCCCAAGCTGTGACCAGATGTGCCTAATTAACGGTATTTTAAGTCTTGTTATAGCCAGGTTGGCCCCAGCATATGAGAGGTAATATATTTTATTGGACCAACTTCTGCTGGTGGAAGGTACAAGCTTTCAAGCTTCACAGAGCTCTTCTCCATGTCTGGGGAAGGAAGAAGTCTGATTTCCTTCTCCAGACCTGAAAAGATCTCTGTGAAGCTTAAATGCTTGTACCTTCCACCAACAGAAGCTGGTTCAATAAAAGCTATTACCTCACCTACCGTGTCTCGGTGTATTTTAGAATAGCTCTGTGCTTACTGGCTCTATGGCACACAGAGTTGCTCTACCCTTGCAAGCGGCCAGGACAGCCCCCTGCTGGTAGTAGGATGCATCCACTGCATCCATTTTCTGCACCCAAAACAAACAGCATATTTCGTTAACTCAGGCAACTGAAATGGTTACCAGTGGTGAGAGGGAAACATGAACACCCTTCCCATATGATGTGAAGAACAAGGCCCAGGAATGGACCCATGCATATTCCCCAAGTAATCAGACAGCAGGCACATCTCCCATGGCCCAGTGCAGGACTGCGCACCAGTGTCTATTTGTTCAGTACAGTTAAAGACATAAAGGAAAAGGTGGAAAGTCCTTTAAGTGACCTAGCAGTAGATCACACTGCGAGTGAGCTTTGACTTTTGCTGCTATTCAGCCGGTATTTTATTTTGCATCCAGAATATTGAGTACTAATCCCCATAGCTCAGAAACCATTGCAGGGCACAGCATCAGGGAGAGAGAGAGCACTAAAACTAGTTTACTCTGGTGAGCCTCACCCTGGCGTGAAGGGACAGGTCTGCTCAATCTGGGATAAGACATGAGGCCAAGTCCACTTCGAGGCACCCCAACCTGTGTCCTAAGCAGAAGAGGATGGGGGACCTAGCTGAGTAGATCAAACCGTTAGAGAAGGGCCAACTTTGGCCTAGAATTTTTAAGAGCTTTACACTGAGTTCAGCCTCTCCTAGTAGCTTAGAGTTCCTGTGCCCCATTCGCACAAAGAATATAGACCAAATGCTGGAGGGTAGGCAGGTCAGACCAGGCCACTAAACAACCCCTTCCCCCAAACCGACTGCATCCAGGTGTGGTGAACTGTTACCTTTTTAGGGGCGACGGGTGTTTTCAGTTCCTGTTTTTGTCTGTCTTTGTCCTGTACTCCAGGTGGCGGCACATTCTGCTCAGGGGGTCTGATTACAGGCCGCCCACCCTCCATTGGTTTCATTTCTGTTCCTGAAACACACACACACACACACACCACAGTAAGGGCAAAAGACCATTCCTGCAGGCTGCCAGGGTGTCTGAGTTTCCTAAAGCATTTAGGGAGTGATCCTGTCCCTTCCTTCCCCACTGTCGAGGGAAGGCCAATAGACTGAGGTGTAGACTCTCAGGCTTTCACAATGATGAGCAGTCCATTTCTCCATCTCAGCCTTCAAAGGGAAACAGACTAGCCCATGTTACACCCAAAATACACATTTCAACACTAACAGCGCAGGGGCTCCAACTCACTTTGCTGGATATGTGCAGGGGGTTTGATGCTCTCTGGGTGCTTGGGAGGTTCCTGTCGCAACGTGGGGCTGAATGTTTCGTTTCGGATGACTGGTGAATGCATCTTCTCTTCCTTTGCCGCCATGGGCTGGGATTGTACGACAGAGGGTGCTCTCAGCTCCTGCCATGTTAGCACATTGAGATAGGTCAGTCACTATCCAAACACCTTCCTTGATGTAAGTCCATCCCACATCCACAGAGCCAGTAACATCCTGAACAATCCACCACGAGGGTCCCACAATGGGGCTGGCCTAGCCTCTAATGCATGCTCATGGAGTGTGCACCATTGTGAGCATGTGCCCAAGCTACCCACACAGGTTGGGAACCCTGTGCTTTGAGAGCAGGCCCTTTGGGACCCCACATTCAGGCTATGCCTTCCTTTACCTGTTTTTTCGGCTGGATATTTTGCTGAGGTGGTGACTGGTGGCCCAGACCCTGGAACTGGGGCATCTGTGGGGAATGCATCATGAGAGGGGAAGGCGCTTCCCTCAAGTGACCTGGAACAATTCAGCACCAGTCAGTTAACCTGTCATCACTATCGCTTATCCAAACATTAACCAAGGTGAGAACTCGTCCTTGAGTCAGATCGAGCAGCACGCAGGTTGAGTTTAACCCAGGCACACCTTACAAATATAGGAAGACTCTACACCAGTTTGGCAGTTTCTGTAGTCTAGTCCTACCCCTCAGTACTTCCAGGTGTCACATGGGCTGCACTGCTACACAGCATGCACTAATTTAGAAGCAACTTTAGGACTCTGTCACTCAGATCAGCACACAAACAGCCATACACTTAATTGCATCTATTTATTGTTCTCCATAAGCCTGCCAGACTTGCATGGAGTGGTATTCAGATAGGGGGAACCTCCCACCAGCCTTCTTACTGTCCGGTGTCAGGCCAGTGCCATGGTTGTCACAGGCACATTCACAATGCACAAGGGCTGCAGGTGACTGGGCAGTGGCAAGTGAAAAGGATTTTGTTGGATTGCCCTTTGGATTTGGCCATGAAGCCTATGGTCTTCATTCTGAGGAATGGAAAAACTCCATCCAAAACACATTCATATTTTAAAGAATTTGTAAGCTCCCCTGTGCAATTTCTTCCACTGAATCACTGAACATTTACTATTTTAAAACTCTCCCCTTACATTTCTATGCCCCCAGTCTCTCTCAAGACCTCTGTTCAGGAATCACACATGCACTTTAGGGCACAGAGAACTGAGGGAGCACCTGGGGACATCCATTTCATTTGCTGTTCACTGAAATTTATAAGGGAAGTGAGCTTTCCTTTTTCAAGCTCTGGTTGGACTCAGCCAACACACTAAGGCACTAGAGAGGTGCTCAGCAGATTGTCTTATGGGTGGGGGGCAACTGAATTTCACTTGTCTGCCCTCTATTGTTATATCTCCCTGGCTTGTAACAGCTCACAGAAATCCTATATGATGATTTATGGCAGGAATGGAAGAATCCTGCATTCATTTGAAACTACAGGTGGAGGGGGGGAGAGAAGAGAGGGTGGGTGGGGGCACTGAAAGAGGCAGGATGTAGTAATTCCAATTAGAATTTAACCAAGGCACCATGGACAAACACCCCTAACTAGAGATCTTTAATGAACCAAAGTGAGCCTCAGTTTTACATTTAATTGGAAAGACAGGACTCCAGCAGCACCCTGCTGGGGGCACCAGCCTGGTGCTAAAGAGAACCACCTCCTGAATCGCTAAATGACCTGTAATACTTTTTGCAATGCCTGGGTTTTTCTTGGAGGCCTCTCCTCTCCCATCGAAATCCTGCTCAACCTATTGACATCTGAGAAGGTCACAGCCCAAAGTATGATGGCTGAAGGCCACTGACACATTCCTCTTATTTCTCCTACACACAGTTCAATGTTTAGCATAGGAGGAAAAAATAGCACTCCACCCAACAGCCAGGGGTCATTACATAACATATCTAAAACAACACAAAGGTAAGGAGAAGCAAAAAGAATTCATGCTAAATATTTAAGACAGAGAAAAATATATTTGTCCTTCACACAAAAAATGAATACCCTTCTTTCTGTACACTATTATCCTATAACAAAGCTTGTTAGAGATTGTAGAGAAAATATTCTTGATCAAGGGCACTATGAGGGAGACTAGGCTACACCATTATCAGCTCAAATAATCTTACAAGGGTTTAAAACATGCCCATAGCTAGGAGGGACAAGGCCCTGTCTATGTCTCAGGGACCAGTCTGAGCACTTCGCTTGAGACTTCCACTCGCCCAATCTGGGTAGAACCACTCACGCAGTCATAGGCACTTTATGTCCTTTTCAGCTGTGCCTCCACGGGAGCATACTCCTGAAGGGCTGTCATTACGGCAGGGAAAGCACTTTGGGAAGGGTGCTTGCCATCTGCTCACGTGCTGGGGGCTAGCATACATGTCTATGTTTAGTGTTGTACTGCTAGCTTGGCTATTCTGGAGATGCTGGCTCTTTCCAGAGTTTGACGGTCACCAGATTCTAACTATTTGTATTTTAACTTCTAATAAACTACTCAAGGGGACAACTTAAAGTGCTTGGCTAGTAAACAATACTTAACAGCCGTCCTCCTTAACTTCAGTTTATCTCCTTTTACCGGATACTACGCTGGCAGTCATGCACTTTCAATCCTTTCATGGGGAACGTCACAACACGCCTGCCAACAGCACGAGAACTTTAAATCCAAACAGAATCAGGAAGCCTGATCTGCTCCTGGGGAGGTGGTGATTTATGCTATTACTATGATATCACAAACCAAATGTCCTGCCAAAGGGAGCAAACAAGCCCCTTTTCTAGATGGAGCTCGCCAACTGTACCCTGATTTCAGGACAGCTAGACTTCTGGGCTGAAATGGGACGGGATGAATCTTAACAGGGCACAGCACTGCCAATTAGAATCTGTTTCCTAACTTTGAGCCCTACAACAGTTGGTTCCCCCATGGATTGGGATTTAAGCTCCCAGGAGAAAAGCTTAGAGTCCTCAATAGGCTATCAAGTTATCAAGGAATTCCTCCGAGACTAAGTACGTTAATTGATGGCCTGTCTGTGCTCTAAGCCCGATGCCAACTCACCACCAGTGTTCGCAAAGCTCAGAAGATTGTGGAACAATCATATTCCAACCAGGCATCCACCGCCCTTAATTTGTTACGAATTTTAGCTGCACTGATGTTAAGAACTCCGAGGGGAAATTTCAGCACTCACCCGTTGAGTAGGGGTCGGGCTTATGGTGCCGTGGTGATGGGTGGTGCTGGATGACTTGCTGAGGTTTAGCTGGCTGCAGGAGTGGATGCTGCTGTGGAGCTGGCTGAGGCGGAGGGATATGAGGAGGGAATTGCATGGGCTGCATGTGCATCGGCCTCTGCTGCTGCTGCTGTTGTACTGAGGGATGAGCAGGAGGCTGAAGGGGGGGTTGAGGCTGCGACTGGACCTTCACTGAAGGGAGGAGAGGAGTCTGCGGCTGCACTTTCTGCAGCTGTTGAAGGTAGAGCTGCATCTGGCTGGTGCTCAGAGGCAGGCTGTGATGAGGCGTGGGAGGCTCCTCATCCTCCAGGAGGACCTGGGGAGGCTGAGGCAAAGGCGGCTGGGGGAGCATGGGCTGCTGGCTTATGGCTGGTGACGCTGCTGGAGGACGCGAAGGCTTAGGGGGTAGTGCTGCGGCTCGATTACTGGGTCTCGATGGCTGCTGAGGCAGAGCGTTGTGCAAAGCTGGGGAAGAAGAGCAGGAATACATGGCATCACATACAACAGAAGAAAGAGAGCACAACTCCCCACAGCAAAACTGCACAAGTTGTTCTGCTTATTAGACCGCCCATGCCAAACAGAGGAAAAGATGTGCCATTATATCACACAGAATACCCATGGAATATAAATAAGATCCCATGGCATCTAACCCCGTTTCTTAATCACGTGACCATACGTCCTTCTCTAACACATCAAGTTATCCCCAGACTTGCACAGCCTGGGACCATGTGGTGCCAACTAGGGAACCCAGGGCTGTAGGAAAAACAATGACTTACTGTAACCATGTTTCTTTGAGATGTGACGCAGATGCGTATTCCACTTAGGTGTGTATGTGTGCTCAGAGCACTGGAGCTGGAGAAATTTGCCTAGCAGTACCCGTAGAGGGGCAGTGCTCATGCCTCATGGCTATATGAGGCAGCACCACCCCAACCATCCCTCATTGAATGCCCAGACATGAGAGACTGACGCAAAGTGGACAGACAGTGGGTCGTAGAATACACACCTGCATCACATCTTGAAAAACCACAAGTACAGTAAGTAACCATTTCTTCTTCTTCAAGTAGATGCAGCTGTGTATTCTATTTTCCACTTAGGTGAATTACAAGGAGTACCACCCCCTGGAGGTGGGGCTCAGAGTCTACCTAAACAAGGATTGCAGGGCAGCTCTACCAAAGCTTGCTTCTGCCCTGGAAGATGTGGTGATGGCGTAATGGTTCGTGAATGTATGTATCAATGATCACGTAGCAGCCCTGGAAATGTCCAATATGGAAAGATTACTAAGGAACACTCTGGACAATGCTTGCGTCCTTGTACAATGAGCTTACACGCACTGAGGAGTGTAGCCAAGGCTATTTCATGTGCTGTCAATGCAGGATGTTACCCATTTGGAGATCTGTGACGAGACCAGTTGACCCTTCATGCAATCTGCATATGGCACAAACAAATGAAGTGAGGCACAAAACAGTTTAGTTCTGTCCAGATAAAAAGGCTAGATATTGCCTGACATCTAAGATATGGAAATGCAGGTCCTCCAGAGATGAATGCGGTTTAGTAAAAAACTCCAGTAAATACATCACCTGGTTCCAATGAAACAGAAACCACTTTAGACAAAAACGTGGGGTGTGGTTGTAAAGTTACCTTGTCTTTGGAGGACTGTATACAAGGAGGTTCTGCCATTGGAGCTTGCAACTCTCACAGTCTCCTTGCTGATCTTATTGCTAACAGGAAAGCGGTTTTCTGACACAAGAGCAAAAAGGGACAAGATAATAGGGGCTACAATGGATGACCCATCAGAGTTGCCAGGACTGTGTTTAGGTCCGACAAGGGAACCGACTCTCATAATGGAAGATATAGACAAAGAAGCCCTCATAAGAATCTCATTACCATGGCACTGGAGAAGACTGATTTTCCCTGAACAGGGGGATGAAGTGCCGGTATTGCTGCCAGATGCGCTTTCAATGGACTAAGCCAGTGGTCTTCAACCTATTTACCATTGTGGGCCACATATGCAGGTCTATGTGTGTTCTGTGGGCTGCACCCACACAAAATAAATAAATATATATATATATATTTTGTGACAAAGGCTAGGTCCACACTACCCGCCCGATTCAGCGAGTAGAGATCGATCTTCTGGGATCGATTTATCGTGTCCCATCTGGACGTGATAAATCGATCCCAGAAGCGCTCCCCCGTCGACTGCGGAACGCCTGCTCACCGAGAGGAGGAAGCGCTGTCGAAGGGGGAGCTTGCCTGCGCCGCGTGGACCTGCAGTAAGTAAACTTAGTTCGATCTAGGAAACGTCGACTTCAGCTACGCTATTCTCGTAGCTGAAGTTGCGTTTCCTAGATCGATCCCCCGCCCCAGTGTGGACCAGCCCAAAGTTCCTCCTCTACCTTGGTGGGTCCTGCACTTATTGGCGGATTTGCTCGCTTCACAGATTCACCCTGTGGGTCAGGAAACAGACCAGAGACCTTCCCCTCTGGTAGAAGCTATAGTCCAGGTCAATTCCTCCTGTGTTTGACCAGGAGTTGGGAGGTATGGGGGGAACCCGGGCCCGCCCTCTACTCCGGGTTCCAGCCCAGGGCCCTGTGGACTGCAGCTGTTTAGAGTGCCTCCTGGTACAGTTGCACGACACCTACAACTCCCTGGGCTACTTCCCCGTGGCCTCCTCCCAACACCTTCTTTGTCCTCACCACCGGACCTTCCTCCTGATGTCTGATAACGCTTGTACTTCTCAGTCCTCCAGCAGTATGCCTACTCACTCTCAGCTTCTTGCACTCCTCTTGCTCCCAGTTCCTCACACGCACGCACACACACACTTCCTCTCCTCTGGCTCCCCGGCTCCCCCTGGCTTGACTGGAGTGAGCCCTTTTATAGCATCAGAGGGGCCTTAATTAGAGTCAGGTGCTTAACTGCCTCACCTGACTCTTAGCAGGTTAATTGGAGTCAGGTGGTCTATTAGCCTGGAGCAGCCCCTGCTCTGGTCACTCAGGGAACAGAAAACTACTTATCCAGTGGCCAGTATATCTCCCTTCTGCTACTCTGCTGTTCCCAACTGGTCTGGGTCTATCACAATATATATAACCTGTATGGCCCTGAGGATGTCACATGGGCTGCAACTGTGTGCTGATTGGGGCAGGAGTGGCCCACGGGTTGAGAACCACTGGACTAAGTGCAAGCCCCCACGTCTAAAGGTGTAGCAGGTACTCCTAGATGTCGTGGGGAGAAGTCAGTTTCGGTTGGATTCCACGAGCTAATGACCATACCAAAAAAGGTTTACATTTTGCTGAGTAGGCCATTCTGGTAGAGGACTTTCTACTGTTGAGCAGCACTTGTTCGATAGCCACTGAACACTGCTCTTCCTCCTCATTCAGGCATGCAGAAGCCATGCCGTGAGATGCAGAGAGCTGAGCACGTGATGCAAGATGCGTCCGTGATTCTGATTTAGCAGGTTGTGATGGAGAGGAAGCCTCATGGGAGGCTGAATTGACAGCATGAGAAAGTCAGAGAAGCAGCTTTGTCTTGGCCACAATGTGGCACCAAGAATGATCTTGGCCTGAGCCACCTTGAGCTAGAGAATGACCTGAGGAGGATCAGGACCACAGTGAGTTTGGACAGGGAGGCTTAACTGAGGCCCAGTTGAGAGCAGAACAGACGACATTTCCTCTTGTCCCTTGTAGTGAACAGGTCGATCATTGGGATGCCCCAAGCTGTGAAGATGACCCAGAGGACACTTGTTTTCAGGGACCATTTGTGTCTTAGGGAAAAATACTTGCTGAGATAGTCTGAAAGTTATTTTGAACCCCAGGCAAGTGAATGACTATCGGAGTAACATTCTTCTCGATGCAGAACTGCCACAGCCTGATTGCCTCTAGGCAGAGCAATCTGGAGCATGCTCCCCCTTGTTTGTTTACATAACACATCGCGGTGATATTGTCAGTAAGTATGCGAATCACCGAGTCTCTGATATGTTGCCAAAAAGAGTGACATGCATTTTAGATGGCCCAAAGCTCCAGCAAGTTGATATGGAGTGAGGCTTCCTGTGCCGATCACAGTCTCTGTACTTTCAATGACCCCAGGTGCACCCTCCAATCCATCAGGGAGGCTTTGGTAACAACCGGACTTGGTTGGCGAGGGCTGGACAAAGAGAACGCCTTGGCAAACATTCTGTGGACACATCCACCACTGCAAAGAGTCTACGACTAGTGGAGGCAGATGAACCAGTCTGTTTAGAGAATAAAGAGTAGGATGCAAGACTGTCCTGAGCCACATTTAAAGGGGATGGAGGTATAACTTTGCAAACTGGACCACCTGTGTGCAAGCAGACACGTGGCTCAAATCTCAGGCATGGTCTAACTGTCATGGAAGGCTGAGATTTCAGACTGAAGCAAAGATGGCGAATTATCTGAAAACGGTCAGTCAGCAGAAATGCTCCTGATGTCGTGGAATATAACAGGGCCCCAAGTAACTCAATATTCTGAGTGGGAGCCAAGGTTGGTTCCTTTCTGGTGTTTAGGGTGAGACCCAGACAGTCAGGCAACCGCAGTGTGGTACTGACATGAGCAAGAACTTCCTCTCTGGATCTGCCCCATAGTAACTAGTTGTTAAGATACAGGAAGATGTGAATTACATTCTTCCTGAGATATGCCAGAACAATTGTGCATTTAGTAAAAACCCTGGGGGCAGAAGAGAGGCCAAATGAAGCACCGTGTACTGAAACTGGCATTCTGCCATGATGAACTGAAGGAATTTTCTGTGACTTGGTATAATTGCACTCCTGGGGGAATTCTGTGCCAAAAATTTACAAATTCTGCACTAAAAAAGAGAAAGTTACTCATCTTGTGCAGTAATGTAGGTTCTTTGAGATGTGTCCCTCTATGGATGCACCACTCTAGGTGTTCGGGCACCCCTGCACTCATAATCAGAGATTTATGGTAGCAGTGCCTGGCAGGATCACACATGCGCAGTCCCCGTCTTGCGCTGCTTCAGGTGGTTAATTAGCGCTGTGCGATAAACTCCCCCTCAGTTCCTTCTCTACTGCAGAGCCTAGCAATAACTCTGAAGTAGTTATTGCAACGTTACTGCACAAGGGAGTAACTTTCTCTTCAAGTGATGTCCCTGGGTGATTTCAGAGCAGTACCCTTCGGAAGGCTTCGGAGTTGAAGTCGTAGCAGACGAAAGCACAGTGAGTCCAAACAGGGCATTGGAGGTTGCCTGTTGTTCTAAAGTGTAATGTTGAGTAAATGTATGGGCTGACACCTAGGTTGTGGTCTTACAGATTTCCGCAACAGGGACACTGTTAAGAAACGCTACAGAGGTCGATAAGGCTCTGGTGGAATGCGTGTGAATCCCCATAGGGCAGTGGTGGGCAACCTTTGGCCCGTCAGGGCTATCTGCTGTCAGGCCGTGCGACAGTTTGTTTACATTGCCCGTCCGCAGGCACAGCCGCCCGCAGCTCCCAGTGGCTGCGGGAAGCAGCAGTCAGCATGTCCCTGTGGCCTGTGCCACTTCCCGGAGCTCCCATTGGCCGGGAACAGTGAACCGCGGCGATTGGGAGCTGCAGGTGGCCGTGCCTGTGGATGGTCAGTGTAAACAAACCATCTCGTGGCCCGCCAGCGGATTACCCTGATGGGCCGTTTGTGGCCCACTACTGCCGTAGGGGGTTGTTGACCACATTGGGAGTAACAGTTTTATGCAATCTGAAATCCATTTGGAGAGACTCTGTGTAGATATGGCGTTCCCTTTGGATCGTTCAGTGATTGAGACAAACCGTTTCCGAGACTTACAGAATGCTTTTGTTCTAAGTAGAAAGCAATTGCCCTGTGTACACCCAGGGTACATAGTGTGGATTGTTGTCTATCCTGGTGGGGTTTAGGATAGAATGTCAGAAGGTAGATAGGCTGGTTGAGGTGAAAAGATGAGGCAATCTTGGGCAAAAACTTAGGATTTGGTCTCAAAAACTTTATCTTTGAAAAAGACTGTCTGGCAGATCTGCCAAAAGAGAACCCAATTCTCCCACCCATCTGGCAGATGTAATGGCAATGAGGATCACTACTTTCATAAAAAGATGTAACAAAGAGCATGTCGCCATGGGTTCAAATGGAGGGCCAGTTAGGACTTGGAGGATAGGTTGAGTCCCATGGTGGGGTAGGTTCTCTCACTTCAGGATAGAAATTGCTGAGGCCTCTGAGGAATCTTTTGGTGAGTGGGTGAGCAAATATGGAGAATTCATCTACTTTGCTGTGGAACGCTGTGATAGCGGAGAGCTGCACTTAACTGAGCTCATGGAGAGGCCTGACTTCTCAATATTCCAATAGTCCAATATTCAGGGTAAAGAGGCTGACACAGCCGGAATTCATTTTTGTTGGCACATGCCTCAAATTGTTTCCATTGGTGGAGGCAGTTGGTGTGGCTGGTTGTTCTGTGACTGTGTTTTGTACTTCATTGGAACACGTTATTTCAGGTTGCTTGAGCCATGGAGTAGCCACGCGTTGAGATGGAGTCTTTGGGGATCTGGATGAAGAACGTGACCTGCATCCTGAGATAGGAGACGAGGCAGAAGCGGAAGCATCCATGGTGGGGATACTGATAATTTGAGACGGTAAGGATACCAAGTTTGGCAAGGCCACGTGGGGGCTATTAGAATTACCCTGGAGTTGTCCTGCCTGATCTTGTGGATCACCAAGGCCAAAAGGGAGGTTGGGGGAAACGCATAAAGGAGAGGAGTGTTCCACTTCATGAGGAAGGCATCGCCCAGAGAGTGGCGACTGAGCCTCCCCCCAGAGCAGAACTGTGGGCATTTGGTGTTTTGTGTGGCTGCGAACAGGTCTATTGTCAGGAATCCCCAATGTTTGAAGATGTCCCAGAGCATGCGTGTTGAGTTTCCACTTGTGGTCCTGGGAGAAATTCCTGCTTAATGGATCTGCCGTGGTGTTCTGGAAGCCATGTAGGCATGTTCTGGCGGGGACTTGTGGGCTGATTTGTACTGTAGCAATCAGGTTGGTCAATGTGAGGAATCGCTGTTGTGGTAGAGAGGCCATCGCCTCGAGAGAGTTGAGGAAGACTCCAATGAACTCTATTTGTTGCACGGGTATTAGTGTGGACTTTTGGCATTTATTTAGGGCAGGGGTGGGCAAACTTTTTGGCCCGAGGGCCACATCTGGGTGGGGAAATTGCATGCAGGGCCAAGAATGTAGGGCTGGGGTTGGGTTGTGGAAGGGAGTGCGGGGTATGGGACGGGGTGCAGTGTGCAGGAAGGGACTCAGGGCAAGGGGTTGGGGCAGAGGAGGGGTGTGGGGTGTATGAGGGGGCTCAGGGAAGGGGGTTGGGGTGCAGGAGCGGGGGCACAGTGCAGGAAGGGGCTCTGGGCAGGGGGCTCAGGGCAGGGAGTTGGGGTGCAAGAGGGGTTCAGGTGCGCTTGACAGCCCTAGTGGAAAAGGTTTTTTTGGGGGGAGGGGCTGAGGGGTGGGATTGTAAGGGAGTTGGGGAACCTTCCCCATGCAGATCCTGGCTGACCCCAAGCCTCTCCCATTCAGTCAGGCACATCTGCCCCTGTCCCCGCACCTCCCATCCCCAGGGGTCTCTACAGCCTCCTTCCCCATCCCCATGTGTCCCTGCAGTCCCCCTCCCCCATCCCGTCTCAATGCTGTCACCCCACTAGCTCCTGAGCCCGCGCCCCAGTCTGCCCCCCCACTAGCCATTCTGAACCCATGTCTGTTACCCCCCAGCAGCCCCATGTGCCCCACTCTGTTCTAACCTGGCTCCATGGGCACGGTGCTGTGATGAACTTCTGCTCCTGGGGGAATTCTGCAGCACTGGGCACGCACAGAATTCCCCCAACACAGAAAATACATTCTGCCCCCAAAGTGCTGCAATTCTGCCTTCTGCCCACCAGAGGCCGCTGTGGCACCAGAACAGCCAGCTGCGTTCATGCTGCTGGTTCTTCTGGCGCCACAGTGGACTCTGGTGGGCGAAAGGCAGAACTGCAGCACTTCTGGGGCAAAAATGTAATTTCTGCTGAAAAAAATTTCTGCGGGACACATGAATTCTGCATGTCTGTAGATGCACAGAATTCCCCAGGAGTAAATAATTGCCATGTGAAAGTAGGTGTCCTGAAGCTCCAGAGCATGCAGGGAAGACAGTCTATAGAGTGACCATTCAGAACCCCATGTACCTGATGTATTTGTTGAGGCCTTACTTCTACTCCCAGTACTTCCTGGTATCCAAAGGAGAAGCTATGCCCCGTGTTCCAGTGGAACCTTCCCCACTGCTTCCAAAGGCAGCAGAGAGTAGACCTCCTCGAGGAGCAGTATCTCATGAGAGGGGTCCCTGAAGAGGGACAGGGAGGGAGGGTTGGGAGGTGGTGTAGAGAGGAACTGGATGGCATAACCCAATCTGACGGTACTTAGGACCCCGCTGTCAGTAGTGATTGAACCCCAATCACTGTGAAAGAGGGCCAGCCTGTCCCCAAAAGAGGGAGATGAGGAGGAAGGAGCAATGACTAGGACAGTGCTCTGGAGCAAGGAGTCAAATGGGCACTTGGAAAGGCACCAGGGAAAGGTGTGGGGACTGGCCAAACCCCAAGCCCAACAGCTTCCTCCTGTGGGATCTATCCCTCTTTCTGGTGTAATCCTGTGCCTCAGGGCATGTCTACACTTACCTCCGGAGAGATCGATCCAGAGGGGGTCGATTTATCGCGTCTAGTGAAGATGCGATAAATCGACCGCCGAGCGCTCTCCCGTCGACTCCGGTACTCCACCAGAGCGAGAAGCGTAGGCGGAGTCGACGGGGGAGCATCAGCAGTCGACCTACCGCAGTGAAGACAATGTAAGTAGATGTAAGTACGTTGACTTCAGCTATGTTATTCATGTAACTGAAGTTGCGTAACTTAGACCGATCCCCCCCAATGTAGACCAGGCCTCAGAGGAGGGAAAGGCTGGCCAAATGTGCACTGCAGACAATACTGCTGCCGCTGGATGCCACAGTGGCGCCTCTGCAGCCTGAAGGACTGCAGGGTAGTCCTGGAATTCTTAAAGGACCGCAGCGTCTCCTCAGTTTTGTCTGAGAACAGTGTTCAGCCGTCGAAGGCCAAAGAAAGCCAGGAACCCCATCTCATGGTGACCACATAGGCCACCCACCCTGGCCGAGGTGTTCATGATATCGAGTGTGGATTACAAAAGGCATCTTAGCCACCAAGCAGCCCTCAGTGACAAATACCAGAAAATTCCTCCTGACATAGCTGTCCAGTTAACAAAACTGTACTTGGACAGCAAGGCTTGCTGATTGGCAATTCACATCTGTAAGGAAAAGGTGGTGTAAATCTTCCTGCCCATGAAGTCCAATCGTTTAGAATCCCTAATCTTTAGGGGTGAACTTAAACCTGCCCTGCTGGGCTCTGTTGTTCACTGCAGTTACAACTACTGAATTTGGGGCCAGATGGGAGTTAAACCCCTCAAATCCCAGCATGGGAATGAAATAGTGCTTTTCTATGTGCTTAGCTATAGGTGGTGTCAAAGCCAGAGTGCTCCAGAGGGCCTTAGCCAGTTCAAGGAGCACACTGCTGATAGAGAGGGTGACTCTCCCAGGGGCACAGAGCTGTAAAATGTCCATCAATTTGTGGGGGGTTCTCTTAAAAACAACAACAAAAAACAAAAAACAAACTCTGCTTGGATACCAAGAAAAGCAGCTACATACTGCAAAAGGACTTGGTACACCTTAAAATCCAGTACCAAAGGGGAAGATGAGCCATGCAGCACAGCATCATCTGGAGATGAAGATGAGGCCCTTAACTGAGCCAAAGCCGGATCTTGTTCCAGGGATGACGGACCCAGATGGAACAACTCTGGACGCGCCACAGGGAGGACTGCCAGTGCCTTGGCCTGCAGTGGATCGAGGGTCACCACCACAGACTGGCCAGCAATCTTGCCTTTGAGCAAGATGAAGAGTAGGACCTCTGCGACCGAGGAGTGTCCCACGGATTCCACTGACATGGATAAGGCACTGGTGGCCAACAGGTGCAGGGCCAGGGACCTCCGTCCTGAGCATGAGATGTGCGCCAATCCGGTTACATGTAACAGTCCATCAGTGGCCCTCAATGCTGGTCGGGCAATGGAGAGTGGGAGGATGACAACCCTGACTCAAAGGAGCCTCAGGATTCCGGAGATAAGGGCAGTGCCAAACCAGAGGGAGCAAGTAGATGTTTGACTCGTCTACTGTCCAGAATGAGGCAGGAAACAGAGCTGCCAATGGAAGCAATACCATTGGTACCAAGCATGCCAGTGCTTGAAGCAGTGTCAGTCCCGAAGTGAACAGTGGTACCAGAGTGTCTGATGGCACCGTCAAGAGTGGTGAAAGCCACCATGGAAACATCTGCTGTGCCGACTGCAGCAGTGCCGAGGAGGTTCCTGGTACCGGGGTCCCACGTACCAATCAGAGTACCAGCCCTATTTCCACAATTTGTGGAAGGGGAACATTGGGGCGCAGTGTCAACAGACCCAAGGATTCAGTAGCTTGTTCAATAGAAGGGGCTACAGTTGACAGAGACTTGGCAAAGTCCTGGACCAAAGGAGAGGTCAGGACTGAAAGGCAGAAGGAGGTCTGTAGCTAATTGGTATGCTGCCGACGCAGAAACAGTCGGTACTGGCATCTCCCTCATCAGTACCAGACTCAATGGATGTCCAGAGGCTGGAACCAAAGTCAACGGTAAAGGGTTTCTCACCTCCCTACTAGGTACCGGGGAACGGTTAGAAGCACCAGCTCCATGCTGTTCCATGCTTTTCCTGGGGGAGGTGGAAGAGTCACCACAAAACCTGGAGCAGTCCCTATTGGCGGATGTGATTGCAGAGCCATTGGCCATTATCTTTGAAAACTCATGGCAATCGGGGGAGGTCCCGAATGACTGGAAAAAAGCTAATGTAGTGCCCATCTTTAAAAAAAGGGAAGGAGGAGGATCCGGGGAACTACAGGCCAGTCAGCCTTACCTTAGTCCCTGGAAAAATCATGGAGCAGGTCCTCAAGGAATCAATTTTGAAGCACTTCAAGGAGAGGAAAGTGATCAGGAACAGTCAGCATGGATTCACCAAGGGCAAGTCATGCCTGACAAACCTAATTGCCTTCTATGAAGAGATAACTGGCTCTGTGGATTAGGGGAAAGCAGTGAACATGTTATTCCTTGACTTTAGCAAATCTTTTGACACTGTCTCCAACAGTATTCTTGCCAGCAAGTTAAAGAAGTATGGGCTGGATGAATGGACTATTAGGTGGATAGAAAGCTGGCTAGATCGTCGGACTCAACGGGTAGTGATCAATGGCTCCATGTCTAGTTGGCAGCTGGTATCAAGCAGAGTGCCCCAAGGGTCGGTCCTGGGGCCGGTTTTGTTCAATATCTTCATTAATGATCTGGAGGATGGTGTGGATTGCACCCTCAGCAAGTTTGCAGATGACACTAAATTGGGAGGAGTGGTAGATACGCTGGAGGGTAGGGATAGGATACTGAAGGACCTAGTCAAATTAGAGGATTGGGCCAAAAGAAATCTGATGAGGTTCAACAAGGACAAGTGCAGAGTCCTGCACTTAGTAAAGAACAATCCCATGCACTGCTACAGACTAGGGACAGAGTGGCTAGGCAGCAGTTCTGCAGAAAAGGACCTAGGGGTTACGGTGGATGAGAAGCTGTATATGAGTCAACAGTGTGCCCTTGTTGCCAAGAAGGCTAACGGCATTTTGGGCTGTATAAGTAGGAGCATTGCCACCAGATCGAGGGACGTGATCATTCCCCTCTATTCGGCATTAGTGAGGCCTCATCTGGAGTACTATGTCGTTTTGGGCCCCACACAACAAGGAGGATGTGGAAAAACTGGAAAGAATCCAGCGGAGGGCAACAAAAATGATTAGGGGGCTGGAGCACATGCTTTATGAGGAGAGGCTGAGAGAGCTGGGATTATTTAGTCTGCAGAAGAGAAGAATGAGGAGGGATTTGATAGCTGCTTTCAACTACCTGAAAGGGGGTTCCAAAGAGATGGATCTAGACTGTTCTCAGTGGTACCAGATGACAGAACAAGGAGTAATGGTCTCAAGTTACAGTGGGGGAGGCTTAGGTTGGATCTTAGGAAAAACTTTTTCACTAGGAGGGTGAAGCAGCTCTGGAACGGGTTACCTAAGGAGGTGGTGGAATCTCCTTCCTTAGAGGATTTTAAGGTCAGGCTTGACAAAGCCTTGGCTGGGATGATTTAGTTGGGCATTAGGTCCTGCTTTGAGCAGGGGGTTGGACTAGATGACCTCCTGAGGTCCCTTCCAACCCTGATATTCTATGATTGGTCTTATGAGACCGTCTCCTCGGCACAGTCAACAGGGAAGAGCCCCTATTGAAGTACCTGCTCCAGAATGTGAAGTGGCAGTGCTGTTGGAGCCCAAGGGCAACCTCTGACCCTCTGAGGGCCTTGGAACCAAAGCAGGCCGCATGGCCTGTTCGAGCAGGCGCTTCTTTAGGCGAAGGTCCCGAGCCACTTGAGTCAGTTTCTTAAAAACTGATCGGCAGATTGCGCAATGCTTCTTGACATGGGCCTTGCTACCGGGGATCGCTTCCCCACATGAAAGACAATGTTTAAACCCCAGGAGGGCATCACTGCGGAAACAGACTGGTAACACAAACTACTCTAACATTAAGAGTACTACTAACTATATACAAGAGAAAAAACTAAATTAGTTGAGAGGTTGAGACCACACAAAGCTCCGACTCCAGTCATGGGCGGTAAGAAGGAACTGAGGAAGGGTCAGGACAGCACTGCCTCATGTAGCCAGGACTATAACCACAAGGTGCGAGTGCCACCCCTCTACAGGTACTGCTGGGCAAATTTCTCCTGTTCTGGTGTGCTGGGGAGACACACACCTACATGGAATACATGGCTGCATCTACTCCAAGAAGAAGAAAGGGCTACAGCTTTAGACACACAGCATTGCCCATTAAGTGCTTACCTGGAGGAGAGACTACCGCATGTTGGTTCAAGTGAGGAGGAGTGCTATGCTCAGGTTGCTGGGGGAGATGGGGTGGCATCTCTGGCTGAGGAAGATGCATGATGGGCTGGGTGAAATGTGTGATAGTGTCAAACATGTTCCCTGGGAGCGGATGCTCCATGATGGGGACCTGTGCAGGTACGAAAGGAGGGGGAGAAGACTTCATCGGAGGCGGTGCTTGTTGAGGGACAGGCTGTGGAGGCAGTGGTTGCATCTGCTGCTGCTGCACCTGCTGATGGTGGTGGTGGTGATGCTAGGGAAGACAAAAACTCATGAGATCAGCAGAACACCACCTCATTTAAGTTTCCAGCCTTGTGTCATCTGGTATGCAGGGAGGCAGCTCAGAACAATTCCAGACATCAATAATGGAGGGACTGAGCCTGTGGTTGACTATAAGCTCCTGATCTAAAAGGGAGATCTAAATAAGAGTATTGTTTTAACAGCCTGTGTGCCCGGCCCAGCCCAACCTCTCTGATGATTCGGCGGTCAATGTATACTGAGGACGCTAATTCATAGGAATTCTCTCATGGCTCCAGGAGGGAGGCTTCTCCAAAACTCACCTTTTTTTGCTCTCTCCCAGAGTGCCCTTTCTTCTTCAATTTTGGTGCCATTTCTGTGGAGAAAGGAAGAAGGGATAATAAAAGGGTTAGCATCCACGTGCTGCTCTTCCAGGAATCACTGACACAAATATGGGAGCAACTAATATTACTGATCTCAGTTACAAGTACAACACTTAAATCACAGGAAGAGTAGCGAAGTTTTGGTGCTCACTGCAAACTGCTCTCTCTGAAGCACTCACGAAGAACACATTTTCAGACACAAAAACAGGCAGCTTTTCCCTGATTTTACCTTTGCAACTTACTACAGAGTCCTGAGGAAAGAAATTCAGTTTCCTTGGCTACATCTTTGTTCCTTCACAAAACCAGGAAGGATCAGAACTTTCAAAACATCAACTACAATGATTTACAAAGAAATTTCTTCAAGACTTTGACCAACACTAATTCTTCGGCCACAGGCCTTTGGGACACCAAAGTGACAGATTATAAGAATTGGTTAGCCCTTGCCTATATTAGAGTTTCTTGGAAATCTCTCACCAGTGCAGTGCCACCGGTGGTAACCAAAGTGGGAGTTGGTGTGGATAGGACTCAGGGAGCTGCCAGAATTTGTGTCATGGTGTCTTCTATACCCATGCTGACCAGTGTTAGATAACGGTGGTAAAAATGCCAGTGGTCTACTGAAAATACTTCCATTGCTACCATTGGTGGAGCTGGAATGATAGAAAAATCTTTCAAATAGCCTATTGGAGATACAACCTGACAGGGCTGCAGAGAGCTGGCTGTGAAGCAAGTGTTTTCACAGCTCATTAGTTAGCTCAAGAGCACTTATTTGAACATTACAATGTCAGTGATGGAGAAGAGAAAATAAATAGACAGCAGCCATGATAGAACAGATGCAACACAGAAAGCCATCCTTCCTCTCACACTGGAGAATTGTTAAGAGTTTGCATCCAAGGGCCTCTTGCTGTTTAAACAAGAAGAGGGCTTAAACTCACCGCTTTCTATCAGAGGTCATACTGGGAGTCAAACAGAAGAAACTTTCTTCTCCACCCTAAAACAAAACTGTCTGGGACTTTCAGCAGCTTTCACTACCAGTCAGCCTCTCTCCATTGGTGAAAATTTGTTATATATTAGAGCTTCCCAAGACTTCCTTTGCAGCTTACATCAGAGTTTATTAAATCAACAACAATGAAAGGCACAATATTGACCATCTGGCTTAAATTTCCTCCCCTGGAGAATTCCAGCCAAACACCTGAATCAATTCCCTTGCTTGAACATGTTCTACTTCATCATTATTTGGCACGCCCAGTGGTGTGGGGTTAAGACTCAAGCACTACCCCTGAACATGGGTTTAAAACAGCCTTGGCAAAATTCTAGTGGCCCATTCATGCCCCAGGTGTTTTTGTTTTTTTTTTAAATCGGTAAGTAAAGTATTCCTATTTTCACCACCGTGAATCCTCATGGGAGGGGACAGGCAAATATGGTAGAATTTGTACTTAGGCTGGTAAATTGAAGCCAGACTAGATAATCACTTTTGTACCTTCCGGCCTTGGAATCTATGAAATTTTCATAATTTTGCAAGGCCAACACAAAGTCAAACCATTTTGTAGCAAAATGTAAGATGATCTAGTAAGTATTCAGACCCCCTTCCTATGTATATCATGCTTCCTTCATGTGTGTCTCTCATTATGAGTTTCCCTGTGGTAGAAGGTAAATCCAGCACAATTAAAGAACTCCTGGTGGTCCCTGCAGCCACCAGGGTCTATCATTACAGGGATTCCCTACGCTTTTCAGGAAGTGATCTCATTTTACCAGAGCAAGACCTCAAGTGTGTTGACAGACTCGCATTCAACTGTTCACATTTTCCATGGTTCAGGCTGTTTTCGTGACCACTAGGAACAGCCCAAGCTCAGCTGCAGGTCAGAACATGTCCAAGAGTAAATGGAAGGTGGGTAGCAGAGATCCTCATTGCAGTATTGGGAGATGAAGCATCAACACCATTGGTTGGGGCCACTAGTCATTTGAGGACTACTGTACAAATCTGACACTTTGCCAGTCTAACTTGGTACGAATAATTACTTAACTAGGCCTTGACCCAGCAGAAGACATTTCAAAGAGCCAATAAAACCTCAGTAAATTACATGCATTAAAGCTCATGTGCTAAACATCCATACAGAAGTGGATGGAACAAAAAATAAACAATCCTTTGCACTTTTCCTCCGAGGCTCTCCAACCGTTTTACAAATGGGGCCAAGTATCATCATTCCCATTTTACAGATGGGGAATCTAAAACATGGGAGGTTTAACGTCTCTCTTGAAACTGTACATGGTAGAGCTGAAAACTGGATCCCAGTCCAGTGCATTTTCCACTGGACTAAAATTGAAAAATGATTATGGTTAATCTGCTTGCAGACTTGTTTAAAAGAGTAGATTTTGACTTAAATATACAAAGCCATTGTAACCAGCCACTTTGACGTTACTTTGCACAAAGGAGAAAGAGAGAGTGGTTGATGTTTTCTGCTATTAAGTGACTTGCCCCACATAGACTTTCCCCATCTGAGTCAAAAACCCAGGTAACCGAGAGAGAGGCTGAGAGAGAATTAATCACAGGAACACCACACCAATCAACTGAAGAGTCACCACTGAGCCACTGAAAGGCAAGAAAGAAACACAGCAACATGTAGGTCTTCAGGAAAATCATGTTTTACAACTATTCACTGAGGTCTTTTCTGAGTTCCTACTCTATGACTGAGGGCAGAAAATAGAAGCCCCATACTAATCAGTAAACTAAAATCAAATTTACAGAAAAGTCATCAAAATGACAGATGTCAGTCTCTGTAACAGTTAAGTATCTAAGAGACTGGTCTGCTTTACTGTGAGCCATACACTATGTGAGGGGTTTGCAAATGTGCTTTGGAGCCTGTAACTGCCACATTCTTATCTGATGCAAGTGTAATATATATAGCAAACAGAACCTGATTCACTTTGCTATAAACATTCTACTTGCTGATCCACTTTTACCTTGTCTGCATCACAAGAAACTTCCTACCATGCATACCAAACTAGGAGGAAACTGAATAAGCTGTGTGGCTGGGGAAAAAAAGTTACTGAAGGAACCAATATTTCTGTCATGTTCCATTTATTCAGAAGAAAAAATACCAATGGGAAGAAATCAAAGGATGGGATACAAACAAATGTGGGGGGTTCCAGGAAAGGAGGAGTTTTGTAAAAGGACACCACCACTTGAGGGGAAGAGACAAGGAAAACTATGAAATATTTGATCTTTGCAAATCAATGGGATTTGAGAGAATTCCTCTCGACAAGTTGCAGATTCGCTGCATAAGTACACAAGGAAGTTGCACTAGTAAACATTATCAGCGAAAAGGCAATTAAGCCAGTGTCACTCCTATGTGAATGGGACTGGAAATGGGAGATTATACATAGACAGTCCCCAGTTTCAGGAGTCAGCCAAAAATGCCATGTTTAATATATAACATTTCTCATTTGTACTTTATGTCAGAGACCCCCTAGCTTCATGGTTTCCATGCAGCTGATCAACATGTGTGTGTTTTGCAATAGTAAAGGTGTGAAAAAGAGGGACTATCAGACATGTTATAAGGCTGTGTGCAAGTATCAACCCTGAAAAGCAGTTAAAAAGGTACCAAGTGGTGTCACTCTGACCTAGTTGCTTCTTTGTACAGGTGTTTGCTCTCACTCCTATATTCCTCAGAGGTGTGATGGCTAGCTTCTAACCAAGCTCCTCAGAAGCGGCACGTTTGCTTACTGGTGTGCATATTTCTTGTAATGATATTGTCTTTAGTTTAAACTGAATTATTGACAAACTATCACATGTTTAGCCAAGATACTGGACCATGCTCTGCACACAGATAAGAGAAAATGGTTTGGTCTGGATTGACAAGAAGCCCCATTCACTTTATATTGCTCTGAGCAAACGGTTGTGCATCTCCTGGTTTGTTTGGATCAGCAGTTCTGTTTAATATTAGACTCACGGGTGTGATTCCGTGGGACTAAAGAAGCTATGGACACAGCTCCACTCCGCTCCACTCCAGCCAGCCACAGTACACTAACCTTCTGGCCATTTAACTAACCAGGAGGTCTCCAGAAATGCAAGAACAGGCAAACAAAAGACAATGTTATAAAACGTGGCCCAGAAAATCACTTTTCAGTTTTACTCTGAATAGTCACATCAGCTATTTTAGAGATAAAATTTTGCTGCTTTTTATTCTTATTAACCCTGCAGAGCCAACACAGCCAAGACTGACTGAGCTGCTGATTCTATTCCATCTTGTGTATCTACAAAATTGCTTATTAAGTTCCAAATCAGTGTTACACCTATGGAAGTCCATGAAAGGCACCAAGGGCTCCGCATGAACTAAATCTGGTTCACAGAACCATTATGATGGTTCTCTTCATACTGCATTTCAACTAAGCTTTGGCTCTTAGAGCCCAGGTTGAGATTTCAAGGCTGGTAGTTAGAAAAAAATTTCTACTTGTGCACACAGCACATCTGACACAGAAATCCTCAAGACACAATAAATATGGGATTCCACGATGCCATTCTCACAAAGTCACTTTTCAGAGTAGAAACACTAAGATCAGAGCCCAGTTTCCAGTAAGTGAAGCCTTTGCTTACAATTAACTTATTCTATCAAATAGCTTTCCTCTCTGGAAGGTTCTAGGGTATCTTCCCCACTCTCACAAGTTTTTCCAATTATTAATTAGTTACTTCCCCACACTTTCACTGAGGAAGGTGAAATACTCAATATAATAGTATACAATTATACACTTGGTAAAAATATTCTTTCCATTTTGAAATGACTTCTTAAAACTGCAATTCCATTATACAAAAGGTACATTTTCTGTAGCAAACCAAACACTTTATTTATTTTTATTTAAAAACAAAAATATAAAAAAACTATACAGCTTGTTTTAAAAAAGATTGTGGTTACATTACTGTTAAATCAAAAAGCATGCAGATAAAAATATAAAAATAAACAGATTTGTATAAAGTAATTATTTGTAGATGATAAATGCTAATTGAAGTGCCTTAAAAGGAATCTGAATCAAAATGGCAATGACAGTCCATTCATTGTCAAATGCATTCTTACTTTCTAGGATTACAGTTTTGCTAGTAACATGCAGTTATACATTCCAGTAAAAATCAATCCCAGTTCCCAGCAGTTTATAGAAAAATAAAATACAACAGGAACAATCATGTGATTTGGAGAAAACATTTTAACAATGCTAAGAGACTGCAAGTAAAAACTTTACAAAATAGTTTTGGTTATAAAATAAACTTCCCTTGATAGCACAGAGAACCTCCATACTACCCTGGTATTAGAGATGAGCTCAAAATGTGAATACTGTGTATAAGTGACTCATGGTTTCCAGACTGTGTTGTGGTGCTTTCTTGGCATTTTGCTGGAAGACAATAAAATCTAATTGCTTCCCTTCCCCTGTTGTGCAGGGAGAGCAGATCAACTCATTGTGGCTTCTATGCCACTGACACAGTCATGTAAGGCAGAAGGGTTTCCTAAAAAATGTGGCTAAAGAAAGTTGTTAGCAGTAGCAAGAGCACTAAAGCCCAAGGTTCAAATTGGTCTTGGATAAGATGTATATCTAGCTACAGAAAAAGGGATACCTATATTCTAATGTGCTGGCATATCAGTTTATTGAATTTCTAATGGAACTATCACCTTAGTAGAAAAATGCTGATGCGATATTTGTCAAATTATTACATTAAAAAACACTAGGGTTTTGAAGAAAAAACCCAACAACCCTAATCTTAACAGGGCAAAAGAACAGTGATTAAAAATAGTACTTAGCTTTTCTATGTATCACAGTACATAAACACACTAAGGCCTGGATCCTGCAATCAGTTATGCAAGTGAATAGTTTCTTAAAATAGGATTACACTCAAGTGCAGGTGCCTAGTGGACTTTGAAGCTCTGTATGGTGCTTTACAAATATTAATTAGTTCTCCTCCCTCAATTCAGATGCAACCAGAATCAGCATGTTGTAAACTGACAAGGAGTGGTGTATCAAGATGGTAATTCTTCAGTGGGCTCAAAACCAAAGCAAAGCACTTTTCCTGACGTCTCATTAGAAAATATGGAAACTATGTTTTAAAAAATGAACATCCCCAGTGAAAAGAATAAAGAGAAGAATATTCCATACCCAAACTCCCAACAAAAGAGTTTCTATTAAAATTCACCACATTAAAATAGAATATTAAGCCAAATTTTATACAGTTATCAGAACAGTAAGGGTGCAAATTTGATCAGTCATAGAGCCTTGACAGTTGAATTTCAATAGTCAACTCCCCAACTGCACAGTTCTCCGAGTAACTACTCAAGTGGTTTGCAGGACCATAGATATAGCAGTGCTCTTCTGCAAAGCCCCTTTACTGATGCTTAGGGCCCTACCAAATTTATGGCCACGAAAAAAGTTGTCATGGACCGTGAAATCTGGTCTCCCCCTGTGAAATCTGATCTTTTGTGTGCTTTTACCCTATAGTATACAGATTTCACAGGGGAGACGAGCTTTTCTCAAATTGGGGGTCCTGACCCAAAAGGGAGCTGCGGGGGGGGAGGGGGGTGTCAAGATTATTTTAGGGGATTCATAGTACTGCCACCCTTACTTCTGCGCTGCCTTCAGAGCTGAGTGGCTGGAGAGCAGTGGCTGTTGGCCGGACGCCCAGCTTTGAAGGCAGTGCCCTGCCAGCAGCAGCACAAAGAAGGGTGGCAATACCATACCATGCCATCCTTACCTCTGTGCTGTTGCTGGCGGTGGCTCTGCCTTCAGAACTGGACTCCCGGCCAGAAGCCGCTGCTCTCCAGCTACCCAGCTCTGAAGGCAGCGCCACCGCCAGCAGCAGCGCAGAAGTAAGGGCATCAGTACCACAATCCCCCCTACAATAACCTTGCAACCCCCCACCCCTTTTTGGGTCAGGACCTCTACAATTACATCATCATAAAATTTCAGATTTAAATACCTGAAATAATGAAATTTATTATTTTAAAAATCCTATGATCGTGAAATTGACCAAAATGGACCCTGAATTTGGTAGGGTCCTACTGATGCTATTAGGAGTGTCCTTGGTGATTAATACAAAGTTAATTCTAGATTCTACTGAGAGAAAATTAATCTCTTATTTTTTCTTCCCCCATTTGGTGTTTCCCAGGGAGGAGCTACAACAGATAGGAGGTAGTGAGCACTTCGAAACATTATCTGCACAGTAAGGCCTTGGCTACACTTGCAAGTTACAGCGCTGTAAAGCCTCCCCCAGCGCTGTAACTCACTCCCCGTCCACACTGGCAGGGCACTTACAGCGCTGTATCTCCCTGGGTACACCGCTGCAGGTACTCCACATCTCCGAGAGGAATAACAGCTGCAGCTGCAGCGGAGGTGGCTACGACTCAGGGGTGTGAGTGTAAACGCTTGCAGGGCTGTACTAATCACCTTGTCAAGTGGTCAGTCCTCTCCATTGTTGTGACCGGCTGCAGGAATGCGGAAGTGCCGGTTTCAAAGCTCATACCACAGAGAAAAGCAAATAGTTTGCAGCTTGCTTTCAGTGAGTAAATGAATGAGCAGGGGGCCGGGAGTTCGGAACTTGCAAAATAGAGAGCTGACACGTTCCAAAAAGCACTCTCTCTCCCCCCACACTCCCTGTCACAATCCACCCCACCCCCCCTTTTGAAAAGCACGTTGCAGCCACATGAATGCTGGGATAGCTGCCCATAATGCACCGCTCCCAACACAGCTGCAAATGTTGCAAGTGTGGCCACACCACTGAGCTGGCAGCTGTCAGTGTGGACAGACTGCAGCGCTTTTCCCTACTCAGCTGTACGAAGACAGGTTTACCTCACAGCGCTGTACAGCTGCAAGTGTAGCCAAGGCCTAAGTTAAGACTACAGGGAATCAAGTTTCCTATTTCAGAACCCAAGGGCCAAATCACCTCTAGGAGTTTAGCAAAGTAAGTTTATTCATATAGAGCCATATGAGCTATTGAAGGTACAACTGTATGAGGGGAATGGTGGCCTCCTGAATTAGTAGGCAGGTCAGCTGCTGTGTACAAGCTCTGCCAATCTGACACCTGGCATTCTGTTCACAAATCACTATGTGTGGATAGGAATGCCTCCTCAGATGCACCATTCAAACTACATCCTGAATGCAGGACACTAGGGTAGAATATCCTAGTTCATCTACATTTCCTAGGTGCCAGATGATCAGGAACTTTGGGCATTAAGCCCACTAAATCTGAATTGGTAGAGACTCCCCACCCATGTGAGAAAAAGAGGATGAGAGGAAGTTTCTGCATAGAGGACCCCCCCACACCAAATCTAGATGCCCCCATTCTCTTAAGTTTCTCAGTCACCACAGTATATCGACGTTGTTAAGGAGTTTGATTGTTGAGAAGGGCAGGGCTGTCAAACATGACTAAAAAGCTACCTGATGCCTGATAAAGACAAAACAGAAGCCAATTAAATTCAAATGGGTGAAGTACTGTTGAGGAGGGAAGTGTTTTCCCCCCTCAGATTCATAAGGAAACAGGAAACTCTATTAAGGAACAGATTACAATTTATCAGGGTCTGAAGTTTGAAAGGTCAGCCATTTAATCCATGCATAAAAATACATATTACAAACACAGAAAAAGTATCTTTCTTTTGCACAACTCACAGCTGAATTGGAGTTGACTCAAAATGTTCAACCCAAAAGTTTACCTCTGAGCTGAGCTACAGCATAGGAAGTTTCAGAACAAAAGCAAAATTTGCGAGAAAGCTGACACAAGTCAAGTTGAAACCTTAATTTTAGTGTTTGTTACCATGGAAATAATTTTAGTAGAATGGTTTCTACATATCAATGGTCTTTGAGGCTTTTCAGGAGTCATCTCAGGCTTGCTAGCTAAGGCATGAACACAAAATAATACTCGAGATCTTTAGATGAGGTATAACATCACAATATTACTTCATTCATTAAAACTATGAAACATGAAACAATAGCTATGAAACATGGAGACCGAGTTCACCACAAGTATTGCCTCCCACATTCCCTTCCTCCCCCCAGTATGAATAAAACTGAGCTCTTTTGCTTCACTAAAGAGGTAAGAGGATACTCAAGCCAGAAAGACCCAGCACTGCACCTCTAAAGATAATTTCTGACTTATTAACGTATATTTGTGTGTTCTGTGAGCTCTAGACACTCTCTGCCATAAAGATGCACCACTGTATATTATAGCCTGATCATTCATGACTGAATGATTAAGATCAAAAGAACAGATATGCTTACAAAACTATTTGTATTCTGTAGAAAAAAGGTTACTTACATGCAACCTCACCTAAGGCTGAAGATACAAAAACCATAACTGAAAGAGGCAATGAAATCTATTCGAAATTTCACGGTACTTGCATAGAAAGTCAGGAGGTAAGAAAGTTACCAGCTAACTTGATGGTCATGTTTAGTCTATATCACAAGTAGGTGTTTCCAGGATGAATAATCTCATTACAATTCATAAAGATACTATCAAAACACAACTAAAATTAAACTGCACTAATCCTTTAATCCTGTACCTCTGTTTTCATAGATTATAAAACTAAGGGACCATTCTGTTCCCCTGGTCCAATTTCCTGCAAAATATCCTCCAGTAATTTGTTTTCTCTACTAATATCAATCTTCAAGGTATTAAATCTTCCAGGGCTGATTTTCAATGTAAGTATAGTACTCATGATTATTAACAAGAATGCTTTATAAATTCTGTTTTAAATTCTAGATTAAGGATTAGCAACAACAGGTGGATTAAAGTGAGTGGAGCAAAATCAACCCAGAATGTAAGTAGCTTTTCAGAAATCTGGACTACAGAGATGAGTCAGGCAGCTGTAAGAGAGCACTGTACTAGTGCATTAAAACCTGTCTTTAGTGACTACGGAGAGTGAACTGCAGGAGATTGGAGCAGAAGTGTAATTTCAGTATAACTAGTTATATAATGTGTACCTATTTTTTCTTATATATTATAGAATTAACTGGTGTGTATTTTTACATGTATCAAAGTGCTTTATGATAAACCAAACCAAGATAAAATAACTTACAATTATAGTATTAAGATTTTTAGATGATTTAAAACTACATATATCTATTGCACAAAACACCAAGTACACCCACCAAACAGCAGCTCAGTGGGTAAAAAAAAGGAAAAACAGAAACCAAGTTATTATAAAAGAGGAGCATAAGAAGCCAGATCTTATTACAAATTGAAGTGCAAAGATTATCAGTAAGATTTTAAATCTAATTTTCCACTTCACCAGTGCAGGTGTTTCCAAGAGTCTCCTATCAGGATATATATTTTGCAACTTCTCCAGAATCATATTGCTCATTTAAACATTACAGAGAGAGAAGCTCAAAGGATGGCCAACGACAGGGCTGTTACAGTAAAGGGTATTGTGAACTAACAATACATTAGTTACATAAGGTGTCAAATATACAATTCTAAAATGTTTAAACAATTACATTTCAGTTCATGGGAAACAGTATTCTATATGTTAATAATTACGTTACTATCCTGCAGTACAGGGTCAAGAAGGGCCCCTATATTTAATCAGAAAAGCAGGAGAAAGATTTAGCAAAACAAACATCACTGTAAATATTCTAGACCAGAAAAATTTAGTTTCTTTTTTTGGTAACAAAGTATTATCAAAACAAGTATATTCATTTGTACATATTCAAAGACTACTAAAAAAAAATCTGGTGACTGTAGCTTTATTATGTGGCAGAAAGCTTGATAAAGAATACAAACTGCATTCAGGGTTGCTGGTTTTTAAAAACAATGTTTAAACTGAGAGAATTATAAACATATTATATGATTAATTTTGGAACAGAAAGTGAAAGATAAGAGCCAACAAGCTAAAACAAAACCAAAAATTGCATCCCAAGGAACATTTGCAATTTCAAAATAAATTTGAAGGGAAAGAAGGCTCACATACCACACACATTGCACTATACCTAGAGGCAGAGTGCTGTCCAATGGCTCTAATGATAGCACTAAATCACTTAATGCCAACATTTTCAAAAACATCTGATTTCCAGTAGCCAACATGGGACACCCTGGCCACGATTTTCAGAGATACTGGGCACCTATTGGGGCGCCAATTCAAGTTAAAGAGCTGGGTGGGGGGGTAGTGGGGGCACCTCAGCACCTGTGATAATCAAGTCCAAAATGGACACCCAAAAACAGAGGCAACCAAAACTAAGAGGCCAGTTTTGAAAACACTGGCCCTGTCATCCCAAGACTGTCAAGATGGAATCAGACTAGGAGATATGGATATGTTTTGGGAAGAGCAGTTTTACAGTCAGTTCTTATAGTTTTATGGAACAGAGAACATTAGAGAAAAAAAGTTCAGTCACGTTTAGAACTCCCCCAAGGAAGTGCAGTTATGGTACACAGTGGAGTACACTGGAGGCACTAATGTGACTGTTATGTTGCAAAGTTGAGCAAACTGTCATCTTACAGATTTCCATACCATACACCACATAAAACTTATAAAGAGCCAAGGTTTTAATTAGCTCTGCCTAGTGACAGCTTACTCAAAATACAAAAACTATAAAGCAATTCATTCTTAAGGATAAAGTGCTCTATGGCAGAAGAACAGAAGAGGTCTGCTCCCTAAGCCAATCACAATCCAAGAGGTCAATTACAGGACAATGAGCAAGTGAAGCTCAATTTCACTCATATCCACCCAATCAAATGAATCAGGTTCCACTGCCTCATTCTCAGGAAGATTATGAAAAACATTTAACTTAGAAATGGTTTTGTCTGGATCATGCACACTTGCCATGGAAAAAGACAGATGAGAACGTACGTTCTGTTTTTACCACATTGTGGCATCTTAGGGTTTGTCTACATACAGGTTTTGCACTGATTTAACTATAGTAGTATAGCCAAATAGTAGTACAAAAACTTCGTAAACCAGGCCAAGATATCCATAACTGTGCTTTTGCAGACAACTGCATCACACTGGGAATAAATTTCTGGGCAAAGAGGAACAATACTTTTTTCATTCCCGTGTCTCAGACCTGAATGAGCAAAGAGTCATGCAAGAAAGACCAGAGAACTTGATTTCTAAACAAGTTTTTCACAGAAGCTTTGGCAGGCCTAAGTCTGCATTAGTCAAATAAAGCCACTGAAATACAACAATTGTACAACAACAGTCTATGGCTTGAGTGTAAATGTGGCAGCTCTGCCTCAAGACTTATCTAGTAGCAGGAGACCATTTTCTTCTAACATTCTCGTCCGCTAACACACACTATGAGGACAGCATTCGCGAACACTGACAGTTATATTTTGACCAGTATTAAATATAATTTCCTCTAAAGAACTATCGTCAGGAGTTCCTTTCAAAAAACTGAATTTAACTTAAAAATATGCTTGACAATATAATGCAACTTAAATGTGTTATATTTAACTACAGTTTAGTGCAGATTTTTCCCCCCAAAGAAAATACAGGCTTAAAATCGGAGTGTTTGTAGGAAGTGTCATCAGTAAGCATCCAAAGCAACTCCTATAAATACTAATCTCTGCTGATTTTGGGGGCGGAGGGGGGGGCAGAAAAGCAGAGGCGACTATTTAGCATACATGTGGGGCTTGTTTTGAAGTTTTAGAGCAGTATGCATTCAGCACCTGTGCTCTTAGGCCTCTCCAAACGCAATGGCAGGCCTGAAAATGTATTACTTCAGTCACAGAATTTCTTACATTACAAGTGCATTTTTATTTACTTTTACTCCTGTTTGCACTTCAGAGTCAATCCAGCTATAGAAGTGGAAGCAGGACTCTTTTCTACCTCATACATCTTCATCAGACATAGTTAACTACGTTAAAGTTGCAGAAACTTTATTACTGGTGATTTATGTGCCAGAAAGAACCCAGCTTAACTTTCAGAACCCACACAGAGCTGGCAGTTCGAGAAAGAATAACTCGAATTCTTAGCTATGCAGCTTTGCTCACTTCGACACACATGAATGCCACTTTAGTTTCTTAAAGTATGGTTCTTCCTCTATTTCAGAAGTGCAAAAACACCCTCAGCTTAACATGCCTAAATCACAAATTCTGAGGGCGTATCAGCTGAGAATAGAAAAGCTATACAAAGTCATTACTGCTCACTAAATTCATCCTACTTTTCCTGAAGAGAATTGTTTCATGCCATTGTTTTTATTTTTTATACATAAACCCACATTTCCTCAGCTGTTGTTCAGCAAAATGCCCTGGTGCAGAAGTCTTCCTGGTGAGAACACTTACACTCCCCAAGAGCAAACTGTAATTTAAAAATATGTAATTACATCACTGGCCAGATAGAAAGTATCTGGGCATATGTTACAGGTTGGCTCTCCCACAGCAAGGAAGAAAAGCAATAAAATCTTGTAATCTTGGGAAGTGCAAGATGCCATACCCCCATTTCCAAGTTTCATATGTCGGGTCCAATACAGGCAACTGCAACATGCAGGATCTACACTGTGTGTACTGTTTTAATTACAAAGACAAAAAAATTAAAGACCAAGCCAGTACTGAAAACATATTTATTTATACAGAAGACAGGTATAGGACTGAGTCTTTAAATAAGCTGCATCTAACCTGTTTCTGAATCTTCACTGTCGGAGGAGCTGGATTCACTGGTGCTCTCAGACTCTGAGGAGGAGAACCCCTTCATTTTAGAGGAACCAGCAATTACATCCACTTTCTCTGCTGCAACAAGATAATAGTACAATATTGTCAAAGGATGACAAAAATAACCCAGAATCCAGTCTTGTGCTGTATGGTCCTCCTGTAATCAACAACGCCCGTAATAGGAATTCTATTGCATGGAGGGCTGCTTGTATGCTGATGCTCTATAGTTGGGGTCATAAGTAGCTTAACTAAGTAAAGTACTATTGCAATTGGGCAAAGCAAACTCACTGCCCTGTTCCCATGTTCGTTCCTAGTCCTAACCCTAGAAGGAAAGGGTACTAGAAATGTTCACACACATTTACTGACTAGATTATACTGGCCCATAATTAATGCATAGTATTTTTTTAAAATAATGCTATTGACCCAATGAATTACAATGGGTCCAAAACTGCATATACTCAATCCTGCACATGACCCAATCCTTCTGCAATCTGTGTTAGAGAAGGCTTTTCATGCATATGCAGCATTTGACATTTACACTTCAAGCTCTAGGCTATTTTTCTTTCCAAAACACCAAAATAAGCTTACAAGTGATGCTTAGGCCAGCAGCACATAGGGCAATTTCACATCTTCTTATGGCTTGCTGAATTCCAAACGTAAAGGTTTTATTCGGATATATCAGTACAAAGAAAAGCATGGGAATGGGATATTGGAGAGTTCTGCAAACTCCCCTCTACGTGCGCAGTCACTTTTGATTCTGTAAGAGGCTTTATTCAACTTTAAAATGCTTTTCTGAGCATTAACCATATATTAAAAACTAAAACAAAGTCCAAAAACAGCTCCAAAAACTGGTGGAAAGAATCCAGGATGGCAGCCCCAGTGTAGTGAGTCTCATGCCTGGGACAATCCAAAATCCAGGCCTATACATGTGCCAACTGTTTCACAGGATGGCACCCCAGTTTGGCATGAGAGCATTCTTTCAGTGAGAAGAGGTGCTTTGGGGCTTTTTTGGCACACTGAAGGTGAGTTTGCAGCCCAGAGCAAATAATGTTGTACAATAAAAGAAAACTAAATGGTTTTTACAAGAAAAGTTTGCATGAGATTGAAACAGCATGTAATATTCCATTTAGCTGGTAGTATGATGTGTCCCTTGTATCAAGTGTTTGGAGTGAAGAAAATATTTACATTAGAGATCAAAGTACAGGGATATTAAGATAAAATGAGCCCTAAATCACAAGCCATTGAGTTAAAGTCCAGTGGTAAGATTTAACACACATGCTGTTGTGCCATTAATCTATCTTTTGATAGAAAAGTAGTAGTTTTGAAATGAGTTCTTCTCTTCCCTGGCATGAGGATATAAATACCTATATACACAGTATGTGCATCATCTCTCTCTACATGTGTGTGTCTGTGTGTGTGCGCGCGTGTGTGTCTCTCTCTCACAAGATTTGCACTACATCGCTGGAATGTGAAGTAAACTGCTTTGAGGATGAAAGGTACCTTGAGGTTTCCTCTTCTTCCGTAAACATGATGTTACATATCTCTCCAACTCCCGCAACGTGGATGGCTTTAATGTCTCAAAGTCAATTTCAATCTCATCAGGATTGGAGTTTTTAAGCGAGGGTTCTCTTGACTGGATGATATGGACAACTCGGCCCAGTTTCTCACCAGGAAGTTTATTAATGTCCAGGCTCAGCTGCCTCTTTTCCTCATAGGACATTGGCTTACACTTGTCCTCCTCCTCAGACTCGTAGACAGGAGGGGGTTTGCTGTTCTTCACCACCACAGGCTCCTTCTTACTACTTAGGAATAATTATAAAACATTATTATAGAAACACCAAAATCGTGAGGAGTTTAAAAAGCAGCAGCTTGATATTAATGTCTTAAATGTAACATTGATTACATTACACTCTAATTAAAAATGATCAAAGTTGTTTGTTTTCAGTAGGCTATTAAGAGTACAATTGGAATGGGTGGGTAAGAGGGCAGAGAGAACAGAACGTGATAGATAGGCGCTCCTTGGTGACATTCATTTTTCAGCATTAAATATATGGATCCCTCTTATGATTTCTGACTTGCTGATCTATATGTGCGTGTGGGAGAGGAGGGGAAGCAAGAAGCAGCAGGCATAAAAAAACAAAACAAAAGAACAACTGTCCTCAGAATAAGTAACGATCTGTTAGAGACTTCATATACTAGGGTTGTGGTTTTATTCTGAGAATACAGAAATTAGACTATCACTGATTTTGAGAAACTAGGTTTGTAGTTATAAAAAGGATGTGTATCTAATTGAAGAGGTCACACTTCAGCCAGATTCATAGCACCTCAGCGTTAACACAGAATGCACAGCCTATGTAGCGAAAGGATTACCAATGAAATTAGAGAAGTAAGAGATCTATTAGGCCACAGTCAGTTCAGTTCCCTGGGAAGAATTTACAACTGAGCTCTACAGTACATTGTCTAGTATTTTATCCAGCCTCAATGCCCTAAATGGGGGGTGGGGGTAGGAGATGAGAAATGGGCTCATATCCCTTACTTTTGACAATTTTGCAGCCTAATCAAGCTCACTGCAAGCAGTTTGTACTTATATGCAAACTACATTTTCCCCTTTCATTTCATCCCATTACCCGAAGTTATGATGCTTTGTTGCACCGTAAATAGTTTCTCCCCCTGGCTGGGGGTTATGCCCTTGAAATACTTGGATATTTTACCTCTGCTGAGTTGTCACTTACCCAACTGTAAATATCTAGCTCATAACCTTTTCCCTGATAAGCCAATCCCTCCAGCACCCAGGAGGGGAAGATAGATGAAATCTAAAAAACTCCAGGATCTGGGATTCAATGTCACAGTGACAATATATAGAGGAACAAAAATTAATTCTCTATCATATCTCATACTGGATACTAATGGCAGCCCCACAAGCCAGACCCAGAAGCACAGGGGTGCATGAGTGAAAACAAGTACTGTCACACTGAGGCACAACGGATTGGGGGCTGCACCAACACGTGTTCCTGGAACTGATACTATCAATGCCAAGGCCCTTACAGAAGCTAGAAACCCCAGAGTGAGCCATCACTACACCACAGGCACTAGGGGTTACTGTTTGAAGTAATCCTGAATGCAAGAAGGTTGTCTCTAACTCTCTATTGTTCCTCAGTGCAGTAAAATACAAAAACTGCAAGATACGACAGACACAAAGCTGACCTTGAGTTACTGCTGTTGCTATTATTTTTCTTGGCCTTCTTGAGTGGTGGTTCCTTGGTTTTACTTTTCTTATTCTCCTCTACTTCTTCCTTCTTTTTGTGCTTCTCTTTTTTCTTTTCTTTCTTGTCTTTCTCCTTTTTCTTTGGTTTGCTCTGCTGTGGCTGGGACAGGGCAGCGAGCTGTTCATGCACTGCTTTAAGCTAAGAGGCAGACACACAAAGATCAAGATACTTTTGCTCTGCATCACCTCCACTCCCATATTCATTCCTTTCTTCTCCTTTCTGGCCTGGCTACTCTCACTTGCTTTCATCTCTTTGAATATTAAGTGGGTCAGTTCTAGATGCTTTTTATTGTACACTGATTTTTTTCCCCATTATACTTTAAAGCACCCTGACCCGCTTGACAGGGGGTAGGAAGTTTTTATAAAGTTACTACTCTCCTCACCTTTCAGCCAAGAACAGACTGCCCACTTCCTCTGCGCCAGTTGGACACTAAATGCTATTGACAATGAATGATTTAATGGACGAGGAGGGCCTGTGAGGCTACAATGATTCAGATGGAGCACTGCCTGTATTCGGGGCTGCACCTCCCTATCAGAGGTGGTGGCTACAGGCCCCATTTTATAAGTTCAGGTGCCACACTTTAGTCTTAAGTTGAGCCAGCCCAAAACTGTATTCTATCCATTCAAGTGACGCTACCTAACTCAAGGCAATGGTATAGTGTGCTGCTGTGATTTTTTTTGAACATTATATGTGTACTAAATAGAACATAATCAAATGTTTTGAAAGACATCACGATATTTATTAATACTTTTCCCATTAAGTCCTTTCAACGACAGATGTCAGAGCACTTTACAATTGAGCTTCACAGCCCCTGGGAAGCCGGTAGCTCATTTTACAGATGGATAAACTAAGGCAAAGAGCTAAAGCAAATTGCCCAAGGTCACCCAAGTCAGTAGAAGAGTTGAGAATGCCCGACTCCTAGTTCCCCCTACTCTAGCCCCTAGACCCGGAGAACACATTACCTGTTCCTGGAGTTCTGCTAGTCGCTGAGCTCGTTCTTCCTCAGAATCATCTGATGAGCTATCGCTATCGGAGGAGCTATCACTGCTGCTATCGCTGGACGAAGGGGGGGCCACCTTGGTTGGGGGTGGCACCACTACTGGAGAGGAGGCTGGAATCATGGGTTCTTCAGGTTCATCTGGCATTTTAGCAAAGCGCATCTCAAAAACATCCTGGGGGAGAAAAACACATTGAAAAATAATGCTAGGTTTGCAAGTACTATACAAATACACATTTACAAGCAGCTCAGCATGTAATAATGATTATTATTCAAGCAACATAAGCACCTGACAAACACAGACAAGCCTTCCTCCTTGAAGGAACGAAGGGAGGACAGACTAAGATTCAATATATGTTCTGTACAGGCTTGGCAGAATTCAACTTCTGATATCGATGTTTATTTTTAAGCATTTTTTGTCCATTTAATTTTTCACAGTTGCAAAAAATTACAAGTTTTAAACTTTTTTTTCCTTCTACTTATCTATTTAAATGTCCACAGTCGCAGGGCAGCATGGGGTGGTCAGTCAATTATTTAATGACAGCAGATGTAGAGATTCAAAAAGTTAAAGCTTTATTACCATTAAAATACAAATTGCCAATATCACATATACAAACAAACAAAGTAAATCTCCTTAAATCAAACAGTTCTCAAGCAGCATTTTTCTTACTTTGCTTATCTGTAACTTTCTATTATCGCTAGAAATATTCAGTTTGTGTGTGTATAGTGAAATTGAGGTTTACTGACATTTACCGATAAAAATCTGAACCTTCAAAGCCTACTTATGTAACTAAATAAGGTAAGAGTGCTGAATTGATGATACTATCTACACAATAAATACTAAGGTGCAGGATGATCAAACCTACTAAAACAGCAGAACAGCTCTATGGATTAGCAAAAAGAAACGTTGATTGTCCAATTCAGGGCAGAAGCTTCCTTATTCAATAAGACAAAGTTCAGAGGGCGCAAACAATTCCTCAAAATTACTTCTAAAGGATAGAATTAAATGTTTTAGCTTCCTTAATTAAAAATAACTTTGAGGCAGCTTAAAGCTTACTACGCTACTATACTACCTCTCTGTTCACTCCTTAACTGATATTTTAAACAAAATTAAAGTCAAAAGGTAAACCTGAGATTTGGAGGATATGGTAGATTGAAGTCCTAAAGAAAAATTACAACTATGCTTGCAGAGTCAAGACCTTAATACAAAACCCAGTACAGAGATATACTGAAATGTTGAAAAAAATCCCCTTACAGAATGGCTAATACTAAATCTGAACAACCAGATGACATGGTTCAATGTGGACACAGGTGCTGAACGGCTGCATTTTATCTCCATTGTTGTTTGGCATTGCAAAATTGCATAATTTTAGCTTCTCTGAAGTCTTATTGTGTTCTTTAAAACCCTGGCAGGCTCTCCACCTGCTCTACAGTACTGGGTTGCTTAGAGTATGGTCGGAAAGGCAACTATGTAAAAAGGCCATCTTCTTACTCGACAGGTCTCTTCCTGTGCGTAATATGTAAGGTTAAGATTTTGTCACTTTTACTAAAAATAACAGTCAGGTTGTGGGCAATAAGCAAAAATTCACAGGAGCCATGACCTCTCTGTGACTTTTACTTAAAATAACGGGGGGGGGGGGGGGGAGAAGGGAGGGAAGGGGAGGGGGGGCAGCTGCTGGGGGTGGTATGACAGCTGGAGCCCCATGGGGGACTGACAGCCCGAGCCCCATTGCCACAGGGGTGGGGGGCACAGCCCTGGCTCCAGACACGAGTGGATGGGGGCAGAGGAGATAGCCATGGCTCCAGCTGCAGGGGAGTGGTGCACAGCCCTGGGTGAATCATAGAATATCAGGGTTGGAAGGGACCTCAGGAGGTCATCTAGTCCAACCCCCTGCTCAAAGCAGGACCAATTCCCAACTAAATCATCCCAGCCAAGGCTTTGTCAAGCCTGACCTTAAAAACCTCTAAGGAAGGAGATTCCACCACCTCCCTAGGTAACCCATTCCAGTGCTTCACCACCCTCCTAGTGAACAGGGTGAAGTTAAAGAAGTCAAGAAGGCCTGGTAAAGTCACAGAATTCATGACTTCCATGACCTCTGTGACTAAATTGTATCCTCAGTAATATATATTGCATCCACTTTAGTGCCAAAATAAGATTTTAATATTGACATTAGTCTTGCAGAGCCAATGGGAGGGAGAAATGGATTTTACCCTGGGTCAGTCATTATCCTCTGAATTGTTAAACAAGTTCTGGTGCAGAATCTTTCTTGCTGACAAATTATATTCAGATATAACCCAAGTTGATTCTCAGATCCCAGATAGTAGGGCTGGCAATTAGGCCTGGTTTATGCTAGGAGGTTATGTCGAATTTAGCAGCGTTAAATCGAATTAACCCTGCACCCGTCCACACAACGAAGCTATTTAGTTCGACATAGAGGTCTCTTAAATTCGACTTCTGTACTCCTCCCCAATGAGGGGAGTAGCGCTAAATTCGACATGGCCATGTCGAATTAGGCTAGGTGTGGATGGAAATCGACGGTAATAGCTCCGGGAGCTATCCCACAGTGCACCACTCTGTTGACGCTCTGGACAGCAGTCCGAGCTCGGATGCTCTGACCAGCCACACAGGAAAAGCCCCGGGAAAATTTGAATTCCTTTTCCTGTCTGGGCAGTTTGAATCTCATTTCCTGTTTGGACATTGTGGCGAGCTCAGCAGCACTGGCAACGATGCAGAGCTCTCCAGCAGAGATGGCCATGCAATCTCAGAATAGAAAGAGGGCCCCAGCATGGACTGATCGGGAAGTCTTGGATCTGATCGCTGTGTGGGGCGATGAGTCCGTGCTTTCCGAGCTGCGATCGAAAAGACGGAATGCAAAGATCTACGAGAAGATCTCAAAAGCCATGAGAGAGAGAGGATACAGCCGGGATGCAACGCAGTGCCGCGTGAAAATCAAGGAGCTGAGACAAGGGTACCAGAAGACCAAAGAGGCAAACGGACGCTCCGGATCCCAGCCCCAGACATGCCGTTTCTATGAGGCACTGCATTCCATCCTAGGTGCGGCTGCCACCACTACCCCACCACTGACCGTGGACTCTGAGGATGAGATATTGTCGACGGCCGCTTCCTCGGAGATGTTAGCGGACGGGGAAGATGAGGAAGGAGATGAGGAGGACGAGGCAGTCGACAGCGCTTACAACGCTGATTTCCCAGACAGCCAGGATCTCTTCATCACCCTCACAGAGACCCCCTACCAACCGTCCCCAGGCGTTAACCCTAACCCAGAATCAGGGGAAGGATCAGTCGGTAAGTGTTTTAAACATGTAAACATTTATTTTGAACAGAACATTCATATTAACAGTGGGTTTTTCATGATTTGTTTGCCCTAGGCGCTTAACGTTTCAGTCCTTGGCAGTGCAACTACTGCAAAAAAATCTAACAATGTCCGGTTTATCATGATTGGTTTGCCCTAGGCGCTCTACTGTTTAGTCCGTGCCAGTGCAGCTACAGTAAAATTCGGTCTATATGTCCGGGGATAGAGCTGAAATCCTCATGGGACATCTCCATGAAGCTCTCCTGGAGGTAATTGGAAAGCCTTTGCATGAGGTTCCTTGGGAGAGCGGCCTTATTGTGTCCTCCGTAGTAGGAAACGTTTCCGCGCCAGGAGATCATCAAGTACTCCGGGATCATTGCCTTGCAGAGCAGGGCGGCATACGGCCCTGGTCTTTGCAGGCTTTCCCGAAGCAGCCGTTCTTTCTCGGTCTCTGAAATCCTCATAAGAGTGATGTCGCTCATGGTGACCTGCTTTGAATTAGGTAGGGGAATGTTAGTATTGGGACTGCTTGCCTGTTCCTTTACAGAATTGTAACCGGCGGTTTACAGCCACGCGGTGGAGGCGGGAGAGGGGCAGCATACAGGGATCTTTCCCTGGGACAGCCGCGAGGGGGTGGGACAGGGGCAGAGTTCATGCTTGCTGGATTGCTGGCAGCAGGAACTGGCCAACGCTAGGAGCATTGCTTTGACCGTGAAAGGAGGCCAGTGCGATTATTAAAGTTTTAAGCAGCCACAAGTCTACGGCTTACCATGTCAGCCTGCTACCCAAATTCCGCTGTCCTGCCCCGCTTCTCTGATCTGCAATGCAAGACCCCAGGCACTGAATGCGAAGGCCGATAATTCGACCTTGTCCATGTGATAGGTGCTGTGCATGGTCTTGTTCACAGGGAAAGACTATGTTCTTTGTTCACAACAAAATTTATCTTTCTGAGGAATTCACTCCCTTTTTCCCATCCCACAGCTGCGACTGTCTCCCGACCTACCCTGGCATCACACTCCCAGAGGCTGGCGCAGATTAGGCGTAGAAAGAAAAGGACATGGGACGACATGTTCTCAGAACTTATGGGCTGCTCCCGAGCTGAGGCAGCCCAGCAGACCCAGTGGAGGGAGAACATGTCCCAAATCCATCGAGCACACATTGAACGGGAGGAGAGGTGGCGGCAGGAAGACCGGCAGGCGACTCAAACGCTGCTTGGACTAATGAGGGAGCAAACGGACACGCTCCGGCGCCTTGTGGATGTTCTGCAGGACCGGAGGCAGGAGGACAGAGCCCCGCTGCAGTCTCTCTCTAACCGCCCTCCCCCGCCACAAAGTCCCATACCCCCCTCACCAAAAGTACCAAGAAGGAGGGGCGGCAGAGTCCGTGAAAACTCTCACTCCACCCCTGCCGACTGCTCAAGGACCAGAAGGCTGTCATTCCCCAAAATTTGATAAGTCCTTTCCTTCCCGCCTCACCCAAGCCCCCGTCCCAGTTTCATCCCCTAACTGTGTAGTTGCTAATAAAAAATACGTTCCTGTTAATTACTGTTTCCATCATGTTCTTTTTGAGGAGAGTCTGTTTGAAGGGGGGGAAGGGGGTTGGTAATTGGACAGGACAGTCACCTTTACCAGGGTACAGACGCGGGGGCAGGTTCAGCAGCAGGTCACACACACATTGCAGTCACTAGGCACCCTGGTCAGTCTGGGAGGTGGTTTTCATGTTCTTGGGGGGGGGGGGGGGGGGCTATGTGTCTTTGTGGCGGGGGAGGGCGGTTAGAGATCTTATGCAGCGGTCCTTATCCTGGATCACAGAGCCATGCAGCAGGGGATCTGTAACCGTCCTCCCCCTGCCACAAAGTCACATAGCCCCCACACACAGAGTCCCGAACAGGAGGGGTGGCAGGCTCCGTTGAAACAACCAGTCCACCAGTGCGGAGCCTGTCATTCCTGGAGTTTAGAAGCGTCCTTTGCATCACTACACTACACCCGCTCCCCACCACAGTCTGCGTCCCAGTTTCAACACTTTACCGCGAAAACAGTAATAAAGAAAACGGTGTTCATTAACAAATTTTCAGTGATTTTATTTTTAAACGTGTGTTGGAAGGGGGGAACGGGGGGAACGGGGTATGTAACTGGAGAGGATAGTGAACATTCACTGGGTAAAGAAATGGGGGCAGGTTCAGCTTCTCTGTAAACAAAACTTAATAGTCACAGGTTACCCTGCTCACTGAGGAACCTAGCTTTCAAAGCCTCCCGGATGCACAGCGCGTCCCGCTGGGCTCTTCTAATCGCACGGCTGTCTGGCTGGGCGTAATCAGCAGCCAGGCTATTTGCCTCAACCTCCCACCCCGCCATAAAGGTCTCACCCTTGCTCTCACAGAGATTGTGGAGCACACAGCAAGCTGCAATAACAATGGGGATATTCGTTTCGCTGAGATCACAGCGAGTCAGTAAGCTTCTCCATCTCCCCTTGAGACGTCCAAAAGCACACTCCACCACCATTCTGCACTTGCTCAGACGGTAGTTGAAGAGTTCTTTTTCACTGTCCAGGGCGCCTGTATAGGGCTTCATGAGCCAGGGCATTAGCGGGTAGGCTGGGTCCCCGAGGATGACTATAGGCATCTCCACATCCCCAACAGTTATTTTGTGGTCCGGGAAGTAAATACCTTCCTGCAGCCGTCTAAACAGACCAGAGTTCCTGGAAACACGAGCGTCATGAACCTTGCCCGGCCATCCGACGTTGATGTTTGTAAAACGTCCCCTATGATTCACCAGTGCTTGCAGCACCATTGAAAAGTAGCCCTTTCGGTTAATGTACTGGCTGGCCTGGTGCTCCGGTCCCAGGATAGGGATGTGAGTTCCATCTATAGCCCCACCACAGTTTGGGAATCCCATCGCGGCGAAGCCATCTATGATGACCTGCACATTTCCCAGGGTCGCTACCTTTGACAGCAGTACCTCAACGATTGCGTTGGCTACTTGCATCACAACAACCCCCACGGTAGATTTGCCCACGCCAAAGTGGTTCGCGACTGACCGGTAGCTGTCTGGCATTGCAAGCTTCCAGAAGGCTATGGCCACTCGCTTCTGGACACTCAGGGCTGCTCGCATCCGGGTGTCCTTGCGCTTCAGGGCAGGGGACAGCAACTCACAAAGTTCCAGGAGAGTTCCCTTCCGCATCCGAAAGTTTCGCAGCCACTGTGATTCATCCCAGACCTGCAGCACTATGCGGTCCCACCAGTCCGTGCTTGTTTCCCGGGCCCAGAATCGCCGTTCCACAGCATCAACATGACCCATTGCCACCATGATGTCCACGGTGCGGGGTCCCGTGCTTTGTGACAGGTCTGTGCCACTCTCAGACTTCATGTCCTCACCGCGCTGCCGTAGCCTCCTCGCCCGATTTCTCAGCATCTGCCTCTGGAAAAGGTGGATGATAAGGTGCGAGGTGTTGACAACGGCCATAACTGCAGCGATGGTCGCAGCAGGCTCCATGCTCGCAGTGCTGTGGCGTCCGCGCTGTCACTGACCAGAAAAGTGCGCGAACTGATTGCCCGCCGGCTCTCTCAGGGAGGGAGGGCGGGAGTGACGGTTGGATGACGACAGTTACCCAAAACCACCCTCGACACATTTTTTTCCCCAGAAGGCATTGTGGGCTCGACCCAGAATTCCAATGGGCAGCGGGGACTGCGGGAACTGTGGGATAGCTGCCCACAGTGCACCGCTTCCAATGTCGACGCTTGCCCCGTTAGTGTGGACTCACAAAGTCGAATTACTGTCCTTAGTGTGGATACACACGTTCGACTTTGTAATATCGATTCCACATATTCGATTTAAGTAAAATCGAACTACTCTCGTAGTGTAGACATACCCTTAGAAACACCATCTTTTTACAGGTAAGGCAAATGAGAGACAGACACACAATGCTATCTGAACTAAATTCTCAGAGCACATCCTAACTGCTCAGTCAGGTAAATAGTGGCTGGGATTTAGTTTTTAAATAAGGCAAATGTAAAAAAGCTCTTCATGGTACAGAGGAGTCCCAAACGCCAACATTTAGTTACTGTGACATGCCAAAGCACCATCCCCACCTAGAGCAAAGGCAGCTGGGGAAACAAAGTTAGTCTAACAGCAGAAGAATCCATTTTAAATATTCTCTAACCCATTTATCATTCAATATGTAAAAACTAAAGCATGACTCTTTAAAAGGGTTATATTTAAAAAATGTAAAAACACGTTTATGGTGAAAAGCCACATAAATGCTACCAATCATAATATTAAGTCTGTATTTGTCAGTTAAGCATGTACTGCTCAGTCATCTCTGCTCAGTCATATTTTTGCATGTTACAAGCAATCTGTGGCTTGTGCCTCAGAACAATTAAGGGGGTAATTCTGCCTGATTGATATGCAGTCATTTTGCTCACATATGGCCTACCTGACTTAGCTATTTAAACATACATTTAAAAGGAAATAACTAGTAGTGGGCCACATTACCATGACATCAAGGTTAAAGGCCCAAATCCAGGACCTTACTGTAAGTCTAGCTACCTTTCTGATATTTTACTTATAATTTCAGAATGCTGAATGCATTAGCTGCCTGGAGACAAACAACGAGGCTATTAGAAATATAAGGCTGTACCATTTAAGTAATTTCCCCAAGATCTGCAATCTGTCTGGAAACTGGACTTTAACCACAATACCCTTGAAGGAAACAATAGGGACAGGGGAGAAATAGTTTAAAAATTGTATTATTTTTTGTTAGTTTGTTTTTAAGACAACTCTTGCATGCTGAAATTTTCTGTGCCAAGTTATACCCTGTACTAACACTTTATTCAGCACAGACAGTTTAAAACAAGAATTATGCAAATACCCTCTTAACAGTACCACTGCAGTGACTGCTGTCTGCCCTCCTTCTTAGCAAAGGTACAAGCTCCATTTCCTAAAGACAATGATTACATCATAACCAGCTGGCTACAGAAAGCAAACACCACCTCAATTACATTTACCACTTGACCAAGCAACCTGCAATTATACTTTAGTGTGAACCAGGGCCCAGAGTCACCTTTATGTGAAACACTGACTTAAATCAATGATATGGCAACTGTAAACTGAGAACATTTAAGAGTCTGATATGAAAGCCTAAAAGTATTTTTCAACATCTGTCCATTTTGTTTGTTTGAATGTTTAACTGCAAAGTTTTTTTTCCTGTAAGATTCCAAAAGACGACATAACCAATGACATAGGATTTTAGCAACACTTGAAACACTCACCATTATCCTTAAGAGGTTGAAAAAACTGAACTTTAGAGACATTCGTTTTTTCTCTCACAAACCTTATGCTGTTTCCCTTTGTGAACTCTCTCACTCTAGCAGAGAGACCAAGATGACCACATCTCAGATTTCTGACTCTTAAGAGAAACAGTTTTGTTTATATGTATTTTCAAGAGCCATAGCCCTTTTACTTTTAAAATCAGATAAACAAGTTTTTTACTTATCAAAATCTTTGTGATTCACATTTGAATCCCTTTCATAGAAAGAGTGAAGGATTTTACAAATAAAACGTAATTTGTGAATAATTTAGATCTGAAGAAAATAAGGGATTTTGTTCATATAACTGCAGCTCTTCTCTTCAACTATATTTATATAGAGAAAGAGTAAATGTGGGTAAAACAAAAATACAATGGTTAGAAACGAAGTTTTGAAATGATAAATATGAAGAACAGCCCTAATTAACTGCTGCAAAAAACAAAACAAAAAAAAGCGGGGGGTGTGGGGGGAGGGCGGGCGCACAAGTTCTCATCTTTCTCTATGACACACTTCTGCTGTCAGGATTTTCAGTACCATCCCTCTATCAAGTTTTGAATGCATTTAAAAGAATAAGGCAAAAATTCACCTTCTGCCTGGAAGTTCAACATTTAACCTATAGAGGTTGTTTTGTGTATGTAAGAGTTTATCTCTTAACTCTACTGTGTATACAACTTAGATTAGAAACTCTTTAGCACAGGGCACATGTCTGCTCATCATGGTGCTATGCATACTGTTGGTATGAAAATAAATATTTACCCATGTATTTACGTAACTCATTTTAATCACTCACCAAATAAAATATGCTGCAGTATAAAAATTTACTATTTAAATATGAAACTATTTTAACACACAGTTAAATAAAATAAATCAATAACCTCATTTCACAAATCAGCTATTAAGCATTATCAAAAATATTTACACAAGAGACTAATGATTCCTTTGAACAACAAACATTTAACAGGACTTTTTAAATAAGGAAACTGAACACAAAACCAACATGCTTTCCCTTCTCCTTTGTCCTCCCTTAGAGTACAGGCAAAGGATCACAGATACGAAATTTGTACTGACTTATATACTAGTCTACTTTGGCTCTTGTACCACACCTGTCACTATGACTTGAATGAAATCCTTTCTTGAAACCTTCCTGCACTTTTAATTCAGTCGCACCCATCTCTGAACTCTCATCAGTCTTGGCCTCAAGAACTTGTATCTGTATGATTTTTTCTCTATATGCTTTTTGTAAATCAAAGTAATTATAGCACCATTTGCTTTCCCATAGACTTTGTATACACTAGATTTTTTGCCAAAATATTCTCTCTGTTGCTACCTCCAGTTCAGCTTCTCAACTTGGTAGCAATGGTAAGTGCACAGGTAACTCCAGGTGTGCATTTACATTTTAACTACCGTATCATCTAACTTTGCTTACAGAAGGTCTAAGAAGATGCAGCGGGGTAGACTGTAGGCTCTTGAGGGGCAGGGACTGCCATTTATTGTGTGTGGATATCTATCACATTAGGGACCCAATCTGTTGACCTTTAAGCACTACCGTAATACAAATTTTGATTAATCATATCATAGGTGGCCACCTAAAGCCCTGTCTGCCCTAACAAGTAGCACGGTTAGTGGCAAGTTTTTGGCAAAAAAAGCCTCGTGCAAACAAGGCTCTAAAGTTCCTGAAGTGCTTCACAAGCTTTACTAATCAGACAACCTTCCCGCCACAAACAAACAAATTGCCTCTGCATCTGAGGTGTTTAACAATGAAAAGCAACACTTTCACAGCAGGTTAATGCAGAAACTGAAAACTACAATTGCCAACTGGATCAAGTAATAATTAAAAATAAAACAGGCAGAAAAAATAATCCAATAAAAGCAGCTTGAAGTTGACACAGACACCATCTAGTGGCAAAAATACATTGTTAACCTATTAACAAAAATTCACTAATTTATATTCAAATACAAGCAAACATCTTTATGAACAGCACAAAATAGTGATCAGAAATGGGCAAAGGGTTAACTAGTCATATCAAAACATGACACTATTGAGCACAGAGCCACAGAAAGAACCAATTTCTAGCACATTCTCAGTGGTTACAGACTGACTTTCCATTTTTAGTATGATGTAGGCGTCTCTTAACGTGCAATTTAAAACCTTATCTATGATCAATCATAATATTCTCAGTTACCAGAGGTCTGCTCAGACCTAATTTTTAGGTCCCGCCCAAGTAGGGTCAAGTCATTTTTTGACCTGACTTCAACCCTGACCCTTCTACTCCATTCCCCTGAACCCGAATTGCGACTGTTGCTGCCTCCTGCCGTGGGGTTGGCACAGAGGCAGCTGCATGCTCTGGTCCTGTCACCCATGCTCTGCTGTGTGTACCCTGCAAAATGAGTATGCTGAGGCATCACAATACCTCTCACACTGCAGCACACACACAGAGTAGCAGATGGTGGCAGACAGCAGGAGTAAGGCACACAGCTGCTGTCACAAATAACCACCACAGGCTGACCTCACAGGCAAGTGGAGAGCCAAACCCAGCTGTCCCAGACTTGACACTTGTAGTCTGGTTCAGACTGGATTGCAGGGCTTAGTATGAAAAACTGTTACTAACCTGTTCCGTAACTACTGTTTGAGATGTGTTGCACATGTCAATTTCGCTTTTGGAGTCTGTATGCCCAGTGCATGGCCATCAAACTTTTTCCTTCAGCAGTACCCGTTTGGTGGCTCAAACTTCCTCTGCTACTGTGCGTCACTGCATGCAGGTATAAAGAGCAGAGCTCCCTCTAGCCCCCTCAGTTCCTTCTTGCCATAACTCCAATGAAGATGGGTACGAGTGCATGTCATGGAATGGACACGTGCGACAGATCTCTAAGAAGAGCAGTTATGGAACAGGTTAGTAACCCTTTTTCTTCTTCGAGTAATTGCACATGTTCATTCCACTCTTGGAGACTCAGAAGCCAGAAGACAGGAAGTGGGATTGGAATCTATTTCAATAAAGATTGGAGAACAACTTGTTCTCCTCTAGCATTGTCTTTGGAGTCTTAAGCACAGCATGTGGATCATGGAGATGTGGACCAAGGACCAGGCTGCCACTACAAATGTCTGCAACTGGGACTTGTGTCAGAAAGGTCGCTGGGGCTGACCGTGACCTCATCAAATGAGCTGTGACATTAGCCAAAGTCATCGTGCATGCATATGCAGGGTGCAATCCAGGAAGAAATTCTCTGGGTGGAGGAGACCTCTTACCGTTTGCCAATGCTACAAACAACTGGAAGGATCTATGAAAGTGACTGATTTGTCCAGAAAAAAGAACAGGAGTACTTGTGGCACCTTAGAGACTAACACATTTATTAGAGCATAAGCTTTCGTGGACTACAGCCCACTTCTTCTACAGAAGTGGGCTGTAGCCCACGAAAGCTTATGCTCTAATAAATGTGTTAGTCTCTAAGGTGCCACAAGTACTCCTGTTCTTTTTGCGGATACAGACTAACACGGCTGCTTCTCTGAAACCTGATTTGTCCAGGTAAAATGGCAAGGCTCTTATGTCCAACATATGCAAATGCTCTTCTACCCAATACCACATATAAGCAGGGAGGAATACTGGCAAATAAATTGGCTGGTTGATGTGGAAAGTGGAAGCCACCTTTGGGACCAACTTCAGATGAGGATGCAGGTAAACCTTGTCCTTAAAGATCATCATCTGTGGAAGTCCCAACATTAATGCCAGCAACTCCCCTGCTCATTTGGCCATGGCTAATAATACTAAAGACTAGACTATGTATATATACACACACGTTATGTTCACAAAGGCTGAGAGAAAGAACTGCTCTGATATAGAACAGAGTTCCAATGAGTGTCATGGGCAATAAAAAGGAACTGAGGGGGGCTACCTTTTATATCTGCATGTAATGGTGAATGGGGTGGGGGCTCAAGCTACTAAGCGAGTACTATAGAGGGAAAAAGTTTCTGACAGCCACGCGCACCAACACCTAGAGTGGAATGCACATGTGTAGTTACTCAAGGAACTATTGTTTATTTGCATACTATATAGACTTTGCATACTATACAGACTTTCATGAAGTCTGTTTTTTCTATTATACACAGATTAGTAGCCAGTGTTGCAAGATTTTACACATTCAGTCTTAACTTTAGCATTTCCTGGCTTCCAAGTGCTTAACTTCGCAATATTGATATTTTCTTAATGTCATTTTTTTGCATGGAGTTTCCTAGCTAAAATTATTTGTATTGAATCTCCAAGCAGGCCAACAAAAAAACAAAACAAACAAACAAAAAAAACCAGTTACCTACCTTTTTGTAAATGTTGTTCTTTCAGATGTGTTGCTCATGTCCATTCCATTCTAGGTGTGTGCATGCCCACATGCACAGTTGGGAGATTTTTGCCTTAGTGGTATCTGTAGGGTCGTCCACGCTCATGTATTGGTATATTAGGCGTTGCCGACCCTGTGCCCTTTCAGTTCCTTCTTACTGCCCATGACGGTTGGTTGGAGCGCCATGTCTTGCATCGCAAGAGTGTTAGTGGTCCTTACAGTCCATTGTTCTGTCTCCTTTGTTGTTAGTTGCTAGGTACTTAATTAGATCTTTAAGTTAAGTGTTAGAGTAGTTGTTTAGAGTCCCGGCTTGGACTGCGCCTCGGAGCGGGGCATGCCCGTGCCCCAGATTTTAAGCCATGTTCATTGTGTAGCCGGCCGATGCCCATTAGTGACTGTTTAAAACGTTTGAGGGAGTCCCACAGAAAGGATAAGTGCAGAATCTGCAAAAACTTTCACCCTCAAACTCAGAAGGAGCGGGATATTTGCTTAAGGGCCCTCCTCATGGAGCTTGCGCTTCGTCCTACCTCTCGATCGGACTCCACGCCTGGTACCTCGATTTGACAGTCCAACTCACATTCTTAGTCCTGGGAGAAGTGCCGGCTGAGCCAACTGGCTGTGACATTCTGGGCTCCAGGAAGGCAAAACGGCTGAGATCTGACTCTGATTGGCTATATACCAGTTCCATAACTTTCTAGCTTCGGCGCACAGGAAAGGGAATCTCTCTCTTCTGGTTGTTATCAAACATGCAAGCCACGTTGTCTGTCATGATTGTGATTGTTTTGCTACTGATGAGGGCAGGAACTCAAGGTAGGCAATCCTTGAGTTCCAACAAATTGATATAGAGACCAGTTGACTGAGGTGACTACCTGCCCTGAGTTATGAGTGAGGGATGGGGGTATATCTCAACAAACAGCGATGCATCTGTTGTCACACTTATTATTGGAGCAGGTTGGATCAACGGGACACCCACACAGACTTTGCATTAATCTTGCCATCAATCCAGAGAGTTCTTCACCTGGAGGGGAACCTTAACCTGTTCGTCCAATAGGTCCCCCTGAATCAGCCCTAAAAGCAGCAGAGGCATAATCTTGCATGCTCGGTCACAAAGGTGCAAACTGTCATATGACCCAGGAGCTGCAAACAGTTCCTTACTGTAGTACAGGGTCTTCCTTGACTTGTCCCAACCAGATGTGACAAAGTTACGAATCTGTATGTGGGAAAGAAGTCCCTGGCTACCAACGAATCCAAATATACCCCTATGAATTGTATTCTCTGTTACAGGGGCTAATGTGAATAATTTTTTTTTTAATGTTTAGCTGGAGACCCAATTCTTGGAGGAGAGGGGGGGCTCTGGATGGAAGTTAGTACCGGTTTGTAAGATCAGCCCTTGACTAACCAGTCGTCAAGATACCAGATGACTAAAATTGCTTCTCACCAAAGGTGAGCAGCTACTACTGCTAAAGCCTTTCAGAATGCCTTTGGGGCCAAACAAAGTCTGAAGAGAAATACTCAGCACTAAAAACAATCCTGGCCCATGGTGAAGTGCAGGTATCCCCTGTGTGCAGGATGTATCTCTAGATGGAAATAGGCAATCTATAGATCGAGGGCCGAAAACCAATCTCCTGCCTTTAGAGAAGAGATTAGGGCTGCCAGAGCCACCATCTGGAACTTTTTTGAGACGTGATACAAAAGTATACCTTGAGTAAAACCCCTTCCCCTGTGAGGTCTACTGCTCCTTGTCGCAGGGCTGGTACATCCAGTCACCCTTTGGGGGTGGGGGAGAGCTGCTTTACAGCCCTGTGGCTGAGTCTGTAGGACTGTCCTTGGTCTTGAGGCAGCACGGCCTAGCGGCCAGAGTCAATAGCTCGGCCCTTGCTGCCAGGGCAGCGCGGCCTAGCGGCCAGAGTCAATAGTACAGGTGAGCTGGGCCACACGCTGGGGTGAGTGGTGGCCAGGGTAGGGGGACCCGGGCCCTCCCTCTCCACTGGGTCCCAACCCAGGGCCCTGTTGGTGGTGGGGTTGCCCACCACCAGCTCACCGGGGATCCTACCGAAACACGCCGAGCTAGTCTGGTTCTACAACTGATTCCCTGCCAAGTTTCCCTGGGTCACTTCCTACTCAATTCTCTGCAGTTTGCCGTCTCTGGGTCCCCACGGTCTCTCCACTCTCTGTGGCATCCTGAGCCTGGGGGGTTGTCTTTGTCTGACTGGCCTCTGAATCCTGGAGTACAGGCGGTCCTCAGACAGGAGCCAGCAGTGCACTTCCTTCCTCGCCAGCGGTCAGCCCAGACTGAGCAGCTCTGCTTCCTTTTATACCCTGTCTCCCGCTGGAGCATGCCCAGCAGAGCTGAGGGAGCATGGCCGCCTCCTCAGCCCAAAGAAAAGGATTAACTGCTGCTGCACCAGGGCGGGGCTGGTACAACTAAACAAAGGAGGGAGTGTACTTCTTGGCTCAGTATAGTCTTGTTAGAGGAGTCCCTGAAGAGGATGTGGAAGGGAGGAAGGGACAAAGTGGATGGTGGAGTCCAATGTTATAACCTCCATGACACTTGTGTCTGCTGGAAATGGGAAAGGCAGTCTCCAAAAGTGTGGAGGTGGGCAAAAGGTCGCAGCTTGCAAACTAGAGGTGAGGGAGGAGTTGAGCCCTTGACCATCCTGTCAAAATAGCTATTTCAAAGATGACTGGGTACTTGCTGAAGGCGGGTGGGAAACTTTTCCCTCCGAAATCTCAGTCTCTTTCTAGCAGGTTCTGTGAAATCCAGAGAATTGTGTTGGGTATGATCTTTGGGCAGTTTGAGACCCACTAAATCTCCTCTTTTTTGTAGGAGTACATATACCAGAAACCTCACCATAGCCCTGGAGTTCTTCAGCGTGTGCAGGGACTCGTCTGTATTCCTGAGAAGAGCTTCTGATCAAACAGGAGGTCCTCAACTGAATTTTGTACCTCTCTCACGAACCCCAACAGCTGGAGCCACGACACCCTGTGCATGACAATTGCTGTGGAGATGGATCTAGTGGCAGTGTCTGCAGCATTCAAGAATGCTGGGAGAGGGGTTCTGGCTAATAACTGCCCTTAATGATAGCCTGAAAGTGCTCTCTATGCTCTTGTGGAAGATGTTCAATAAAGGTTGCAAACTTGCTGTAACTCTTGTGACATCATACTTAGCCATGTCTGCCTGATAATTTGTGATCCAAAATTGAAGGGTCGCGGATGAGTACGCCTTTCACCCAAAAAGGTCTATCCTTTTCTGGTCCTTGTCATAAGAGGCAGATCTGGAATAATGCTGTTTACCTGGCTCGTTTACGGCATCCAACACATGGGAATTAGTTGGAGGATGGCAAAACAAAAATCCTGAGTCTTGGGGTAACAATATTTTTTATCTGTCCATTTACAAGTTGCTCGTATAGTGCCATAAATTTTCCACACAGCCTTTGCTGGATCCATGAGCTCGTCATTATTGGGTAACGCAACCTGGGTAGGTGTCACTGGCTACAAAGGAGCTTGCATTGTGTGTCTTTAACCTCCTCAAGAGGTATCAAGGGGGTGTCCACCATCCTCTTCACAAGATCCTGTAATCAGCAAAAAAGCTCAACCATCGATAGTGATGGAAACATGACTACTTCATCCAGAGACAAAAATTAAACAGGGGTTTGAGGGGTAGCCTTGTTGTCCACCCTAGCCTCCTGTCCCTCAAAGGTCTTCTGGTGTTGGGGGTTTGGTGGAGGAGAATGTTTGAGACTAGTTTCCTGGTGCAGTGGAGCCAGAGGTCTAGAAAATTGCTGCGGATACGCTGCCCAAAGACCCTAGTGGTCCATACAGGAGAAGGGGTGGGACTGATCCCAGGACTGATCCCACTGTCTCTGACATGGACGAGAATCCTTATGGGTTCCTGTAAGTATGGGTTCCACAATCTCAGTTCAGGCCTCTACGTGCTAAAGTAATGCAAACAAACAAACGAAAACAACATGGAAGATTTCCTTGCATGGAATCAGACAGTTATGATCACCAGCCTATCAATACTTCTTGTCTTTGTGAACCTGCTCCAAGTAGAACAGTAGTCAAACTGACAGTGCTCAAAATGTTCTCCAGACAAAAAGCCTATAGACAAGTGAGGTACAACCAATTTTTTCTTCACTTAAAACAAAGGATTGAGCTCTGCTCAAAAAAACCAGAATCCAAATTAAGAAGTTTCCAGAAGTTGGTGAATAGGAAACCCTTGTAACCCACCATTCAGCAATAAATTAAACCCCCATAAAAATGCAAACAAAGCAGGAAACTATTTTAAAATCTTGCCCGGAAGGATGTCATTGATATATTTTGGTGCATATCAGAGGGAAGAACATTCTGAAGTTGCAGGCACTCAGTGGAAAAAGACCAGCCTTTCACTCCTCTGTTATACAATAGGACAGTCAGCAGGCTTAAAACTGCTCACTTCTAGTGCTATACTAGAAGGCTGGGCACAAAATGACCTTCAGATTCGCCCAAGACCTTGTCATGCAATCGTTGGATCCATCTATGCAGTATTGTACAGTGAAGACTGGGTAGAGATCTGATACAGATGATTTAACATGGATCCCTAACATCACTTCAAAGCCTGAAAGGAGGAGTTCCATGCATCTAACTTTTCACATCTTCATAATTTAGTCTCATTCTCCTAAGCAAAGTTAGAGGACACAATTAATGCGAAAATGCCCAGAATGCTGAGACTGGGAGGCCAGGATTTCAAATAAATTACTATATGAGGCAGGGAGGAAGGAGAACAGTGATCTCCATGTAGTAATAGCCTGCAGCCTGGTACAGCACCCATATACCGAAGCCCTGATGTTTAGAACTGTGAGCTGTAATTTAAATTCCCTTGTGCTAGCCAAGTGCTTCCTGCCACATATACCAGCATCATTGATGCTTGCAGGCTCTCTGTGGTGAATCCCTCAGTTCCTCCTTAAAACATATCTCTCTCCTTTTAACAATTTTAACAATGATTTTAAAAACTAACATGCTGTGTAAAATGCTAAGCAGATCACTCAGTAGTATGGAAATTCAGAGTGTGGCTTTGAGCATTGCTGTAGCTAGACAGTTATGATGCACTGAGCAGAAACTTGAGAGGTCACACACAGTGTGATGATGCAGTCAAAAGATCTAATGCTCCTTTGAGCTACAGTGCAGGATTCTTTATCCAAAGCCACACAGGAATAGAAGGACATATATATATAGCTTGAGTAAATGCAGCACACAGCAGCAAAAGTGATAGGAATTTAGATTCATGAGGAATATGAAACAAACATTAAAAAATGGCATATAGGAAAAATTCCCTGCATATAAGCCAACAATTTCTGCGGCATTTAACCTTTCATTTTAAAAAACAAAAGCAAGTTTTCACTCTTTAATGGCTGGGAAGAAAGCTTCCCAATGTGCAGACCTGCCTTCTTAAGTCTGCAGACAGGTCTAGTGTGTGGATGAAATCCTGGTCCCACTGAAATCAATAGGAATCTTGCCTCTGCCTTCAATAGGGCCAGGATTTCACCCTGTACTTCTTGCTGCTTAAGGCTTTCAAAAACAGAGCTGAGCAAAATTAAGACTGGTCAGTGTCAGTGCAGCTATTCAGAAATTGACTAGAATTTCAGTATCAGAGAAGCCAGTCTCACTCTGCTGTTGCTTGGGAAAAGCTGTGAAAACCAGCAGTGGAAGCTATATATAGGAGAAGAGGGTGCAAAAATGGAGGTTAAAGTAGCAAGGGGAAGGGGCTGAGTTTTAAAATTTATCTGAAATGTATTTGGTAGGCAGGATCCAGCAAAACACTGCTATTTATGCATGACACTGTACCATGAGGACCACATCTGCCACGTCACCACTGGCTGCCTTAACTAAGGAGTGCAATTCATTGGGTTCTCATCAGGTCATTCAAAAACATGAAGCTTAAATAATGTATTCAAGGAGAACTCCTTCACCAACAGAACCAGTGTGTGAACTGTGAAAGAAACAACGCTGTTATTTAGGACATCATTAGCAGAAACAATAGTTTCACTAGGTAGCTTTGGTTACAGCACAACACATATGCCTAGCCTGCACAAGACAGCTGCTACCAAATACCACTGTCTCTCTTAACCTGAAGAAGAGCTCTGTGAAAGCTTGTCTCCCTTACCAACAGAAGGTTGGTCCAATAAAAGACATTACCTCTCCCATATTGTCTCTAATATCCTGGGACCAACACAACTACAACAACTCTGCATACATGGATCAGAAGCAGCTTTTTAGGGCTGTGAAAGCTCAGGCTAATTATGTCTTTAAACAGTCCCACAATTGCAGCAAAGAAGCCACAAAATAGCCACCCATAGTGCCTTTGGAGTCGAAACATAAAAGAGCAACCAGCATTGAAAAAGTGGAACAGTGAAACCTAGTGTCTGAGAATATACAGCAGTACACATCCCTAGGACAATAGTAACTGTATAATTCCCCTGTCCTCAAAGTGCATAGCCTAAATTAGATCTGTTGGAATTTAAAACCCAATATCTGGGGTTGGAAAGCAGAAAGAACTGATTAAACTGCTCTAAAATGGAAAAAAGATGTGAAACTTCCAGCTGAATAGCCAAATCTTCATATGACCACCCGATGGCTCCTACCTCCTTGAATATTATCTACCAAAAGAGATTAGTCTCTCAAAGCATATCTTGGAGAGAAGTACTTTGGCTCACTTCAGGAGGAACTCCTCAGTTTTCCCTTGGGTAGCTTGCCTACATATTTTCGAAGATAGTTTGTAATCCAACCCTTACAAAATGCTTCAAGACCTGATGAATGGGCAAAGTGCTTTCAGGTTTCTTCTCCTCTTGGAAGGAAGGTGAAAACTTTACATGTTTCCGGTTCACATTTACATCAATAAGTGCCTGACAATTCTCCAATATAAGATCATCTCCAAGGGAGGGGAGATGCAGGAGCAAGATGATGAGTTAAGTTGCAGCCAAATATAATTCCCTTTAAAAAGCCATCCTGACAAGCTGTCAGTCTGGATGGATCTGGTCTTCACTGAAAAGGCTAGATTAAGCAGAACATCCAAGTATACCAATATAGTATGGTGTACGGGGCAATACAATGGAGTAGCTTTCATGATAGTTATAGGAGGCCTTCAATATTCTGTTCTAAGCCGAGCAATATCCACAAACTACATGCCAAAATGCCCAATGCAGAGTGTGCACGTGTGTTTTCAGCATAAAAAATGAGATGGCACAAGGGAGCACAGCACCGTGGGAACCTTGGGCTCTTATTCTGGATCTTCTTCCTGTTACGAGTGTGAAGTTATTGAAAGATAATTGACTGTTCCTACACAGGCTACTGGAACTAGGAGAGTCATTCCAGCTGCTCTGAATACGAATGTAAACAGACATTTTCATGGAATACTGAAGTTTCCATATTGAGTGAAACACTTCCCTTCTGTAAGCTACACTGCTATTTAAAAAAGCCCTACAGACTGCAGAAGTGAGTGGAGAGTTGCACATTTTAATGAAAGGCTCTGACGCAAAGGATTACTGAATTTTGATAAAGGATTACTGTGATGGCAACACAGAGTACTGAGTACGACAAAGTTAGTTATAAAGTTATTTGCTTCTGAGGCTTTACAAGATGGGAAGCAAAACAAGTTTTCACTTCAGTTAAAGGGTGGTAAACAAAGTACACAGTTACAGAGACCAAGGAGAGATTACTCACATTGTGCGGTAACTACAGTTCTTCAAGCTATTTCCCCACCACCACCACTCTTATGGATGCTCAACTTCAGATGCCTCCCAGGAGGTTTGTATCAGAGTTTCAGCAGCAGTGCCCATGTGTCTCACACAAGCACTCCTGATGGCCTCATGCCCTGTACTGAGATATAGAGCTGCATGGGCAAACTACCCCCAGTTCCTTTTCCACTGTGATTTCTGCGAGACAAAACTTTGAACCAGAGGGAAAGGAGGGTGGGTAGTGGGGCACCCATAGAGAGACATCTTGAAGAAGTGCAGTTACTGCACAAGGTGAGTAACCTCTCCTTCTTCGAGTAATGTCCCTATAGGTGCTCCATTTCAGGTGACTCCCGAGCAGTATCCCTGGAAGCAGGAGGGAGCTTTGGATTTGAGTCCAACACTGAAGTTATAACTGCAATGTTAAATACAGCATCTGATCTGGCAGCATGAATCAAAGCTTAGTGTTTGGAGACCAGGTTGCCACTGTTCAGATATCAGCCACTGGAATATCCTTCAGCAGTGCTATAGAAGCATGCTGAGATCATGTAGAATGGGCTAGGCACTTCAGAAGGAGGCTGAACCTTGAGAGTTTTGAGTGGAGATTGTGGATCCTCTGGATCTGTCTATAAACAAACTGTCTGGGAGACTTTCAAAATGGTTGGGTTCTGTCCAGATAGAAGGCTAATGCTCTTCTGACATCCAAAGTGAGGAGGGAAAAATCTTCAGTGGTCTGGTGTGGTTTTGGGAAGAAGACTGGAAGATGAATATCCAGGAATATTAATGGTTAATACAGAATTTAAAATATACCTTTGGTAGAAGGCTATGATGTGGTCATAATGAAACTTTCTCCCTGAAGAATACTGTAAAGGGAGGGTCTGGGATTATAGCCCCCTTTCCCCAACTGTTTTGGCAGAAGTGACAGCCACCAAGACAATAGTTTTCATGGCCAGGTGAAGATGGGAACAGGCAGCCACTGGCTCAAAGGGGACTATTAAGGACCAAGTTAAGTTTAGGGGTGAGCTCTATTCAGTGGAAAGGTTCAACCTCTTAATGAATTTTGCTGTCCTGGAGTGAGCAAGCACTGAGAATCCCTCAACACAGCAATGAAAGGTCATTTTGGCTGCCATATGAGCTTTACTGAACTCATGGAGAGTCCTGACTTTTTCAATTCCAACAGGTAGTCAAGGACAGCGAAGAGGGAAGAATGAACACGTGAAAACTGCTGCCCAGTACAACAGTGGTGAAATCTCTTACGTTTCTGAAGGCAAATGTTTCGTAAGGTATCTTTCTGCTGTTTAACATCACTGTTATACCTCTGCAGAATAGGAAGATGCTATCCCCAAGAACCATCAAGGAACCAAGCTCTGAGATGAAGAATTCCCAGGTTGGGTTGAAGAGTCCAACGGGAATCCTGAGACAGCAAGTGGGGAGATGCCAGACAACAAAGACGAATCAGCTAAGGGTACCACGCTTGACTTGGTCACTATGGGATAACTAAAATGGCCCTGGGTTTGTCTTGTCTGATCTTGTTCAACACTCTCAAGATCAAAGCTGTGGGAGGAGATGCATGGAGAAGGGGCCTTTTTTCCAAGGAATGAGGAAAGGAGTCCACCCTCCTCTTGAGCAGAATTTCTTGTACTTCCTGTTGGTGGTGGCAGTAAACAAGTCCACCTCTGGAAACTCCAGGGTCAGAAAAATGCAATTGCGGATCCATAAGTCCAGCTCCCAATTGTTATCTAGGGAGAAGTGACAGCTGAGATTGTCAGCCATCATGTTTTATATACCTGGAAGGTGAGACTGAAATAAGGACGTGATTGGTTATTACATCAGTTCTATAGCTTTATTGCTTCAGTACGGGGGGGGGGATCTTGCACCCCTTTCCTCCTGACAATTGACGTAGAACATGCAGGCTATGCTGTCTGTCAAGACTTTGATGGATTTGCCTTTGATTAATGGAATGAAATAGCTACAGGCATTTTTGACTGCCCTCAGCTCCAGGAGGTTGATGTGTAGAAGAGACACTTGGGCAGACAATTTGCCCTGAATGGTGAGCGTCCCCAAGTGTGCCCCTGTACCCCACCATGGCTGCATCTAATGTTACGGTGATATGAGGCTGGATGAAAGGAACACCTGCACAAACATTGGATGGGTCCTTCCACCAACTGAGTAAGTCCAGTGAGGGAAAGACACTAGATTGTGCTTCTTCAGGCTATAAATTATCCTGAGCCATCCCTGGACACAGCAAAGATGTAACCTGGCATGTTATATTACAAAGGTACAAGCTGCATGCGTTCTGGTAGTTGGAAGCAACGGTCTTCCCAGTGGTCACCATGAGAAAGGCATGAGGCTCTTGAAAACCGTTAATTGGTGGCCCAAAGATTCTAATATAGCCACTGAGGAAAGCCATTAAGCAGAGAAGATGGCATCCAATGCTGCTCAGACCAATGAGAAGGGACATAGATTTGTCTTGCCCCTAGATCCTCTCTTTCCATAAAGGTGTCAGGGAAGATGTCCCTATGCTGACAGGTCCTTGCACAAAGATTTGGGAATCTGAAGAGAGGTCCTCATTATTGTCTACAGGATGAGCTCTGCCTAGCTCAGAAAGTACTGGAGAAGCAGGTGGCACCAGGGAAAGATCTAATCCTGGTGACCCGGTTGATATCAGTATCAACAGGTACTCCCCATTGAGAGGGGAGACTTCGGCTCTTCTGAGACAAACAAGTCTCTTGAATACCTAAATTCTTGTGGTATCAGGTGGATTTGTGCTGAGAATGAGGGATGTTCCACAATCTGTACCAGGTTGAGACCTGCTTTGATGGGTCCTGTCTAGCAGAAGTCACTGGTACCAAAGATGACGACTCCTTTGGACGCACCAAGGGACCATGGATCACTTGTCTAGAAACCAAAGGCAGCACAGGATGGCCTGTCGGTACAGTGCTTCTGGAAGCAGAGAATTTCTTGTCTCTCCTAATGCGTTCATGCTTAGGTGGTACTGAGTATAGCTTTGATACCAATGTATGGTTGTTACTGTGGCTCTTTGAAGGGCTCTGAGTCTTAGAAGACTTCCCAGTATTACAGGAGCCTGGAGCCTCAGCAGTATCCAGTCCGGGACCTGAGGTCTCTGACACAGTCAATTTCTGAAGACACTGGGGCTTTTTTGAAATAGGCTCTTCATGAGGAGAACTAGAAAAAACGGTTACTTACCTTCTGTAACTGTTGTTCTTCGAGATGTGTTGTTCACGTCCATTACACATTAGGTGTGCGCACGCCGCGTGCACGAACGTTGGAAACTTTTTCCCTCAGCGGCTCCCGTCGGGCCCGCAGGGTCTCCCTTCCCGCCAGAGCGGCGCCCCGCCCTAGCGTATATATATCCCTGCCGGCCCGACCCTCCCTCAGTTCCTTCTTGCCGGTGACTCCGACAGAGGGGAAGGAGGGTGGGAAGTGTAATGGACGTGAACAACACATCTCGAAGAACAACAGTTACAGAAGGTAAGTAACCGTTTTTTCTTCTTCGAGTGCTTGTTCACGTCCATTACACATTAGGTGACTCGCAAGCTTACCATTGGAGGAGGGTAGGAGTCAAGGAATAACAGATTGAAGCACAGCTCTGCCGACCACCGCGTCCTCTCTGGTCTGATGATGGATCGCGTAGTGGGCTGTGAAGGTATGCACCGACGACCAGGTGGCTGCCCTGCAGATCTCCTGGAGCGGGACCTGTGCCAAGAAGGCCGCCGAGGACGCTTGGGCCCTAGTAGAGTGAGCCCTGATCTGTGGGGCTGGTATGTTGGCAAGCTCGTAGCACGTACGTATGCAAAGCACGATCCATGCCGACAAGCGTTGCGTCCAAATTGGCTGGCCCCTCATCCGTTCCGCAACGGCAACAAACAGCTGAGTCGATTTGCGGAAAGGCCTGGTGCGGTCCAGAGAAAAAGCCAAGGCCCGACGAACATCCAGGGTATGCAGGCTGCGATGGCTTGGGTCCGTATGGGGCTTGGGGAAGAACACCGGTAAACCAATGTCCTGCCCCATGTGAAAATGCGTGACCACTTTCGGGAGGAATTTAGGGTGTGGCCTTAGCTGCACCTTATCCTTATAAAAGACTGTATAAGGAGGCTCCGAGGTGAGGGCCCTCAACTCCGACACCCTCCTAGCCGATGTGATGGCCACGAGAAACGCTACCTTCCATGAAAGGTGCAGGAGGGAGCAAGAGGCTAGGGGTTCAAAGGGTGGCCCCATGAGCTTAGTGAGGACCAGATTGAGGTTCCACGGAGGTATTGGTGGGCGTGAGTAGGGGAACATCCTCTCCAGCCCCTTGAGGAATCGGACTACAGTGGGATTGGAGAACACCGAAATCCCCGATTCCCCAGGGTGGAACGCCGATATGGCGGCCAGATGCACCCTAATTGAAGCGGGGGCGAGGCCTTGATGCTTGAGGTGCAGCAAGTAGTCCAGAATCAGTGGTATCGAGGCCTGCAAGGGCTGGATGTGGTGAGGCCCACACCAGAGGGAGAAGCGTTTCCACTTGGCAAGGTAGGTCGCCCTTGTGGAAGGCTTCCTACTACCAAGGAGGATTTGCTGGACCTCCTGAGAGAACCTGTGCTACATATCATTTAGCCAGAGAGAAACCATGCCATGAGATGCAGCGATGGCAGGTTCGGGTGGCGTAGATGACCTCGGTCTTGCGTGATGAGGTCGGGGTAAAGGGGGAGGGTTATCGGAGGGGTCACGGACAGTTCCAACAGAGGCGTGAACCAGTGTTGACGTGGCCACGCTGGAGCAATAAGGATGACCGACGCCCTGTCCCTGCGGGTCTTGAGGAGGACCCTGTGAATGAGCGGGAATGGGGGGAAGGCATACCTCAGGCTCCCGCCCCACGGGATTGCAAAGGCATCCGCCATTGAGCCCGGACTGCGGTTCTGGAATGAACAAAACTGAGGGCACTGGCTGTTGTCCTTGGTGGCAAACAGATCCACCTGGGGAAACCCCCACCTCAGGAAGATTGAACGCAGGACGTCCTGTCTCAACATCCATTCGTGCATGAGATAGGACCGGCTGAGACGGTCCGCCAACCCGTTTTGGACCCCGGGGAGATATGCAGCCCGAAGGTGTACTGAATGGGCTATGCAGAAGTCCCAGAGGAGGAGTGCCTCGCGACAGAGGGGAGAGGACCGGGACCCGCCCTGCTTGTTTATATAGAACATGGCGGTAGTGTTGTCCGTCAGAACTGACACGCTGTGTCCTCTTATGGTGGCGTGAAAGGTCTGGCAGGCGAGGCGAACCGCCCTTAGCTCCTTCAGGTTGATGTGAAGCAACTGCTCTTCCCTGGACCACAAGCCCTGAGTGCGCAGGTCCCCTAGGTGCGCCCCCCAACCCAGGTCCGACGCGTCTGTAACTAACGTCAGAACGGGTTGTGGGGCGGCGAACGGGACCCCCGCGCAAACCTGCTGTTGATTGAGCCACCAACAGAGGGCGCTCGATACCTGAGCTGGGATCGTGACGACCATGTCTAATGGGTCTCTGTTGGGGCGATATACCTGGGCCAGCCACAGCTGCAGCGGCCGGAGTCTGAGGCAGGCGTGTCCGACTACGTGTGTGCAGGCCGTCATGTGCCCCAAGAGTTGTAAGCAACATCTGGCCGTGGTCGTGGGGAATTGTTGGATAGAGGTCACGGCCTTCTGGATAGCCAGGAACCACGGTACGGGAAGACTCGCCCGTGCCGCCACCGAGTCCAGGACTGCCCCTATGAAGTCCAGCCTCTGTGTGGGGACTAGCGATGACTTGGGTACATTGACTAGCAGACCGAGTTCGTGGAATACTTGTAGCGCCAGTGACACATGGGCGCGAACCTCTGCCTCCGACCGGCCCGCCAGGAGCCAATCGTCCAAGTACGGGTAGACGCGCATCCGTCTTTTTCGAAGGAAGGCTGCTACCACAGACATGCATTTCGTGAAGACACATGGGGCTGTTGCCAGGCCGAAGGGCAAGACCGTAAATTGGAAATGGCGCTGCTGGATAGTGAAGCGCAGGAATCGCCGGTGGGCCGGGCGAATGGCGATGTGAAAGTAGGCGTCTTTCATATCGAGGGCAGCATACCAATCCCCCGGATCCAGGGAAGGAATGATGGTACCAAGGGAGACCATACGGAAACGTGGTTTTTGCAAGTATTTGTTTAGCTTGCGAAGGTCCAGGATAGAACGGAGGCCCCCTTTCGCTTTGGGAATGAGGAAGTATCTGGAATAGAACCCTTTTCCTCTGAGGTCCGGAGGAACCTCTTCCACCGCTCCCACAGTGAGGAGGGTCTGTACCTCCTGCATGAGGAGTTGCTCGTGAGAGGGGTCCCTGAAGAGGGACGGGGGTGGTGGGTGGGAGGGAGGGGGCGAGGAGAACTGAAGGGCGTAACCTGTCTCCACCGTGCGCAGGACCCAGCGGTCCGATGTTATATGAGACCAAGCACGGAAAAAATGGGACAGGCGGTCCCTGAAACACAGGGGGGGATCCGGAAACGAGATGGGTACGCTGTCCTCGATCGCAGCTTCAAAATCCTTGTTTGTTTCCCGGCTGCGGCTTGTTTTGGCCCTGGTTTTGGCCTTGGTTAGGCGTATTGTTGCGCCTACGCCTATTGTCCCTGCCCCGTCTACGGTATGGTTCCTGCCGAGGGCGAGGATGGTACTGCCTCCGTGGAGGTTGGGGCTTGAACGGCTTCCTCTGCGTCACAGGGGTGTGCATCCCCAAGGACTTGAGGGTAGCCCGAGAGTCCTTGAGGCCATGGAGTCTGGCATCCGTTTGCTCCGAAAACAACCTTGAACCCTCAAACGGAAGGTCTTGGAGGGTGTTTTGCACCTCAGGGGGAAGGCCAGAAGCCTGCAGCCATGCTGAGCGTCTCATTACCACGCCTGACGCGATAGTCCTAGCGGCCGCGTCAGCAGAGTCAAGTGAGGCCTGTAAGGAGGTTTTGGCTACCGCCTTTCCCTCGTCTACTATGGCAGCAAACTCGGGTTGCGAGCCCTTAGGCAAGGCGTCCTTGAACTTAGACACTGATGCCCAGGAGTTAAAATTGTGCCTATTGAGGATCGCTTGCTGGTTCGCGATCCGCAGCTGGAGGCCTCCGGACGAGTAGACCTTTCTGCCGAACAAGTCCAACCGTTTCGCTTCCTTGGCCTTGGGGGCTGGGGCCTGCTGGCCATGCCGTTCCCTTTCGTTGACCGCAGAAACCAGCGAACATGGGGTCGGATGGGAGAACAGGAAGTCAAACCCTTTGGATGGGGCGAAGTACTTTCTCTCTACGCCCTTTGCAGTCGGCGCAGAGGAGGCTGGCGTCTGCCATACAGTCTTATAATTTGACTGTACCGTCTTTATAAGTGGAAGCGCGATCCTGGAGGGACCCTCCGGGCTGAGAATGTCCACCATCGGGTCCTCCTGCTCAACCGTCTCCTCTGCCTGCAACCCCAAATTGAGGGCTACCCGGCAGAGCAGGTCCTGGCGTGCCCGATGGTCAATCGGGGGAGGGCCGGACACTGTTGTGCCCGCCACGGCTTCGTCCGGTGAGGAGGAGGAGGTCATGGCCTTCTGTGTGTCCTCGTCCTCCTGCAACTCCTCATCGGCGGGATGGCCCTCTGGGGTACGTCCCCTGCTCTGGGTCTGGGACGGTGCCGGGCTCGGTGCCGAGTCAGCCCTCTCTCTGTCTGGCGGCCTGGAGACCGTGGCCTCCGCACGGGAGGTAGGGCGTCACCGTGGGGAGCGGGACCGGTGTCCTGAGGGGCCCGATCTCGAGGTTCTGGATGGAGGGCCTTGCTGGTGGTAGGCCCACGGGGTCCAGAATGGCCACTGTCCAGGATGGCTCCAATGTGGTTGCCAAGAGGCTTCGTGCTCTCTAGCGGCGTGCGCTCTGCGGCCATATCTGCTCGAGAGGCCCGAGTCCTCTTCTGACGCTAGGGACGGCGATCTAGAGGGCCACGGCGGTGCCGTGGAGCAGTGCCGGTCTGGAGTCGGAGAGCGGTGCCTTCGAGAACGGGACCGTGAGTAGCGCCGTGCAGACCTGGACCTGGACCGGTACCGTTGACCCCGGGACCGGGAACGGCTGCGGGAGGACGGACTCGGGAATCTTGCGACCGAAGCGTCCCGGTGACTGCTCGAGCCGGGCTGCTGGGACGGTGCCTCGCTCGCGTCGGGGCCTGACTGTTGTGCGGCCCGCTGCGCGGCGGGAAGCCGGGAGTCCACCGAGGCGGAGCTCGACCGGGACCGGCGCCGTGTCCGGTGCCGAGATGGCGACCGTGATGGGCGCATCATCGCCGGCTTGCCCTTGGACGGCAGTCGCGGCGGAATGTCTTTAGCGCGGAGGGTGCTTTCAGCGGACAATTCAATGAGGTCCTTTGCTGCCTCAAATGTGTCCGGGGTGGAGGGCTGTTCCAACAGTTCCTCCAGCCCTTCCTCCTCACTCGACGCGCTTATCCCGGGGCTCGACGGGCCTTTCGGCGCCGGAGCCACTGGCACCGGGATCTGTGTCGGGGCCGTAACGGCCTTGGCAGCACTTGCGGTCTTCGCTGGTGCTACCTTCTTGTGCGGGGAACGTCCCCGGGCCTTGGGCTGGCCCTTCGACTTGGCCGGCGAAGAAGAACGGTGCCGGGTGTGTTCTCGCCGAGGCAGCACCGTAGGCTTAGGCTGCCCCGCCGGCGTCGGGTCGCGAACCGATGCCGGGGCACTCCGCACCGAGGTCGACGGTGCCGCGGAAGAGGAGGGCTGTAACGCAGCCTCCATGAGGAGCTGTTTAAGAAGAAAGTCTCTCTCTTTCTTAGTCCTGGGTTTGAAAGCCTTACAGATTTTACAGCGCTCCTTTTGGTGTGCTTCCCCCAGGCAACGGAGACACGAATCGTGTGGGTCGCTCAATGGCATAGGCCTGCGGCACGTGGCACAAGCCTTGAAGCCTTGGGCGTGCGGCATGCCCCGCCGCCCAGGGCCGGTGCCGGTGTTGGCCAAACACTTATCACAAAGAAGTTTTAGGTCTTTGTGAGGAACTGATAACTACTACTACTTAACACTTAATACCTAACTACAACGAACTGATAACTATCACTAATTGCTAGCTAAGGGACACTCTCTCTGATGAGAGATAGAGTTGTTCCAACGTCGCCACGGGCGGTAAGAAGGAACTGAGGGAGGGTCGGGCCGGCAGGGATATATATACGCTAGGGCGGGGCGCCGCTCTGGCAGGAAGGGAGACCCTGCGGGCCCGACGGGAGCTGCTGAGGGAAAAAGTTTCCGACGTTCGTGCACGCGGCGCGCGCACACCTAATGTGTAATGGACGTGAACAAGCACTCGAAGAAGAACTCCTCTTTTTAAGTGCTTATTTGGTACCCTCCAACATCTTTCCCTGAAAAGGTGGGGGGAAATCTGGTGCAGAAGCTGATGAGGCACTACGCTCAAAGGCTGATGTACAGGGGAGTATCGTGGCCTGGATCCGAAGATGGGAGTGCTCCATCGTAGAGGAGCTTGAATTTAATCTCCTGTTTTTTTCTAGCTTTGATCTTAAAGTTAAATAGGTATTGTGCTTTTGAGGGATATGACTGTACCCCAAACAGTAATTGTACTGGCAATGTCCAGCACTCAGTGGGACAGATTCCTGAGACATGAGACTGTACTTGAATCCCAGAGATCCTGGCATACACTGGCGACAAGGCAAAAAAACCCATAGGGAACCCCTCAGGCGGGGAGAAGGAGAAGCACTGAAAAAAGCTCGCCTCAAATGAAGCAAAGAAATTATAAAATACAACTTGTAGAAGTGAATAATTACATGAAATTAAAAATTAGATGATCCTAAAGCAAGCTTAGGGCAACGCTAGAAGCAGGCATGCTAGACACTCTCTCAGGCTGAGGGAGGTTTGCCACACAGCTCTACTCATAGTTGGGACAGGGAACGAGGATGTCTGGAGTTCATGCATGGGTTTAACAGGCACTGCTACTGAAAACCTCCAATCAAAGATGCAAGGGATGCATGCACACCTGAAGTGGAGTGCCTATAGGGACACTACTCGAAGAAGAAAAAAAAGTTACCAGTTCAGTCTGTTCAAGCTGGTATAGCAACTACAGTTCATGCTAACACTGCAATGTGGAAGATTTGTTTTTGAAAATTTAGTGTACCATTCTGGTACATTTCTGTACTTCAATTTATTTTACTTTTAAGTTTAGGGTATAGGTTATGCTAGACCACTATGAAAAAGTTTCAGGTACGAGTTCAAAACAGAAAAGCACTCTAACAAAGCAGTTTCTTTACCTGCAGTTTCCGTGCCATAGCTACCACCTCATGATCAGCAGGGTTGTATTTGTAACAATTGGAAAACATCAATCGGACATCTGCTGCAAATTCCTGAGCATCTCTGTATTCCCGGTTCTCCAGTTTAGACTAGAAGGGGAAACAAAACTCCACTATCAACAGAGCAAGCAAAACAAGTTACTGAATGGACAAGAAATATCTTGGATCTATGGCATCCACAGAGTTCTGGGCTTCCACCTAATCTCCATCTATATCTAACCTTTGCCAAATGGAGCATTGCTTTGGAAACTTGCCAGAAACCTGAGATCTGCATTGGATTTACATAAAATGGAGCAGATTACAGCCATCCTGAACTATAACATGGAGGTGCATCCAAAAGACGACTACAGAAATAGCATACAATGCAGCTAAACTGCTGAGACCAAAATGGAACATTGTATGCTGGAGCTGGTATTCCTTCATAGAACATCCCTCCATAATAACGGGCAGCTGCAAGCTACATGGGAGAACACGACTGCCCACATGTGGCAGACACTTTCACTGACTACCAATTCAAAGGACAGTACGAAGGAACTAATCCACTAGATTACTGGTCCCCACGCCCATGAACATCATTACCAATCACAGTGCAGGGTTTTGTTTGAACAACAATGCGCTAAAACTTCACACTCACACCTGAAATTATTTTTTAAACAAACAAGTTTTTAATCTTTGTATCACTTTCTTATAAGAGAAATCCCAAACTGTCAGTAGCAGTTAAAGACATCCCGCAAATCGGGTCAGTCCAGCATAGCAGTGACAGTTTGAGGAATTAGAAATTGGGACCACAGGATAATCCCTCCTTCAGGTCAGCAGGAGCTTGGAAGCATTCAAGAAGGCAACATGCTTGGCATTTTTCTGTCAGACACAGGGAACCACATCCAACTGGCTGTGGCAATGTAGGATTTTTGAGAGTAGTGTGGGAACAAATCCCCCAAGAAATCTAAGGATGAATCTTATCCCCGCCCCTGGGGAAGAGAGAGAGCTTGATTAAAGAAACAAAGCAATTGAACTGTGCAGGCTTAGTCACTCCAGAGTGAGACTGTCGGGCATTACAAAAACACAAGCCTTAAAATAAACTCCCTACACAGCAACCTCATTTTATTATGAAGTGAATGTAGTGGTGTGAAGCCCTGATGTGTGCAGATCTCAATTTATCGACAGTTGTCCACACCATCTCATTATATACCTCAATTTTTGTCTGAAGGAGCCAGAGGTGAGGATAGTTCTGTCTCCATGGCTCATTCAATCCTTTGCCTCTCTGCTGTGCCTGCCAACAACAAGGCCAAAAGTGATGGTGTTTTTTTGAGAGGTGGACACCTGACCATCAGCAACTGGAACAAGACCCACCAATGCATTTCATATAAACATAAAACAGTTGTCATGGGCAATGATTTTTGCTCACAACCAACTTGAACTAAATTTCAACCAGTGACCTGGAATAAAGAACTTTGTTATCCCATTACCAATGCTTCAGCCATCCAGATCCTCTCTGTACTTGTGGTTTTTCAGAATTTCCTAGCTGTTTTTTGTTGGGTTTTTTTGGTTAGATTTGGAGAATACTACAGAATGTGCAAAGTTATTATGCATATTCAGAAAAAGGGGCGATGGTACCAGCTCAATCTTCAGCACAGTTTTTAATTATTCAATTGAAGAAAAAAACTATACTCCTTCATTCACTTCATTCTGGCAAAGTTCCTAGAGTAATCTCAATATGGGGTGGGGGAGAGAGAAATTTGTCTCTTTCTTCTGCTTAAAGTATTTTAAAAAAGAAACCTGGGTTGTGTGAATATTAGGGCTCAGAGTTAAATTGATACAACCAAAGAATTCTGCAGTTTAAAGCTATGTCCATGATGAGGTTATAAAATGACAGTGCTCCAAACAATGAATTGACATTTTCAGCAGAGATATGGACTGCTTTGCAATTACTTCTCTTGGATAAGTAACTCCCAAATACTCTATGAGAGGGAGCTAGCTGTGTCCTCACAGCAGAAGGCTTCGATTTAGATGCTCTGGAAACATAGTGCTTTATATTAAGCAGAACATTTCCTTTAAAGGTGAATAGCCAATGTGGTGGTGGTTTTTCTTTTTTTTTGTTTTTTAAAGAAAATTCCCCTACTACAGCAATCTGTACTGATTGATTGAGCCCATTATCTTGGCTAAGGGTATTCAGTGTAGGCTGGCCATAGTAGAGGACAGTTACTTTTAAAAAATGCACAGGCAATTTTTTTTTTTTTTAAGACCCATTCTGGAAAGGACTGTCTTCTTTTCAGGACCTGTCACTTAAAGAGTAGCACACTATGGACAGATGAGAGACTCCACCTACCAGAATTCTCAGGCTACACAGAATGAATGGTTAATTGATTTCAGACAGAGTCCCAGAGAAGAATCCTTTCTTTTGCAACACACACATTTTTGGTGGATATCTACAACACACCATGTTAAGCATGCAGCTGCACACGTACGCCCATATACATGAGTTGGCATGTCAAACAGACTGCATTTCCCCAGGGAAGTTATTCCTCCTGCACAGTCAATTTTTTTTTATTTTTGGCTATGTGAAACTGAGCTTACTTTGATTGTGCTCAGATCCATGGGATGTTTAATGATATCACAATAATCATGCAGTCCCAGTGCTTCCACGTCCACAGGTTTGTAGAAGGGCCATGCGTAGGCAGCATGCTTCTTGGCAAACATCTCTTTGATGATGCCACTGCAATACTTTAACTGCTCAGACACTTTGTTACTGTTACTCTTTTCTACCACATGCTGCTGAGAGTCCGGAACATCCTTCTTTGGAGGTTTCACTGGCCGGCTGCTTTCCCTTCGGGGGCCCATCTTGGCAGACTTGGGTTCAGTGGGCAGCGAGGAGGATTCGTGGATTGCATCTATTGTTGTTGGCGTTGTGGTGTCTGCTTTCCTCTTCACTCCTTTTTTTGTCTGTAAAACAACAAATACAACAGCATTATAATATTTTATTTAGTCTTGTGCTCTTTTGTTACTATTGTATTCACAGGATCCACCTCTGGTTGTATATTAAAGTCTAACCACTAAGTACTCAGGTGAGATAGGACTAAAAAGTTAAAAAGCTTTCTATAAATATGCATGCTGGAAGCAGTTTGTACTGAGCCCTCTAGAAAATGTGTAACTACAAATTATCTTTATTATATTAGCAAAGGTCAAGAGGATGGTTAAATGAGTACACCTCTACCCCGAAATAACGCTGTCCTCGGGAGCCAAAAAAAATCTTACTGCGTTATAGGTGAAACCGCGTTATATCGAACTTGCTTTGATCCGCCGGAGCACGCAGCCCCGCCCCCCAGTAGCGCTGCTTTACCGCGTTATATCCGAATTCGTGTTATATCGGGGTAGAGGAGTATTCAAAATCTTTTACTTAAGAACCATGTTAGGGTCAAGTAAACCTCTTAGGATTCATTTCTACAGCTTGTGCGGTGTTTACAGAAGCCCAGATCTTGGATTATTTTGGCTGAGTTGCTTGATGGGATTTTCAGAAGTACCTAAGGCAATCAGGTGACCAACTCCCACTGAAGGGTCATATAACTTGGGTACCTAACTCTGTCAAGAACTTCTGTGGCTGTCAGGTGCCATGTCTCAGGAGAAAGGAAGTGGCAATCTTACTGATGCAATGATATAAAAGGCATTGCTCAAAATAAGAAATATTAGTTAGCAGGATCTGATCTGCTGAAGATGTATGCCAAAATTTTCAAAAGCAACTAGTGACTCAACTTGAGACATAATAAAGGAGCCCAATTTTATTGGGTGGGAACTCAGCTCTTTTTGAATAGTAAATTTAAAGAATGTTATGTTGCACATCCAAAAATTGAGGCACCCAAAATTACTAGTCACTTTTGGATAGCTTAGCCACAGTGACACAGCTTTTCAAGCCAGATGGCTTTCTTTTCCTTGAAAAGCCTAAAAAAAACCACTATTAACCCCAGTACACAAGGCTGCTGGCTAAATGTTTAGTGGAAATTGTGATGGGCAAATACTGTTCTACTCAATGACTTTGCTACAGTCAACAATCTATGGAAAACAGATTCTACTTTTAATGGATAAGGACAAGTGAGGCAGGGTCTTAGTGGTTAGAGAAGAGGACTGAGAATCAGAACTCCTGGACCCTAATCATCAATCTATGGTTCTGCCCTTGACCTGCTGTATGACCTTGGACAAGTAACTCAGGTGGGATTTTCGAAGACAAATGAGGAGTTAGGAGCCTAACTCTCCTAAGTGCTCTTGAAAATCCCACCCTTCACTTCTATGTGTCTCAGTCCCATCCCTCCAATCAGTAAAAATCTGTAAAGCAATTTTAAACCCTAAGATGAAAGGGACTTCACAGTGAATGTTTTAAAATAGTCATCCAATAAAAATCTTCTCTCTTCTAGAGAGAAAATTGAACACAAAGAATCCTGACTCATTAACTCCACAGAGTCCCTGTTTACTCACCTTCACAGGCTATGCAGCTGTTGGGATAACAGGTGGGTGTGCCTGAATGGGCTGGGGAGTGGGGGTTGGGGGAACAGAAGGTGGGGGAGGAGGGGGAGGAGGTGCAGGTGGTTGAGGAGGCACCACTGTCATTACTGGCAGCTGGACAATAAGGTCAGGGGTCACAGAAGGAAAGGAATGAGTTGTTTGCACAGACTGAAGATTCTGTTGTGGGGCCTGCGTCTGAGCTGGGGATGATGCTTGAGTTACGTTTTGTACCGTAGATGCTCCTGGCTTGGGTGTAACTGTCAAAAAATGAAGGAATAAAGAAGGGCCACACTTAATGCTTCAAACGTACTCATTTTGATCAGGCAACAAATGCACATTTCATAATGGTCATTATTATTTTTTAAATAGTGGTGCTTGGGTAACAATACTTTAGCGCATCCTTCCCCGAGTAATCAAATTCAGGACAGATACTAATCAAATTTTTCATGGTCCATTTTAAGTAGAATCAGGTCCAAAGACACACTGCCCTCAGAGGGGTCCCTATCAGAGCCAGGTGAGAGTCTATTCTCCTTCCCCTGCCTGCTTATCTTTTTCTGGCCATTCACCTGGCTACAGTTCACAGTTACCAGGCTTGTGGTACCGCACTGGGCAGAACTTCCTTCAGAAGCAGTCAATACCCATCAATGAACAACAGCTGTTGCTATTCAGTGGCAATAAGCAGCCACGTCAACACATCTGCAACAGTCTCAGAGAAAGATCATCCATCTCCCGGCTAGCAGGAACTCCCAGGAGGCAACTTTTAACGTGAAATGCAACAAGAACCTCAGATACCTGTGCAAAAGCCAGATACCTGTGAACACAGGGTTTCCACATTAAAGGATGGGAAAGGCATTTTGAAAGTCATGCCCCTAAGTAATTGAGGAATTCCACCATACTTGGTGGCACCTTAAAGACTAACAGATTTATCTGGGCATAAGATTTCGTGGGTAAAAAACCCACTTCTTTTTGCACTTCTTCTGGGTTTCTTACCCACGAAAGCTTATGCCCAAATAAATCTGTTAGTCTTTAAGGTGTCACTGGACTCCTTGTTGTTTTTGTGGATACAGACTAACACAGTTACCCCTCTGATACTTGGTACCATACCTGGTGTTAACCAGAAGCACTGCCTCCTTTTGATAGTGTTTGCAGGGTGACGTTTGCCAGCACAGTCGTCTCATGCTAGGAGGCAGTACTTCTGAGAAAGACACCCACCCATTGCAGGCCAGCAGGCATTACAAGAGTACCCTCCTAGCAGACATCAGATATATTTCACTGCGTCTGTTAGCAACAGTTCTATTTTTATATATGCAAATTGCAGGAAAAGGAGCACCTATCATTCTAGACAGGGACTTCCTGACATTTTAACTTACATACTATTTGGAACATCCATTCGCCCAATCACTAACAAAACCTAATCATGAGCAAAAAATGACTGATTTTTAGCTTGCAGAAGTTCTAACTAGGATAGCAACCTGAAATTAAGAGATCACAGTGTAGGCCAGCAAATACAGTAGAACCTCAGAGTTATGAACACACCAGTCACCCACACACCCCATTTGGAACTGGAAGCACGCAATCAGGCAGTAGCAGAGACCAAAAAAAGAAAGGCAAATACAGTAAAGCACTGTGTTAAACGTAAACTACCAAAAAAGGGAAAGTTTAAAAAAAGATTTGACAAAGGTAAAGAAACTGTTTCTCTGCTTCTTTCATTTAAATTAAGATGGTTAAAAACAGCATTTTTCTTCTGCATAATAAAGTTTCAAAACTGTATTAACTCAATGCTCAGTTGTAAACTTTTGAAAGAACCACCATAATGCTTTGTTCAGAGTTCCGAACCACCTCCATTCCCGAGGTGTTCATAACTCTGAAGTTCTACTGTATCTATATTTTGGCTGCCATTTCCCAGTATTGCTCTTTCAGCAAAGCACTGGAAACTCTTTAGCAGGACATGCAGCAGCATGTGCATGACTTCAGTAAGCAGGGATGTGTCCACAGATTCAATTTATTGAGGAAAAAAGCTGTGGCCAAATTTAGTCACTTATAAATTATAGCTACAATTTCAACACAAAACCGTGGCATTGTGTAACAGTTAAGATGTCTCAAGTACAACCACCACTAACCCAACCATTCTTCTTATTGGATGCGGAGCTTGGCAAACCAATTTACAGCGGCCTCATCACTGAAACGCAAAGCCCTCAGACTAAAAAGCTAGGAAAAGCAGTGGAAAGGCCGAAGGGTAGTACTCTGTTTTGAAAATGCTGTTTCCCTAGGCTGAATCTCAGGAATCTTCTGAGTGTCGGGTGAATGGTAATATGAAAATAAGCGTTCTGGAGGTCGGGGGCCAAAAGCCAGTGTCCTTTCTCTAACCACAATAATTCTGACATTAGAGTCACCACTTTGAAATGTTGTGTTCTCATAAATTTGTTGAGTTTTTGTAAATCCAGGATGGGTTTCCACCTGCCAGTCTTTTTCTGAGTTAGAACGTAATGGGAATAAAAACCTCTCCCCGTGTTCTGATGGTACAGGTTCTATGGCACCTAATTGTACGAAGTGATTTATTTCCTGTTACAACAGGTGCTCGTGAGAGGGGTCCCTGAAGAGGGACGGGGAAGAGGGGTGGGATAGAAATAAAAAGAGGATGGAGTAGCACTTCTGGATAATCTCTAAAACTCATTTGTCTGTCATGATGGTGTTCCAGACTGGGTAGCATGGTGACAGACGGTCTCCAAATGGGTGGGGCACCATATCTGGTTTCGGAATCAGAGTGTGGTGGTCTCGTGCCCTCGATCACACCTTCAAAATGATTGTCTGGAGGTGGATGGTTGAGACGTCAAAGGTTGATCTTGGTTCTGCCGACGTCTGTTCCATTTTTGTTTATGCCATTGATTGTACTGTCTTTGTGGTCGAAAGTATGGCAGAGACCGGAATCTCTGGTTGTAAAACCTACTGTTTCTTATTTGCAGATATGAAGATATCCAGGGCTTTTAAGGTCACCCTCGGGTGCGTAGAGACACACCGGTTTTGTCTGTGAATAATTTTTGATCTTCAAAGGGCAAGTCCTCAACAGTTGCTTGGACCTCCCTTGGGAACCCAGAAAGATGGAGCCAGGATGCATGGTGCATGACCATAGATGTAGCAATGGACCATGCTGCTGTGTCTGCAGAGTCAAGAGAGGCCTGTAGAGCCATCCTGGCGATGAGATACCCCTCAGAAATGTTTGCCTTATATTGCTCTTTTTTGTCATCAGGCAAACTTTCAATAAATTCTGACATTTTAGCAAACCGACTGTGTGTGTATTTTGCCAGTAGGGCCGCAAAATCAGCTATGTGGAACTGGAGTGTGGCGGAGGAGTAGGCTTTCCATTCGAAGAGATCTAGCCTTTTCTAATCCTTATTATATGGGGTCGTTCTGGACTGGTGTTGTTTTCCCCTTTGGTTGACCGTACCCACCACCAGAGAGTTTGGTGCGGGGTGAGTGAATAAAAACTCAGCGCCTTTTGCTGTCATGTAATACTGTTTATCAGACCGCTTACACGAGGGAGGGGCTGTAGAAGGTGTCTGCCAGGTTATTTTTACAGGCTCCCTGATAGCATCATGAATTGGCAGGGCTATCTTTGCTGCTGGGGATGCCTGGAGTATGTCCGTGAGCTTGTGTTAAGTCTCTGGTAGTTGTGCTTTTGAAGAGGTCTTGAAAAGATATAAAATCATCCCCTGTAGTTTGGGGGAAGGGGGGGAGGAGGAGAGAAGAATGAGATGTGAGTGGGCAGCAAAGTGTCACCTTCAGTTGTGTCCTCAGGCTCCTGGGTCTCTTCCTCTTGTGTCTCTGAGGGTGCTGGGACAGATGGCAAAGAGGACCATGCTACTATGGACCTAGACGGGATAGGGGGCCTGAGGTTTTGGGCCCTATACATTACCCGTGGATCCCAGTATGGCCAGTTTGGTGGGAATGGTATAGGGGCAGTGCCCATGGTTGACCATACCAGCCCTGCATGTCTGTAGATGTTTAGTGATGAAGTGTATATTACTGCCTCATCCTCTTCTTCCTCATCACTGAAGATAGAAGGGGCTGATCCACAGGGAGTAACAGGCTTGGTCCTGGTCTAGATGGGGTAATGTCCGTACCGAGTAGAGGAGATTCAAGTGTTGAGGCCACTTTCAGGTCCACACGCCCAATTGCTGCGGAACTGTGACACTCGGTGCCAGGGACGTGCACTGACCAGGAATAAGAGTTGAAGCTGTCGGTGCAGATGACAGAGCTGTGCTTCATAGGTACAGCAGATGGCGCCATTGTACTGCTTGGTGCAGAGGTTTTCTTCTGCTGCGTAGGTGCCAAGCTGGGAGGCTTGACTTTACTGTGTGAACCTCTATTAGAGCTTGCCCACATAGGGTCTTTAGCTCCTCGGAAAGTCTCAGTACCGGACGTTCCCGGTGCGCTCTTGGTGCCATCAATACCGGGGCAGATTTTTCATTTGGAGATCACTTTCTTTTAGGCAATTCTCGGTGTGGGGATGAGTGTGGCTTTTTGGTATCCTTTCTAGAAGCAGGCTCCTTAGCAGCCGCTGTTGAAGCAGACCCCGTCAGATGCTGCCGCCCGTTGGCCAGGAAGCGTCCTGGACTCGGGCTTGGAGGCCAGTCTGAGGGATTTCTTCATCATAAGGAGCTTCAATTGGAGATCCCTGGCCTTCCTTGTCCAGGCTGTCAGTTTTCTGCAGTGCAGACACTTTTGGGTAATGTGTGTCTTGCCAAGGCAAGCGGACACTGTGCATAGCAGTTAGAGACCAGTATGGAAAGTCTGCAAATCAGGCAGTGTTTAAAGCCAGGTGCGCTGGACATGCTTGAAAGAACAAGTCCTTGGAAAGAAAAACAGGGTTTATCCCTGTTTCTCCATTCCCCCCCCCCTTTTTTTTTTTAAGGCAATAGCTGACAAGGGAGGCAGGGGTAAAAGAGGAAAGGTGAAAAATATAATTTTTTTTAAAATGAAAAAGTAGAATATTAAATATGAAGGGGATGGGGCAGCTAACTACAACTAAGCTAACACTATCAGGAACAACTATGAACTATTAAGCTTATCTGAGGTAAGAGAGGGTGCTGCTGGTCACTCCGACTCAAGCCAAAAGTGGTAGAGAAGGAACTGGGGGGTTGGCTGCACACCACTAATGTAACCGCTTGGCAGGGCGCGAGATGGCTACACCGTGTGCATGGCCCAACCAGGCACTGCTACCACAAATCTCTGATTAAAAGCACATGGCATCAAGACACCTAAAGCGGAACACCCACAGGGACACTTCTAGAAGAAGAATATATGCTTTCAAAACTTCTGCTGGCTACATTTGGGATTCTGGTAATATAAGACTCAATCTACACACTGGAGAACTTCATGCTGTGGAACACACACACACACTCTCTCTCTCCCTCCCCCTCCTCCTCTCTCTCCCCCTCTTTTACAGTCTGCCTCTCTCCCTACCTGAATTCTACAGGTTGGTCTCTAAAGTGTCCTGTTACAGCTTTATTTTTTTAATCTCAACCAAAAACATTAATTTATAAAACAAAGTCCATTCTTCATAATCACAAACTTAGAACAGTGAGAATTGTGCTGTGGCTTATCCCAGACACCAGCAGCTAACTGAACATATCCAGATTGCAGGAAGGATTCGTATACTACAAGATGCAGGTCAAAGAGATGCTCAGTTCTTGAGGCTTCTGGCAGATTCCACTCCTCGTGGCTATTCCTGACACACCCACTAGTAGTTGGCACAGTTTACTAGGCTAATGAGAGGCTTATTTGAAGGTACATTTCCCCAGAGGGCACACCCACTGTAATACTGAATTGGTATCAGGGAACCCTGAAGTGATGCCAACACACTAATGTCACAAATATGACATTATAACTTCACTGCAAGATCAAGCAGAGGGTGAGCTAGTGAACATTATCCTATTGGAAACTTAAATACAGAAGACAGCTGTCCAAGTACACTCTGTTTGCAGAAAGGTTCTTCCTCAACACCTGCAGTAAGCTTCCCATCCTCCACAGCTTATCACATGAACTATCTTATTTATCAGTTAAACCAAAGACTAGTGACTACACAGTGAAGTCATTGTTAAATCTGCTTATAAAGATGATAGAAACCAGTAAGCCATTTTCTCCACTAGGATCCTATACTACTGGTGTTAGAAGAGTAACCTTTCAGCAAGGTGGTGGTCAAACCCACAAAGATGCTAATTAAAACCTATTTTCAAATACAACATACAAGAGATGTAAAAAAACATTTGTTGAGCAAGAGCTTTGGGCCTGAACTAAACCAGTGCAGAGCAATGTTTTATGGAACACTAGTCTACTTTCTATGGAGAGAGGGGGCTGTATAGCTTGGATGGCCTTCATCCCAGGAGAACAGGAACCAATCTTCTAGGGGACAGACTGGCTAGACTAGTCAGGTGGGCATTAAACTAACAAAAGGGGAGGATGAAAGCAGGGAACAAATGATGTTGAAAACAAAAGGAATCAAGGAACAAAGGGATGTGAACAGAAGAAATGCTATAATTGCCTATACATCAATGCCAGGAGCCTGGGTAATAAAAAAAGTAGAAATGGAATTGCTCATTTACAAGTGTATCATCTCACTTGTTCATATCACTGAAACCCAGTGGGAAAATTAGCATGATTGGAATGTTAAAACTAATGGTTATAAGTAGCTATTTAGGAAAGACTAAGCCCAGGTCTACACTAGTGGGGGGGTCGACCTAAGATACGCAACTTCAGCTACGCGAATAGGTTGACTTACCTGGCCGTGAGGACGGCGGCGAGTCGACCGCTCCCGCTCCCCCGTCAACTCCGATTCCACCTCTCGCGAGCTGGAGTTCCGGAGTCGATGGGGAGCGTGATCGGGGATTGATTTTATCACGTCTTCACTACCCGATCCGGCGGGTAGTGAAGACCTGCCCTAAGTGGACAAAAGGGGGTGGAGATTGGCATTCTGTCAAAACCAGCACTGCCTGCTTCCGAGTTACTGAGAAGTCAAAAGCAAGTGATCTTGAAAGCTTATGGATCAATGTTCTCTAACAGATTAAGGCACAAGATGGGGTATTAGCTGGTGGCTGTTACAGACCACCAAATCACAATGGAGAACAGGATGGCTGTATCCTTAAAAGACCTACCTATAACTTGGGGAGGACTTCAATTTGAATGACACATGCTCGAGGGTCTCATGCTGCCAGTATTAAAACATCCTCAGAATTTTTAAAACTATAAATGACAATTTCCTAACTCAAAAAATGATGCATCCAATATGGGGAAAAATCTAGAGTAGACCTCCCCTTGACAAATGAAGAATTAGTCACAGAACTAAAACATTCAGAGATGCAAGTGATTATGATTTGATCGCATTTGTTAATAATGTCCAAGCCAGTAATATAGATAAGTAATGTTTTAAAAGGCTAATTTCACAAAGATGAAGATAACTCAGTCAAATCAGCTGGAAGAAAGCATTTACACACAAAAACGTAAATGATAATTGGGAACTGTGTAAGAACTTTTAACTAAATGCTCAAAAAGTCACAACTGAGAAAGATGGTTAACAATGGAGAACACTGAATAAAAGACCAGCCAAGCCAAGGGGAAGTGAAAGCAACTATAAAATAATTCTCTCTCACACACACAGAGAGAGAGAGAGAGAGAGAGAGAGAGAGAGAGAGAGAGATCTCCATGAAAACAAATGAAAAGAGGGGAAGTTGATTGCAATATATATAAATTAGAAGGTAGAAAATATAGAAAATTGATAAGGGAAGCAAAAGTATACAGAGAAATCTATGGTCAGCAGAGTTAAGAATAAAAAGTTTTTACATTATATTAAGAACAAAAGGAATCATAACAATGCTATTAGTCCATTACTTGATGGAAATGGTAGAGTTGTCAATAATAATATGGCAGAATCATAGATTCACAGAATATCAGGGTTGGAAGGGACCTCAGGAGGTCATGTAGTCCAACCCCCTGCTCAAAGCAGGACCAATCCCCAACTAAATCATCCCAGCCAGGGCTTTGTCAAGCCTGACCTTAAAAACCTCTAAGGAAGGAGATTCCACCACCTCCCTAGGTAACCCATTCCAGTGCTTTACCACCCTACTAGTGAAAAAGTTTTTCCTAAGATCCAACCTAAACCTCCCCCACTGTAATTTGAGACCATTACTCCTTGTTCTGTCATCTGGTACCACTGAGAACAGTCTAGATCCATCCTCTTTGGAACCCCCTTTCAGGTAGTTGAAAGCAGCTATCAAATCCCCCCTCATTCTTCTCTTCTGGAGACTAAACAATCCCAGTTCCCTCAGCCTCTCCTCATAAGTCATGTGCTCCAGCCTCCTAATCATTTTTGTTGCCCTCCGCTGGACTCTTTCCAATTTTTCCCACAGCCTTCTTGTAGCGTGGGGCCCAAAATTGGACACAGTACTCCAGATGAGGCCTCACCAGTGTCGAATAGAGGGGAGTGATCACGTCCCTCGATCTGCTGGCAATGCCCCTACTTATACAGCCCAAAATGCCGTTAGCCTTCTTGGCAATAAAGGCACACTGTTGACTCATATCCAGCTTCTCAGCCACTGTAACCCCTAGGTCCTTTTCTGCAGAACTGCTGCTTAGCCATTCAGTCCCTAGTCTGTAGCAGTGCATGGGATTCTTCCGTCCTAAGTGCAGGACTCTGCACTTGTCCTTGTTGAACCTCATCAAATTTCTTTTGGCCCAATCCTCTAATTTGTCTAGGTCCCTCTGTATCCTATCCCTACCCTCCAATGTCTCTACCACTCCTCCCAGTTTAGTGTCATCTGCAAACTTGCTGAGGGTGCAGTCCATACCATCATTAATGAAGATACTGAACAAAACCAGCCCCAGGACCGACCCTTGGGGCACTCCGCTTGATACCGGCTGCCAACTAGACATGGAGCCATTGATCACTACACGTTGAGCCCGACGATCTAGCCAGCTTTCTATCCACCTTACAGTCCATTCATCCCACCCATACTACTTTAACTTGCTGGCAAGAATACCGTGTCATTTATTTCTGTTCTGCTTTTGGGAAAGAGCCAGATGAATTCACAACATAAGATGATGATGAAACACTTTCCATTCCAACAGTAACTAAGAAGCACATTAAACAGCAGCTACTGAAGTCAGACATTTTTAAAATCAGCAGCTCTGGGTAACTTGCCTCCAAGGGTTTTAAAAGAGCAAGCTGAGGAGCTTGCTGCACTCAACATGATTTTCAATAAGTCTTGGAATAGTGGAGAAGTTACAGAGGAAAGAAACCAAGCTAAGGTTGTGCCAGTATTTAGAAAGGATACACAGGATGACTCAAGTAACTATAGGCCTCTCCGACTGACACTGAGCCTGGGCAAAATAATGGAGCAGCTGCTACGGGACTTGATTAATAAAGAATTAAAGGAGGGTAATGCCAATTAGACATGATTCATATAAAAAAGATCTTGTCAAACTAACTTGATTTTTTAAATTTAAAAGTATGATATTATATTGCCTCAGACTTTGGCACTGTTGCAACTGCTATTGGAATACTATATCCAGTTCTGGTGTCCACAATTCCAGGACGTTGAAAAATTTGGAGAGGTTAAATAGGTAAAGGCTCAAGGAGCTCAATTTATTTAACTCAGCCCTGGTCTACACTGGGTGTGGGGGGAAATCGATCTAAGTGAATAAGGTAGCTGAAGTCAACATACTTAGATCTACCATTGGAACATCTCACCAAGGGCTGTTGTTGAGTCTCTCTGGAAATTTTTAAATCAAGGTTGGATTGGTTTTATTCAAATCTGAATTAATGTAGAGATGTCCTATGTCCTGCAATATACAGGAGGTCAGTCCTAGATCACAATGGCCCCTTCCAGCCTTAAGACTATGAATCTATGAACCAAGCTCCAAAAAACCTAAATTATTAAAAATGTGTAGGCTTGAGATGTAAGCACACAATACAAATATCGAACGTAAGTTTACATGCATAGTTTTACTGATAGTAATTTTAAATATCCTTCAATGTGATGTAGTTCACCTTTAAATAAACAAAGTATAAAGCATTCAGGCTGAAAACCCCACCATGCAAAGATCCACACAAAGCCAATGCATCAGTTTAGCCCTCAAAATAGAGCATGAGTGATAATTCAGTGGGGCACATGCCTTGTGTAAGCTGTCTACACAAAGCTGAATTTATCTTCAGTGAAGAGCATTTCATCTCAAAGGTAGCAGAAACACTTTTTCAAATGATGGCAGATTATTACAAAATGCAATAAAAATATGTTGTATATACATAACCTTGGAAAACCCACCCAGTAGATAGATCTATCAAAATTAAAAGCTGTCACCAATATGGATGCCTCTTAGGTGCAAAAACGACTTCAGTGCTTTATTCTGCTTGTTGCTCCTGTTTTCAGATGCTTTTTGCATTAGGAGCATGGTTACATCTAAACCTTAATATTCTTGAAGGGTTATGTAGGTGTCACCAAAACAAACATGCAAGTAACGTTAGACTTTTGAGAATCAGTTTCCCTTCAGTTACTAATCCTTTCCTAATTACAGTAGAACCTGCTATTTGCCATGATGACTTAATTAACCAAATTAGCTGTTACATGAAAACACAGTAAAGCTCAGGGAAATGGTATAATACAACATACTCTGCTTGTTTGACTACTGTAATTTACTTTTATGGGCCTTCACAATGTACTGATAGTATATTTAGTAAATATAATGAAGTGACAGTAATAAGATTTCACTCCTATAGTTCTCATCTTTTAAACTTCACTGAAAAGTAAGGAGAGAACCATTTACTTGTGCTAATTATAATGTGTACATATTAGTATGGTTCTACTGCATAAGCAGGATGCCCAAAGGCAAACATGGTCAAGGGAGTTCTAAAACGTGGCCCATATCCATTCGCTGTCAACAGCTCAGATATCCAATGTAGATAAGCAGCTGAAATTAAGATTAAGCACTGTATGTTGTGACTTGTAGTTTGACGATTACATGAGGGTGGCTGTTAATTTTTTGCTATTTTATTCAAATTGCATGGACCCTGCAACCAGTGGGCACTAGAGGGTACCCCTGAACAAGAACAAGGACTGAACTCAAGAGGGGTCAGTAAAGTACTTTACCTGCTTCCTTCCTCCCACGTCCTCTTCCTTTTGCCTGGACTATTACAATTTCAGTTTCTTCCTCAGTCATTTCAGAGATTTTCTGCAGAAAAAGCTTTTCTAGAGCTTCTGCCATTAAGACTATGTCATCCCCTGGCTGGATTAACGATAGATAAAATAAATTAGGCCTGGCACACACTTTCGAAGCAAGCTTTGCATGAGATTGTAACCTAGAAAATTAATGCCACATTTAGGATTTTGCTCCGTCTTTTTCTCCCTTTAATGTTGAGTTTAGTCATAACCAAGATTGAAAATGCAACAAAACCATTTCCGTACAGACATCATACATCTTTCACCCACCTATCCTATCCTGCACTCTAATACAGCGATCCCCAAACTTTTGAGGATCACATCCCCCTTACCCCGTGTCTTCCCCCCACCCCCCAGTACCTCCCTGAACCGGGGCTGGGAGTGGGGATGCGGCATGGGGGAGACACGGACAGCGAGACTCAGGGTGGGGCAGGAGCAGAGCCGCAGCTGGGCTGGGATGGGGGCCGGCATCCAGGCCCACGGTTGGGTGTGGCTCCACTCCAGGCCTTGCCCCCAGCCTCAGCCTCAGCCTGGGAATGGAGCTGGGGCCACCGGCCAAGGCTGGGGATGGGGCCAGGCACACATGTGGGGCTGGGAACTGGGGATGTAGCTAGGGGGCGGAGCAGAGCAGAGCTGGGGACAGTCAGGGGCTGGATGGCACTCCCTCCCTGCCCCCGTGGGGGCTGGCCCAGGCCCCACCCTGCCCCCCCCCAGACAGTCATCCACACCCCTTAGGGGAGCTCACCCCACACTTTGGGGACCTCTGCTCTAATACTTCTGGATCCCAACCAAGTGGTTCCTCTAATGTTTCTTTTTTAAATGTTTACATTAGGAGTAATAGTAGTGGTATTTATATTATGATCATATCCAAAGGCCTATGGCCCAACGACACTGGATGCTGAACAAACAGAAAAGAGAGATACATTATCCTTGCACTGAAGGGCTTACATTCTAAAGACAGCACAAACAGATGATGGGTAGAGAGATGTGAATACAACGTACAGACAAATGAGTATGGTGAAGAACAGCTTTGTTGCTGCACTGTAATTTGGTTTCTCAACTGGAAACAGAAGTAGGGAGTGGGAAAAGAAAGGAAGTGGAATAATCCCAGTTTGTCACCTGCTAGTGGTATGATCAGCAGGCTGCATTTTGTAGGCATCATGGCAGGTGTGTGTTAAGGAGGGATCTGAAGGACAATATGGCAATGGCTCTTTGGATTTTATCAGGGAATTTTACCCACTCATAAGGGGAATTATGGGAGAAAGCATAGAGATGTTTAAGGAAGAAGCTGACTGGTGGGCAGCAAAGGCTGGGAATTCTGGCAGTGAGAAGGAAAGGGTCATTATAAAAAAGGAAGCCAGTTGCGAACCAGCTGAGTGGTGAACAGCGGAGAGGCTAACAGAGGAAGTTTGACTGGCAGTTCACCTGGGGAGAGCCCACTGAGGCTTTCATCTTGCAGGCTTCTCTGAGTAGTTACTGCAACAGCTAAGGAAGCTCTTAGAAGGGAGGTAATATGGATGGTGAGTGATCATGGCACATCAGCTGTTTATCTTTCTTCCACAGGACAGAAGCGACTTTGTCTGTACAAAGTGCAAGCTGGTCTCCATACTGAAAGAGAAGGTTCAAGGACTGGAGAAACAAGTATCAACACTGCACTGCATAAGAGAAAACAAAGATTTCCTGGACAAAGGTCAGGATATGCTTCTGCGGGCACAACATTCTGAAGAATCAGAGCAGGCTGCACAGTGGGGACAGAAGGACGGTGAAGAAAATTGGCAGCATGTGACCTCCGGAAGAAGAAAGAGGAGCATCCATGTACCAGCAATGCAGATACAGGTGAGCAACCGTTTTCATGTTCTCTCCACAGGTACTAATGCAGAGAGTGGACTAGATGATACATCCAAGGGAAGGGAGCAGAAGGAGACTCCACAGATTAGAAGGCATGAGATGCACTGTCCTACGGACGGAGGTTCCACAACCACTCCCAAGAGAAGGAGGCGGGGTGGGGGGGGGTCGGGGACTTCCTCCTAAGGGGGACTGAGTCATCTATCTGCCGCCCTGACCGAGAAAACTGAGAGGTCTGCTGCTTGCCAGGAGCTAGGATTCACGATGTGACAGAGAGACTGCCGAGACTCATCAAGCCCTCGGATCACTACCTCTTCCTGCTTCTCCACGTGGGCACCAATGATACTACCAAGAATGACCTTGAGCAGATCACTGCAGACTACGTGGCTCTGGGAAGAAGCATAAAGGAATTTGAGGTGCAAGTGGTGTTCTCGTCCATCCTCCCTGTGGAAGGAAAAGGCCCATGTAGAGATTGTTGAATCGTAGAAGTCAACAAATGGCTACGCAGGTGGTGTCAGAGAGAAGGCTTTGGATTCTTTGACCATGGGATGGTGTTCCAAGAAAAAGGATTGCTAGGCAGAGACGGGCTCCACCTAACTAAGAGAGGGAACAGCATCTTCGCAAGCAGGCTGGCTAACCTAGTGAGGAGGGCTTTAAACTAGGTTCACCGGGGGAAGGAGACCAAAGCCCTGAAGTAAGTGGGGAAATGGGATACCGGGAGGAAGCACGAGCAGGAGAGTGCAAGAGGGGAGGACTCCTGCCTCAAACTGAGAAAGCAGGACGATCAGCGAGTTATCATAAGTGCCTATACACAAATGCAAGAAACCTGGGAAACAAGCAGGGAGAACTGGAAGTCCTGGCACAGTCAAGGAACTATGATGTGATTGGAATAACAGAGACTTGGTGGGATAACTCACATGACTGGAGTACTGTCATGGATGGATATAAACTGTTCAGGAAGGACAGGCAGGGCAGAAAAGGTGGGGGAGTTGCATTGTATGTAAGAGAGCAGTATGACTGCTCAGAGCTCCGGTATGAAACTGCAGAAAAACCGGAGAGTCTCTGGATTAAGTTTAGAAGTGTGAGCAACAAGGGTGATGTCGTGAAGGTAATCTGCTATAGACCACCAGACCAGGGGGATGAGGTGGACGAGGCTTTCTTCCGGCAACTAACAGAAGTTACTAGATCACAGGCCCTGGTTCTCATGGGGGACTTCAATCACCCTGATATCTGCTGGGAGAGCAATACAGTGATGCACAGACAATCCAGGAAGTTTTTGGAAAGTGTAGGAGACAATTTCCTGGTGCAAGTGCTGGAGGAACCAACTAGGGGCAGAGCTCTTCTTGACCTGCTTCTCACAAACAGGGAAGAATTTGTAGGGGAAGCAAAGTGGATGGGAACCTGGGAGGCAGTGACCATGAGATGGTCGAGTTCAGGATCCTGACAGAAGGAAGAAAGAAGAACAGCAGAATAAGGACCCTGGACTTCAGAAAAGCAGACTTTGACTCCCTCAGGGAACTGATGGGCAGGATCCCCTGGGAGAACAACATGAGGGGGAAAGGAGTCCTGGGGAGCTGACTGTATTTTAAAGAATCCTTATTGAGGTTGCAGGAACAAACCATCCCGATGTATAGAAAGAATAGCAAATATGGCAGGCGACCAGCTTGGCTTAACAGTGAAATCCTTGCTGATCTTAAACACAAAAAAGAAGCTTACAAGAAGTGGAAGATTGGACAAATGACCAGGGAGGAGTATAAAAATATCGCTAAGGCATGCAAGAGTGAAATCAGGAAGGCCAAATCACACTTGGAGTTGCAGCTAGCAAGGTATGTTAAGAATAACAAGAAGGGTTTCTACAGGTATGTTAGCAACAAGAAGGTGGTCAAGGAAAGTGTGGGCCCCTTACTGAATGGGGGAGGCAATCTAGTGACAGAGTATGTGGAAAAAGCTAATGTACTCTATGCTTTTTTTGCCTCGGTCTTCACGAAAAAGGTCAGCTCCCAGACTACTGCACTGAGCAGCACACTATGGGGAGGAGGTGACCAGCCCTCTGTGGAGAAAGAAGTGGTTCAGGACTATTTAGAAAAGCTGGATGAGCACAAGTCCATGGGGCCGGATACACTGCTAAAGGAATTGGCGGATGTGATTGCAGAGCCACTGGCCATTATCTTTGAAAACTCATGGCGATCGGAGGAGGTCCCGGATGATTGGAAGAAGGCTAATGTAGTGCCCATCTTTTAAAAAGGGGAGGAGGAGGATCCGGGGAACTACAGGCCGGTCAGCCTCACCTCAGTCCATGGAAAAATCAAGGAGCAGGTCCTCAAAGCATCAATTCTGAAGCACTTAGAGGAGAGGAAAGTGATCAGGAACAGTCAGCATGGATTCACCAAGGGCAAGTCATGCCTAACTAACCTAATTGCCTTCTATGATGAGATAACTGGCTCTGTGGATGAGGGGAAAGCAGTGGACGTGTTATTCCTTGACTTTAGCAAAGTTTTTGACACTGTCTCCCACAGTATTCTTGCCAGCAAGTTAAAGAAGTATGGGCTGGATGAATGGACTATAAGGTGGATAGAAAGCTGGCTAAATCGTCGGGCTCAACGAATAGTGATCAATGGCTCCAGGTGTAGTTGGCAGCCAGTATCAAGTGGAGTGCCCCAAGGGTCGGTCCTGGGGCCGGTTTTGTTCAATATCTTCATTAATGATCTGGAGGATGGCGTGGATTGCACCCTCAGCAAGTCTGTAGATGACACTAAACTGGGAGGACTGGTAGATATGCTGGAAGGTAGGGATAGGATACAGAGGGAGCGAGACAAATCAGAGGACTGGGCCAAAAGAAATTTGATGAGGTTCAACAAGGACAAGTGTAGAGTCCTGCACTTAGGACCGAAGAATCCCATGCACTGCTCCAGACTAGGGACAGAGTGGCTAGGCAGCAGTTCTGCAGAAAAGGATCTAGGGGTTACAGTAAACGAAAACCTGGATATGAGTCAACAGTGTGCCCTTGTTGCCAAGAAAAATTGGAAAGAGTCCAGCGGAGGGCAACAAAAATGATTAGGGGGCTGAAGCATATGACTTATGAGGAGAGGCTGAGGGAACTGCGATTGTTTAGTCTGCAGAAGAGAAGAATGAGGGGGGATTTGATAGCTGCTTTCAACTACCTGAAAGGGGGTTCCAAAGAGGATGGACTAGACTGTTCTCAGTGGTACCAGATGACAGAACAAGGAGTAATGGTCTCAAGTTGCAGAGGGGATATTAGGAAAACTTTTTCACTAGGAGGGCAGTGAAGCACTGGAATGGGTTACTAGGGACGTGGTGGAATCTCCTTCCTTAGATGTTTTTAAGTTCAGGCTTGACAGCCCTGGCTGGGATGATTTAGTTGGGGATTGGTCCTGCTTTGAACAGGGAGTTGGACTACATGACCTCCTGAGGTCCCTTCCAACCCTGATATTTTATGAATATGCTGATAATATTACTAGATGAGTTTGGTATGGATGGGGCTAAGTTAGGAACATCCTTAAAGATGAAGACAAGAAACCTGTATGTGATGCACAGGTGAAGGTGGTGTCAACGTGAGGAATCAACAAGAGCTGATATCGTCAGAGCAACAAGCCAAGATGATCATTTTAGCAGCAGCTCCTCATGGAAGCAGGCAGCAGCAGTTAAGGGCAGAAGAGGGGAGACTGCAGTTGTCAAGACATGAATGATGAGGGCTTGGGTGAAAGTTTTGGCTGTGTGGACAGAGGTCATATTTTAAAGATGTGCAAGAAAACAGCAATATTTAAAAAAAGAACTGAATTCATGGGTGGAGGATATAATAGGCCAGGGAAGCTCTGCATGCCAGCCCGGGCTGCCGGACTCCTGGTTGCAGGGTTTGGCAGCGAAGTTTTTGCTTTATTATGCCCCATGCAGGTTCCAGGGCGCCTGAGGAGGCACATACCACCTCCTCAGCTGCTCTGGAACTTGCATGGGGCATATCAGACACTTTTCCCCTGGGCGGGTTGGGTCCGGGGAGGGGGAAGCACGGCACAGCTTCGGCCAACCCAAGGCTTTGGGGGGCGGGGGAGAGAAGAGGGTCTCCACCCACCACCCAAGGCTTGGGGGGGGGGCCCTCCACCCACCACCCATGACTGAATGTGTGGGTCCAGTGACAGGGCAGAGTCAAAAGCTTACACCCAGGTTATGGGCCTGAGTGCCTGGGAGGAAGAGGGACTGTGGAGGGCTTGAAAGGAAAGATCAAGAACTGAGTTTTGGCCATGTTAAGGTTAAGATGATGACTGGACTTCCATGAAGAGATGTCAGAAAAACAGGTTGAGATACTAGACTGGATAAAAAGAGATAATATATCAGTGGAGAGGTAAGATTGTGAGTCATGAGCATAAAGATCATCACTAAAACCATGTTTGCAGATAGAATGCCTAGAGTGTTGAGGGAGAAAAAGAGAAAGCCCTAGGAGGAAGCCTTGAGGGACACAACAGCAGAAGAAAATATGAACGAGCAGTCTGAGGAAAAAAGAACCATGAGAAGACAGAATCATGAAAAGCCAACAAAGGGGAAAATTTCAAGACGTAAGGAGTGGTTGATGGTGTCTAAAGCTGCCGAGAGGTCAAGGAGGATAAAGAAAGAGTACAGAAACTGAGTTTTGGCCATGGAAAGGTCATTAGAGACTTTACTGTGCAATTTCAGTGAAGTGTAGAGGGCAGAAGCCAGTTTGGAGGGTTAACAACAGAACTGGAAGAAAAACTCCAAACAGCAGTTGCAGATAGAATGTTTAATGAGTTTGGAGATGAAGGTGAGAAGAGAGATTGGACCATGGTCTGAGGGGGAAGATAGGGAGGCCTAAACATGCTTGCATTGTAAGGGAAAAGGAATGTGATGAAAGAGAGGATGATAAGAGTGAGAAAAGGGTGAGAGCAGATGTAAGGGAGGTTAGAAGACAAGAGCGGATGGGGCACTTGGGCAGGAAGAGGAGAGGAGGCAGGAAGTCTTGGTGCCAATGATGGGGGAGGAGGAGGAGGAGTGTGTACTAAGGGCAAGAGGAGGAAGGGAAGTGTAGTGTAGTGGGAGGATCACACTAGATCTTTGAACAAATGAACAAAATCCTGTGGGGGTCACACAGCTTCTTCGCTGCCTATGGAACCTACAAGTTAATAACTCACTCTAAGGAAGCGTGTCTTAACACTTAGTCCCAGATCCCGTTCACAGCTCCTTGTTCTTAAGACTATTACCTTCTCCAACAGTTTGGTGGCCTCCATCTTCTCTCTACCTCATAGTTTCACAACTCAGCCATGTCCCCTATTTCAGTTTTAGAAGCATAAATCAATTCTTTTCCCGACCTATCCTCAATTATAAACACCCCACTCCCTGCCACCCTAGAGATCTTTTCTGCTCTCTGTATCTTTTTCAATTCCTTGATAGCCCCCCTGTAAAATGGTATGCAGAACAGTGCACACTGTGCAAGGGGAATCGCATAGCACTATAGTAAGAACACAACTGGGCCCAAAGGATTCATTGCAGCATTCCACTTCTCACCTCCTTCCTACCACCAAGCATGTAGCCTCACCCCCCAGCAGTCTCCGGCCTCTTAACCATAGATATTTAAATGCCAATATCCACTATTAACTCATCTGAGAGAATATCAGGAAGATAGGTCTGTCTTGTCTTTTCATTGCATAAAGGCAAGAGGGGCCTAAACGGCTATCAAATTATTAGTATCCACAGTTCTCAAGAAACTAACTGTTAATCTGGATTCAGTTACATTTAAGGATTGTTATAAGTAGTAACATCTGAACCAACCACATGCAGTTCTGAAGTGGTGCAATGATTACAGTACATTCGTTTGGCAGGCCCAAATTCATAGTCATATACCTTATTGTAGATGTAACAATTTGTAAACATTGTATTAAAGTCCTGGATACATTCTTGAGCATTCCAGTAGTAGTTATTCTCCAAACGTTTCCTTATTGTTCCCATGTCCATAGGAGTTTTAATAATCTTATAATAATCCTGTGGAAATCAGAGAGAGAAATATCAGTTTAGAACCTGGAAAAATCCAACAATGCTGGTACATAAAGTGCATATTTACAGGTACTATTATAGGATAAATGCAAAGCTTTGATAAGCTTTTTCATGCCTCTTACTTCTAATCACTGAACTTTACTGATTACTCTAACCCAGGGATGCTCAACCTATGACCCACGGGCCATAAACAGCCCACTAGATTTCATAAGGCCCGTGGCCTGCTTCAACACAATATACTAACGGCTGATTCATTAGAGTTTTGTCGTCATATTTACATCATTTTCATTTAAACAAGGATGTAAAATCTGTTTGGCCCACACAAGGTTGTGTGTAGGTTTATGTGGCCCTCCTGTGTTATAAGGTTAGGCACCACTGCTCTAACCAAACCCGTGGGGAGCTTTCAAATGAAAACTATACTCAGAACTCCTATCTATCACAAAGAGTTCTTGCCTCAGCCACCATCAATCACTTTACAGTAACTTAGGCCGGGTCAACACTACAAAGTTAGGCTGATGTAAATCATCTTGGGTTGATCTATTTGTGCATAAAATGGTATTTGGCGAACGTAAGCGCCCCATTGCGGTGATGCAGTAAAACCACCTCCCTAAATTGCACTGAGCCATGGTCGATCTACTGAGGTTGACAGTGAGTGTAGATGCTGCATGACATATGTCATAGACTTTAAGGTCAGAGGGGATGGTCATGATCATCTAGTCTGACCTCCTGCACATTGCAGGCCACACTACCTTACCCATCCACTCCTGAAATAAACCCCATAACTCTGGCTGAGTTACTGAAGTTCTCAAATCATGGTTTTAAGACTTCAAGTTACAGAGAATTCGCCATTTACACTAGTTTAAACCCGTAAGTGACCCGTGCAGCAGAGGAAGGCGAAAACTCCCGGGGTCTCTGCCTGGGGAAAAATTCCTTCCTGACCCCAAATATGAGCATGATCATCCAGGAAGATACCTGGGAAAGAATTCTCTGTAGAAGCTCAGAGCCCTCCTCATCTAATGTCCCATCTCCAGCTGCTGGGGATTTTTGCTTCTGGCAGTCGCAGATGGGCCACATGCCATTGGAGGCAGTCCCATCATCCCATCCCCTCCGTAAACTTATCAAGCTCAGTCTTGAAGTCAGTTAGGTTTTTGCCCCCACTGCTTCCCTTGGAAGGCTTTTCCAGAATTTCACTCCTCTATGGTTAGGGTTAGAAACCTTCGCCTAATTTCAAGCTTAAACTTGCTGATGGCCAGTTTACATCCATTCGTTTTTGTGTCCACATTGGTGCTAAAGTAACTCCTCTCCCCTCGGGTATTTATCCCTCTGACGTATTTATAGAGAGCAATCATATCTCCCCTCAGCCTTCTTTTGCTTAGGCTAAACAAGGCAAGCTCTTTGAGTCTCCTCTCATAGGTAGGTTTTCGATCCTCCAGCAGTTGTCACACAATGCCCAACAGTGACTGCTCTTGGTCACATTTGTGAACTCCACTGCCCAAGCATCAAGATCGGAAGATACTCCCTTACCTGTTAAAATCTCCACATATTTTTTAAAATGCCAGAGATCCTAGAAATCCGTTTGCCACCGAAAAACGTGGAATTTGCATTTTTACGGAGAATCTTTAGTTTTCACATTTCTAAAAACATATACTATGGAACTCCGATTATCCAATCTAATTGGGATTGGGGCCAGAGTAACGGAATTTTTGATTATCCAATCAGCAGAATAGGCGGGGCTCGGGTTGCCAGCCCCAGGCGGCGGGGCTTGGTCTGTCAGCCCAAAAATTGTAAATATATCAGTAAAACATTGTGTTCAACTGATACCTATATATATTATGGCTAGGGAAACTAAAGTTCAGCATTTCATTTTAATTACAGAAAAACTACAGGGCTTTGGAGCTGTGCTCCGGTTCCGCTCCAGCTCCAGGCAAAAACCTGCAGCTCCACTGCTCCGGAGCTGCTCTGGGCTCCGCTCCAAAGCCCTGGATTTTTATGTTTTTATCATCGGATAATTTTGAGTTATCACAGAAAACTAGGATTCCTGCTGATAGTGCACCTCAGTAAGCACATCTAGAAGCTCTCCTTTGTTGTGTGCAACTGCCCAACCAACCATGCCGGCTCTGTATACTAGACACTTTCCTGCTTGGAGTAGACAGGAAGTATTGGATCTACTGGGCCTGAGGGGAGAAGAGGCTGTACAGGCACAGCTGTGGACCAGCCACAGAAATGTGGACAGCTACGAAATGATTGCACAGGTGATGCAGATGAAGGAGTACAACAGGGATCAGCAGCAGTGACATGTGAAACTGAAGGTATCGTGGAAGGCATACCACAAGGCCAGACCAGTTGCCTTTACACCAAGCTGCATGACATACTTGGCAGAGACCCCACCAGCCACCTGGATACCTCTGAGGAGCCCAAGGCAGAGAACCCTGCCTTAAACAGCAAGGAGGAGAAGTACTGGGGGGAGAGGGGTCCAGCTATGCCACAAACCAGGACCAGTTTGAGACTCTACCTCAGTTTAGCCAGTGTCACCAGCTGAGCATGAATGAGCCCAATCCAGGGTATGGAACTTCAGGTAAGCGTGTGCATACATTTTCCCTTACAATATGTAAATGTAAAGATGATGCCTGGACCAACCCCGAGACAGCAGGAGAAAGGTATTGACTTTCCATTGTTTTACTCGTTCAAGAGGAGGTAGTGGTACAACCAACAGAGGGAGAGTTATTTGCTTTTCGTTCCCAGGCAGAGTTAGGCGCAGGGTAGGAGCCCATGCAGGAGCAGTTTATGTCCATAAGGACATATCTTTTGTATCCTCCTGAGAGGCCTCATGATGGTACTCTGCAATCCTCTCCTAAAAAGATTTAGGGATGATAGCTTTATTTCTTCCTATCATGGCACTCCATGACGGCTGAAACAGTGCCTTCTGAAGTCAACGAGCTAGCGGCATATGGGCTTGGGCAGTTTTGGGATGCCAGCAGCAGCTGTGCTCTCTGGGCCCGTTTTATCCTAAGGTTGACTGTGCGCTGTGTGAAGAAGTACTTATTTTTGTTTGTTTTAAACCTCCTGCCTGTTAATTTCATTGGGTGCCCCCTGGCTCTTGTGTTAAGTAAAGGAATAAACAACACTTCCATATTCCCTTTCTCCACACTATTCATGATTTTATAAACTTCTCTCATATCCCCCCTTAGTAATCTCTTTTCCAAGCTGAAAAGTCTCAGTCTTTTTAATCTCTCCTCACATGGAAGCTCTTCCATAACCTTAATCATTTTTGTTGTCCTTTTCTGTACCTTTTCCAATACTAAGCATCTTTTTTGAGATGGGGCAACCAACTCACATGCAGTATTCAAGGTGTGGATGCACCATGGATTTATATAGTGACATAATGATATTTTCTGTCTTATCTATCGCTTTCTTAATGGTTCCTAACATTGTTAGCTTTGACTGCGGATGCATATTGAGCGGCATTTTCAGAGAACTCTACACGACTCCAAGATCTCTTTCCAGAGCGGTAACAGCTAATTTAGAACCTATCATTTTGTGTGTATAGTTGGGATTGTGTTTTCCAATGTGCATTATTTTGCAATTTATCAACCATTTTCTTGCCTAGTCACCCAGTTTTCTGAGATCCCCTTCTAACTCTTCACAGTCTGTTTTGCACTTAACTATCTTGAGTAATTTTGTATTGTCTGCAAATTTTGCCAACTCACTGTTCACCCGTTTTTCCAGAACATTTATGAATATGATGAACAGCACTGTTCTCAGTACCGTTTCCTGGAGGATACCACTATTTACCTCTCTCCATTCTGAAAAGTGACCATTTATTCCTACCCTTTGTTTCCTGACTTTTAACCAGTCCTTGATCCATGAAAGGACCTTTCCTCTTATCCCATGACGGCTTACTTTGCTCAGGGACCATGTCAAAGGCTTTCTGAAAGTCTAAGTACACTATATCCACTGGATTATCCTTGTCACCTGCTTGTCTCCTCCCTCAAAGAATCTAATAGGTTGGTGAGGCATGATTTCCCTTTACAAAAGCAGTGTTGACTCTTCCCCAACAAATTGTGTTCATCTATACGTCTGATAATTCTGTTTTTTGCTATAGTTTCATTCAATTTGCCTGCTACTGAAAGTTAGGCTTATTGGCCTATAATTGCTAGGATCACCTCTGGAGCTTTTTTTAAAAATTGGTGTCACAATTTATCCTCCAGGCATCTGGTACAGAAGCTGATCTAAATGATAGGGTAGTTTTGCAATTTCATATTTGAATTCCTTCAGAACTCTTGGGTGAATACCATCTGGTCCTGGTGACTTATTAGTTTCATTTATCAATTTGTTCAAAAATCTCCTCTACTGACAACTCTATCTGTGACAGTTCCTCAGATCTGTCACCTAAGAAGAGTGGCTCAGTTATGAGAAACTCCCTCACATCCTCTGCAAAGACTGATGCAAAGTTTTGTTTAGTTTCTCCACAATGGCCTAATCTTTTTTGAATGCCCCGTTAGCATGTTGATCGTCCGGCAAACCCACTGATTGTTTGGCAAGCTTCCTGCTTCTAATGGATGTACTTAAAAAAAAATTGCTGTTTGTTTTTAAGACTTTGGTTAGTTGGTCTTCAAATTCTTTTTTGGCCTGCCTATTATATTTTTACACTTGACTTCCCACAATTTATGCTCCTTTCCATTTTCCTCAGTAAGACTTAACTTTCACTTTTTAAAGGATGCCTTTTTGCCTCTCACCGCTTCTTTTACTTTGTTGTTTAGCCATGGTGGCACTTTTTTGGTCCTTTTACAATGTTTTTAATTTGGGGTATACATTTAATGTGAGCCATTATTATGGTGATTAAAAAAAAATTCCATGCAGCTTGCAGGCATTTCACTTTTGACTGTGCCTTTTAATTTCCATTTAACTAGCTTCCTAATTTATGTATAGTTCACCTTCCTGAAGTTAAATGCTACTATGGTGGGGCTTCTTTGCTGTCCTCTTCCCCCCCCCCCCCCCGGGATGGTAAATTTAATTATATTATGGTTGCAATTACCAAGCGATTCAGCTATATTCACCTCTTGGAACAGATCCTGTGCTCTGCTTAGGACTAAATCAAGAACTGCCTTTCCCCTTGTGGGTTCTAGGACTAGCTGTTCCAAGGAGGAGTTATTGAATGGTGTCTAGAAACTTTATCTTCGCATACCATCCTTAGGTGACATGGATCCATTAATATGGGGATAGTTGAAATCCTGCATTATTATTGAGATTTCTATTTTTTACAGCCTCTCTAATCTCCCTGAGCATTTCACAATCACCATCTTGGTCAGGTGGTCGGTAATATATTTCTACTGCTATATTCACAGGGCGCTCTCTCCAGAAGAGCTCTCAATGGCTTCCCCAACCATTCTGTGGTCTTTTAGTATAGGCAGATGGCATATTTTACAACCCTTTGTCCCTCCCTGCCTGTGAAGAGGTTATGTGAGCCACAGGACTCTGGCAGACAGTTAAGGAGTGACCATGGAGGCACAAGAGGCTTCAAAATGTCTGTAAGCCAATTAAGTATGTTTACATTTAAAAATCTTCCCTTATAAAATTACTGAATATTACTGAACAGCACTGGAGGCCACAACAAACCTAGCTGCAGGCAGCCTGTAGGCTGTATGAGTACCAAGGCACTCCACTAAGGCCATGAGTATTTTAGCTTCCATCAAGGTCTATGCTAACTAATACAAAATAGCACAGATGAAGCAATTGACTACACAGAACACAGAACAGTATTCTGAGTGGCAGGGAAGAGTGAAGTCCAAGGTGGCAAATACCTTGGCTCATCTTCTTAATGATTCCTGCTGCTTTACAGCCAGAGAGATGAATTAACTAGTCTGGACTGGGGGACAGGAGGGAATAGTATCCTAACATATTAAACAACTCAAAATATTTATTCCTAATGCATTTTCTGTCTATAAACCAGAAGGGATATTATTCCTAATTATAAATACCCTCCCCTCCACAAAATGCGAAGACTGGCTGGATCATTGAGAGTATACCCCTCCCGGTGTCCATCTCCAAAAACCACTGATTCGGTGATTTCAGTAGGAGGGAGAAAATACCCATGATACAAAGGACTTCATATTCTTCATAGACATTGTGGCATTACGCCCCATATACTTCATAGAGATATTGTTATATAGGATATGATTATGGCATACCTATAATGTATTTTATACAAGGTAAGACATGTGAGAGATCATTGGAAAGGTTATGATTCAGTGAATAGGATTATCCTATTTGTATGCATGTATCATTTTGGTATCTAAAGTTAGGAATACTGTCTATGCATCAATTACAAATGTGTTTACACCTGGGGAATGCCCACTAGGCAGAATGCAATCAGTTTAGATGTCTCACTGGGAAGAACAATAGGTCTTAGAAAATGCTGATCACCCACCGAGAAGCCTTCCAGGGGACGATGCAAACAGACTCTGGGTTATGGCTGCAGGGACCTGTGACCAAGTCACCTGGTACTGAACTCCATAATAATACTAGTGTTTTTCCACTGACCGGGTTTGAGGATCAAACTGGTAGACAAAGGATTCCTGCCATATGCAAAAGCTATTTAAGGCAGGGGAGTGACATCATTGTGCTTCGTTCTTCTTTGACTCCCTGTCCAAGGAAGAGGACTACTGGAAACACCTGAGAACAAGACTGGACTAGGGGAAAAGGGCTGAGCCCAGGCTAGAGAGTGTCTGGCCAGTGAAAGGAATATCTGGAGTTTTAAGCTGCAAGCAAGTGCAACTTACCTTCAAGAATCTCGGCAATCTGCCTAAAACAACATTTTGGGTGAGAATTTGCTATTTATAACCAGTTTCTTTGGTTTATCAAGCTTAGATTGTGTGTTTGTTTTATTTGCTAGGTAATCTGCTTTGAACGGTTTGCTAGCCCTTATAATCACTTAAAATCTATCTTTTGTAGTTAATAAACTTGTTTTGTCTAAAACCAGTGTGTGGGGAAATCATAATTTGGGGCAAAAAGCTGTGTATATCCCTCTCCACATTGAGCGAGGGGGCGAATTTCATGAGCTTACACTGTACAGTTCTCTGTGCCGCGCAAGACGGTACAATTGTGTGGTTGAGGGGGGTGTGCACTTGAGTACTGAGCAATTCCTTAGCTGTGCCTTCCCATACACAGTTGATCTCAGCATCTGTGTGTACAGCTGAAGCTGGGTGTGTCCCTACCTGTATGTGTGCTGGTCAAGTGCAGTCTGAAGCCCAAGGGAGGGCTTGGCTGGCTTGCCTTACCAATACAGTGTAAATGGAGCCCAGGCTGGAGGGTCAGGTGGACTCAGTGGTACCCCAGTTCCAGGCAGCACCCCAAAGTGGGGGGAACCTGTCACAGACATGTAATGTGTAATCTGAGAAGAAGCAGCAGCAGATTTCTCAATCTGTACTTACAGGGAGGTTTAGCTTGACAGCGTCCACAGGATGATGGAAAGGCCACGCAAACTGGTGTTTCCATAGTGTCTTGAGCACCACTTTGAGTAGATACTGCAGTTGGTTGGTCTGTCGTTTGGGCTTGTTAGGGTTGGAGGTCTCTGGTGGAGGGGGGTTAGTGCCTACAATATTGCCTTGTTGGGGTTGGGTCTGTGCCTGTGTTGTAGACATTTGTGTAGTTTCTAGTCCATCCCCCATTACTGGTAAATTTCTCAAGCTTGTCCCAGGGCCGCTCTCCACAGACATGCTATTGATCCCATCGCATTCCTCACCAGGCACTCTGTAAGACAAATGCAACAGAATTAACTGCAGGTCAGTTAAAACTGACAGTTTTCATTAGTAACTACATATTGCTTAAGTACAAACCAGGAAATCACTGCATACTTCAAATTTACTGAGAATACTGGATATACTTCCAACAGCCTGCAACCTTCGCAGGATAGTTCAGTAAAAGCCTTCTGTTGTTCAGTAGCATGTATTAGCCAAATGATTGGACATATTCCTAGATCCCAAGGCTGAAAAGGATATCCCGGGTAAGTCAGTTGACTCTAGTTCCCCTCTTTTCGCACCTAGCCATTTTCTTCTGTCTCCTTACAGGATATATCTTATTTTTGTATTTGCCCATGTTAGAGTAAGTTTTTTCAACAAGGAGCCCAGAAAGGAATAGAATACCTCAATAGGAGTAGTCTTATTAATGCTGTGTAGGGAAGAATCGCCTCCTCCCTGGTATCACAAATGAGAACCAAATTAGCATGGCATTGTTAGCTGCGACAGTTAACGTTTCATTGCCTTTGCCACTTAAAGCCTTTCATTTTCTATGAAGAGCAAGAACCTTAATTATCAGATTTAAGCCCCTCACTATAAGAGTTCTTCTAATTTCTGAGACGAGGCTGTGTTGGGTCAGGGTTAGCTAACACATTACTTAACCGCAACCAACCACAATGTTTACTGCAACCAACCACAATGTTTACTGAAGTGTAGATGCTGATTAACACCTTTATATCTCAACAAGTTATACTGAAAATGTCATGGTTAGGTAGGAAGTAGCTAACATGTCAGCTAACCCAAATAGAACTCAAACTTTTCCTAATTTAGGCAAACCATATGAGACTCATAGCTAACAATTTCTAGGAAGTGTTTCAATCATATTATTCAGCAGTGACTAATCATTGGAATCTGCTTCGGTGTGTCTTCTTTGCTAATTCTTATAGTTTAACATTGAGAAACACTGATAGTTCAAACTTGAGACGAGACGTACAGAAATATTTATTAGAGCAGATATTGATATCAGACTACTTTTATCTCATCAAAATATGAGTCTCTCAAAATGTAAGTTTCTCTCATTATTCACCAAAACTGCTTTCATGTAACACCAAAGGAAGCTGACAGAGAAAGCATTGGTCTTAAACAACTGTATTACATCCCAACCAGTTATGTGCTTAATCTGTTGGACTAGAAGTACTGACCTGTTCCTAGAGCGCCTCTCCTACCCTCTAGAACCTTGGAAAGCAACACCAGCCTATACCGCCACATCTCTCAGATGCACAAAGCAGTGTTGGCATCTCTTCCCTGAGCCACTCATGCTAGATCAAAATCCAGCTATAGCAAGATGTTACAACAAAGTGTCAGCTGACCATGCTATTGGGTCTCTTCTACATGCAGTCAAGCACCTCATCCAACACCAGGCCACGGACAGGGGTGAAAGTAGGCCAGTACGGCATACCGGTAAGAAGCCCGTACACAGTCAACGTTAAAGCGCTGCCGCAGCAAAGCATTAAATTGCTCCTGAGGGTCCTTAAAGTGCTACTGCGGTGGCGGCCGGAGCCCCAGGTGGTGCGTGCAGGCAAGGCAGTGCAGATGGGCTGGCTGGGGGAGGTGAACCTCCAGTCCCGCCCCTTCCGCTCAAGGCCTGGAGTAAGTGTTCCATATTACTTTCATCCCTGACCACGGATGACAGTAACGACAGGGTGGGTGAGGCAGTATCTTTTATTGGACCGACTTCCGTTGGTGAAAGAGACAAGCTTTTGTCTCACAGAGCTCTTCTTCAGTTCTGGGAAAGGAACTCAATGTCACAACTAAATGCAAGGTAGAACAGACAAGCATAAAAGAGTTAACACACATTGCAAGAGACCACTGAAGGTGAAATGGACAGTTAAAAACTTTGCAGCCATAGGATAAAGGCAGGTGAGTGGGTTACAAATTGTTGTAATGAGCCATAAATCCAGTGTCTTTATTAAATCAATGATTTTTAGGGTCTAACAAAGTTATGAATTTAACTATCAAAAGACAAGCTTGGGAGCTATTATGCAGGTTTCCTTTGAGAAAAAGGACTAAGATATCAGATATGGAGTGACCATTTTATGAAAAGTGTTCACCCACAGGCGTTTTTGTTTTATCATTTTTCTGTGCGAGTTCATTTGAGAATGTAGTGATGATTAGTTTGTTTCACCCACATAGATACTGGGGCATTTAGTGCACTGGATGAGGTACACCACGTGATAAGCATGTGTAGGACCCATGGATCTTGAAAGGTGTGTTGTGAGGGGTACTGATCATTGTAGTAGCGGAGGTATGTCTACAGGTTTTGCATCTGTTACGACAGGGTCTGGTGCCACTTTGAGTTGGTGCGTCCTGTTCTGAGGGTAGCTTGCTTTTGATTTGCTTGAAGAAGCTGGGGGGTTGTATGAAGGCCAGAAGAGGGGATTTAGGAAAGATTTATTTCAAGATGTGGTCCACATCAAGTATGTTGTTTAATGATACCCCCTACAGACTGCAGTGTGGGGTGGTAGTGACAAGTAGGGAAGTGCAGTGTCGTCGTCCCCCAACCCCGTACTGAAGCAAGTCCTTTTAGGGTAATTGGGCAGCCCATTCCAGGATGTGATCTACTTCTCTGGTGGAGTGTACTTGTTTGGTGAACATGGTTTTAAGTGTGTTACGGTGTGTATCCCAGACTTTCTCCAAGAAACATTCTATGGTAGCTGAGTGCCTGGCTGTAGATAACATTTTTGGGGTGTTTGGGGTGGTTACTGGATCTGTGAAGGTAAGTGTAGTGATCTGTGAGTTTCTTGTATATAGTTATCTTCAGCTGATCGTGGAGTCTAGGAAGTTGATACTGGTGTGAGTTTTAGCTCTGGTCTACGCTACAGAGTTAGGTCGACATAAGCTGCCTTTCGTCATCTTAATAATGTCAGTATCTACACTGCAAGATCCCTCCCGCTAACTTATCCCGCCTGCTACGTTAACTTAGCTCCACCTCCGTGAGAGGTGTAGTGATTAAGTCAATGTAGTTAGGTCGACGTAACAGCAGTATAGACAATGCATTCCTTACATCAACTTAACTGGCCTCCAGGAGGTGTCTCACAATGCTCCATTGTGACCACTCTGGTCACAGTCTTCAACTCCTCTGCCCAGTGGTCAGGTATAATGGAAAAAGCCCCTCCCCTATTAAAGGACCACTAATTTTGAATTTCCATTTCCTGTTTGCTTGGTGTGGAGAGCTTGCCTGCCCAGCTAAGCATGCCAGTTCCACACTCCAAATGCGCGCCTGCCTGGATTACACAGGAGGTGGTGGATCTCCTGGGTTTGTGGGGAGAAGGGGCTGTCCAGACACATTTCAGCTCCAGCCATAGAAATGTGAACATCTATGAGCAGATCTCTTGGGGCATAGTGCAGAATGGCTACCAGAGGACCTGCAGCAGTGCCGTGTGAAAGCCAAGGAGCTGCGGCAGGCATAGTAGAAGACAAAGAAGGCAAGCAGTTGCTCTGGTGCAGCGCCACAAACATGCCGCTTTTACAAGGAGCTGCATGCTATATTTGGCAGCGACCACACAACCACCCCCAACAGCTGTGCGAATACCTTGGATAAGTCAGAGTCATGGGACAACATAGGCAACACTGTTGTTGCACAAGGAAGAGAGACAGGCAAATAAGGGATCCATTGTCCCAGAGAGCCAGGAGCTATTTGTAACCCCAGAGCAGTTCAGCCAGTCACAGCAGTCCAGCATGGGTGAGCATGATGCAGGGAAGGAACCTCTCGTAAGTATGCAGTTCACAATATTGTGGGGGCACATTTTATTTGCTATTTTTTCTTGAAATAACCAGTGCAGGTACAGTGGCTATCTGCTTCTAATTGCCTGGCACAGATAGCCAGGGGGCGCCCTGCAAAAAAAGATGATTTATGCACACCGAGATGTCCTGTGAATCCTCCACAGAAATAAGAACATTACCTACCTTTCGTAACTGTTGTTCTTCGAGATGTGTTGCTCATGTCCATTCCGGGAGCGCACATTCCGTGTGCACTGTTGCCAGAGATTTTTTCCCCCTAGTGGTATCTGTAGGGCCAGCTCTGGCAACTCCTGGAGGCCAGCACTTATACACCGATATAAGTGGCGCCACCGGCCCTGCACCGTTTCAGTTCCTTTTTGCTGTGAACTCCTATGGCGGGACAGGTGGGCAGGTCATGGAATGGACACGAGCAACAGCTCGAAGAACAACAGTTACGAAAGGTAAGTAACCGTCCTTTCTTCTTCGAGTGCTTGCGCATGTCGATTCCATTCTGGGAGACACACAAGCAGAAGTCCTGGAGGTGGGTTAGGAGTTTAAGGTCGTGTCCACTGCAGCACAGCCCTCCTGAAACTAGCATCATCTTTTGCCTGTTGGGTGATCGCATAGTGGGATTCGAATGTGTGGACCGAGGACCATGTCACTGCCTTGCAGATGTCCTGTATTGGTATATGTGCCAGAAACGCAGCTGAAGATGCTTGAGCCCTTGTTGAGTGGGCCTTCATGATGCCTGCGCCAGACACCACCACCTGCTCATAGCAGACCCGGATATGGGCCATGATCCATGGCTAGACTGTTTGGACCGTTACTGGGAGGCCTTTCACAAAAAGCCATGTGGATTTGCAGAAAGGTCTTCTCCTGTCTATATAAAAGGCCAAGGCACTTCTAATATCCAGAGAATGCAGATGCCACTCTTCTTCTGTATTATGCGATTTAGGGCAGAAGACTTGTAGGAAGATGTTCTGGTTGTAAAAAAGACACCACCTTGGGGAAAGAGGCTGAGCGGGGGCGCAATCAGACCTTGTCCTTAAAGAATACAATATAGGGAAGCTCCGATGTTAGCACCTAAAGCACCTAGACTCTTTCTAGCAAAGTAATTGCTACCAGGAAGGTGACTTTCAAAGAGAGTAGCAGAGGAGAGCATTTTGCCAATGGCTCGAACAGAGGCCCAGTGAGCTTGGACAAGACCAGGTTTAAATCCCATGGCGATTTAAACTAACCTGCGGGTAGAGCTTCTCCAGACCTTCACTGAATCTGTCATACCCTTGGCAAAGACTGTCCAACCCTGGATTGGAGGATGGAATACCGATATCGCTGTCAAATGCACCTTGATAGAGGCTAGCGACAGACCTTAATGCTTCACATAAAGGAGGTAGTCCAGGATGGACTGTAAGGACACTTGCAGAGGAGGGAAGCCACACTCGGCGGCACAGTAAGTAAAGCATTTTCACTTGACCAGGTAAGTGGCCCTAGTCAAGGGCTTTCTGCTACCTAGCCAAAAAAACCCAAAAAACCAAAGAAACATGGTTACTCACCTTCTCATAACTTTTGTTCTTCGAGATATGTTGCTCATGTCCATTCCAATTAGGTGTGTGTGCTCCGCATGCACAGTCATTGGAAAGTTTTTCCCCTAGCAGCACTTGTCAGGTCAGCTATAGAGCCCCTAGGAGTGGCGCCTCCATGGCCTCTTCAGTTCCTTTTTGCTGGCTACTCCAACAGAGGATTTGGAATGGACATGAGCAACATCTCAAAAAACAACAGTTACGAGAAGGTGAGTAACCATTTTTTCTTTCGAGTGCTTTCTCATGTCGATTCCAATTAGGTGACTCCCAAGCCCTACCCAGGAGGTGGGGTTGGAGTTACGGAATCTCTGACTGAAACGCCGCTTTGCCGAATGCTGAATCATCTCTGGCATGCTGGGTGATAGCATAATGAGAGGAAAACATGTGAACCGAGGACCACGTCACTGCCCTGCAGATTTCTTGAATTGGGACCTAGGCCAGGAACACCGCTGAGGAGGCCTGTGCCGTTGTGGAATGCACCATTAGTGCCAGGGCTGGAACTTTGGCTAAGTTGTAGCATGTTCGGATGCATGACACGATCTATGACTAAATCCTCTGCAACGAGATCGGGAGTCCTTTCATCCGGTCTGCTACCGCCACGAACAGCTGGTTCGATTTACGGAACAGCTTTTTGCGGTCAATGTAAAAAGGCCAGCGCTCAAATGTCCAGTGAGCGAAGCCTCTGTTCTCAGCTACTTGAGTGAGGCTTAGGGTAAAAGAAAAATGTCCTGGTTGGAACGGAACTGGGACACCACCTTTGGAAGAAATGCTGGATGAGGCCTGAGTTGCACCTTGTCCTTAAAGAAAACAGTGTAGGGAGGGTCGGAGGTGAGGGCTTGAAGCTCCGATACCCTCCTTGCCGAAGTAATGGCGACTAGGAAGACCACCTTCTATGATAGGTATAGCAGCGAGCAAAGCATCAGGGGCTCCAACGTGGGGGGAGGAGGTGTGTGTGTGAAAGGACCAGGCAGAGGTCCCACACCAGGACCGGTTGTCTAACCTGAGGGTACAGCCTTTCCAGACCTCTCAGGAAATGTCCAACAATGGGGTTGGCAAAAACGGAACACCCAGCTGCTCCTGGCTGGAAGGCAGAAATGGTTGCCAAGTGCACCTTGATGGACGATGCCACCAGACCTTGCTGTTTTAAGTGCAATAGATAGTCCAGGATGAGAGATATGGGCACCTGCAGCTGAGGTGTGCGGCCCTGAGGGCACCAGATTGCAAACCTTTTCCACTTGACCAGGTAGGTGGCCCTGGTGGAGGGCTTCTGCTACCAAACAAGACCTCCCTAACAGGCTCTGAGCACGAGTTCCATGGGGTTTAGCCATGAAGCCATGTGCTGAAGGGACTGGAGGTTGGGGTAATGAAGGCAACCGTGGTCTTGGGTGATCAGGTCCGGGACCAGGGTCAGTGCGATGAGGCGTCCACCAACAGCTCCAGGAGTGTGGTGTACCAGTGTTGGTGAGGCCATGCCAATGCCACCAGTATGACCACCGCCTTGTCCCTGCAGATCTTGAGCAGGACCTTGTGCATGAGTGGGAACGGTGGGAATGCCTACAGCAGATGTTCCGTCCAGGGGAGGAGAAATGCATCTGCAAGCGAGCCCAGGCTATGATTCTGGAAGGAGCAGAGTCACAGGCACTTTGTTGCCTCATGTGGCAAACAGGTCAAGTGATCTTGTGCATAAAAAGGTTGGAGACCACTGGTCTATACGGTCTTGCCTTTGACAATCGGTAAGAAATGGGAGCAGGTGTTTCGAACAGCTCATAGCGCTAAAAGATTTATATGAAGATTGGATTCCACCGGCCCTGGACAGAACGTGAGTTTAGTATGCACCCCAACCCCGGATGGATGCATCTGTGGTGATAGTGAGCGTTGGCCGATTCTGTACAAAGGGCACCCCCCTGCAGACACCGTGGATAAATAAGGGAGTCTTATTTGTTCAACATTGTGATGTGCTTGTTTATATTGTGCTTGTGTGGGACAGTTTGTCTGGAGCCAAGTTTGTAGACACCGCATGTGTAACCTTGCATGTCTGACGACGAAGGTCGTGGCAGCCCTGTGGCCTAGAAATTGCAGTCAAGTTCTGGCAGATACTTATGGACTGTTTCACGTTGTGGAGATCAGGTTGGTTAAAATCAGAAATCATTTTCTTGGTAGATAGGTCGTCGCCTAGGGAGACTTGAGATAGAACCCAATAAACTCTAGTTCTTGTACTGGTGTCAGAGTTGATTTTTTTATATTTATTTGAAGGCCTAACCTAGTAAATAGAGTTACTGTCTGTTCGGTGGACTCTAATGCTGCTTGCAGTGTTGGCAGTTTCAGCAGCCAGTCATCCAACTACGGAAATACACCTCTACCCCGATATAACGCGACCCAATATAACACAAATTTGGATATAACATGGTAAAGCAGCGCTCCGGGAGGGCAGGGCTGCGCACTCCGGTGGATCAAAGCAAGTTCGATATAACGCGGTTTCACCTATAACGCAGTAAGATTTTTTGGCTCCCGAGCACAGCGTTATATTGGGGTAGAGGTGTATCATGATTCCTTTTTCTGCGGAGGTAGGCAGCTACAACAGCTAAGACATTTGAAAATACCCAAGGGGAAGTGGATAGGGTAGGACCTTGTATTGGAAAGGTTCCTGCGCTACTGCAAATTGGAGAACCTTCCAATGTGAGGGATGGATGGCTATATGAAAATACACGTCCTGGAGGTCGAGGGCTGAGAACCAATCCCCCCTTTCTAGCACTGGAATTATGGTACCTGGTGTGACCATTTTGAATCGCTGTCTCTTCACAAACTTGTTGAGTCACCGTAGGCAAGGATGGGTCGCCACCTTCCTGGGTTTTTTTCCTGCATGAGAAAGTGGTATGAAGAGAATCCCTTATTTCTATATTCTGTTGGGATGGGTTCTACTGCTCCTAGGTGTAAGAGGTGGCTACATCTTGTTGCAGTAAATGTTCATGAGAGGGGCCCCTAAAGAGGGACGGGGAGGGAGAGTGGGTAGGGGAATCTGGAGGTAATGGGGATGGAGTAACACTCTGGATAATTTCTAATACCCATCTGTCTGATGTAATAGTTTTCCAGATTGGGTAGAATGGAAGGAAGCAGATAACACTAAACAGGGAGGAGTGGTAGATACGCTGGAGGGTAGGGATAGGATACAGAGGGACCTAGACAAATTAGAGGATTGGGCCAAAAGAAACCTGATGAGGTTCAACAAGGACAAGTGCAGAGTCCTGCACTTAGGACGGAAGAATCCCATGCACTGCTACAGACTAGGGCCCGAATGGCTAGGCATCAGTTCTGCCTAAAAGGACCTAGGGGTTACAGTGGATGAGAAGCTGGATATGAGTCAACAGTGTGCCCTTGTTGCTACGAAGGCTGACAGCATTTTGGGCTGTATAAGTAGGGGCATTGCCATCAGATCAAGGGATGTGATCATTCCCCTCTATTCAACATTGGTGAGGCCTCATCTGGAGTACTGTGTCCAGTTTTGGGCCCCACACTACAAGGAGGATGTGGAAAAATTGGAAAGAGTCCAGCGGAGGGCAACAAAAATGATTAGGAGGCTGGAGCACATGACTTATGAGGAGAGGCTGAGGGAACTGGGATTGCTTAGTCTGCAGAAGAGAAGAATGAGGGGGGATTTGATAGCTGCTTTCAACTACCTGAAAGGGGGTTCCAAAGAGGATGGATCTAGACTGTTCTCAGTGGTACCAGATGACAGAACAAGGAGTAATGGTCTCAAGTTGCAGTGGGAGAGGTTTAGGTTGGATATTAGGAAAAACTTTTTCACTAGGAGGGTGGTGAAGCACTGGGAATGGGTCACCTAGGGAGGTGGTGGAATCTCCTTAGAGGTTTTTAAGGTCAGGCTTGACAAAGCCCTGGCTGGGATGATTTAGTTGGGGATTGGTCCTGCTTTGAGCAGGGGGTTAGACTAGATGACCTCCTGAGGTCCCTTCCAACCCTGATATTCTATGATTCTATTAAGCGATCTCCAAAAAGTTTGAAGATTGTAGATGGTTCCAGCATTGAAAGATGCAGGGTTCACAGGCCCTCCACCAAGGCCTCAAATTTGTTGTCTGGAGGCCGATGGTTGGGATGTAGTATTTGAGGGAGTAGATAGTCCTCCCCTCAATGTTTTCTGTTTCTGCCCCTGGTGGTCATAATATCTGTGGCACTGTGCATAAGGAGGGGGTGGAATCTTCGAGGGGCCTGATAATTTCCTTGTCTTCATTTGGTTCTAGGTGTGTAAATACCCAGGGATCGTAATGCCGCCCTTGAGAGTATGTAGCGACTCGCCTGTTTTGGCCGCAAAGAATTTGGGTCCTTCAAATGGCAGGTCTTTGACCATCAACTGTACTGGTTCAGGGAACCCAGAAAGATGGAGCCAGGAAGCTGTTCTCATAATCACATTGGTGGCTATGGACCTCGCTGCTGTATCTGCCAAATCCAGAGCAGCCTGTAATGCTATCCTGGTTATGAGTTGTCCTTCTGATACAAATGATCTGAATTGCTCTCTCTCTTCCAGAATAAAATCAATAAATTCAAGAGAATTTTGCATAATTATTATGATCGTACTTAGCTAGTAACACTTCTTAGTTAGCTATTCTCAAGTGTAAGGTCACCAAGGAGTATGCTTTGCGGCCAAAGAGATTGAGCCTCTTCCAATTCTTTTCATATGGCATGTTCCTGGGGGTAGCTGTCGTCTGCCCTGCTCATTGACCGCAAGAAGAGAAATTCAGTTCCCTTCGCAATCATGTAGTATTTTTTTAATTAGACCTCTTGCTGGGGTCTGAGAGATTAACTTCACTGGTACCATAATCACATCATTCATAGGAAGAGAGATTTTGGAGGAAGTAGGTGTGTGCAGTATGTCTATGATGCCATGCTTCCTGGACTTCTTCGAGCGAAATATCCAGTGAACTCACAACTCTCTTACAGAGGTCTTGGAATTGCTTGAAATCATCTCATGTGTTGGGAGGCGGGGACAGGATAGTGTCATCAGGCGAAGATGAGGAGAAGTGAGCCTCAGGTGCGGTGTCCTGGTCAGAGAATTCCTCCTCCTCTTCAGCCCCATTCTGTAGGTTCAGATGGTCCCTGTGCCGTCGATAAGGGTGAATGTGCTCTCTCTCTGGGTGGGCCAATAGGTCTGTATTGTTGCTGCTATAGCGGGTAAGCCGTTCCTGGACTCCAAAACGGCCACTGTGGAAAGAAGGGTATAGGTGGCATCCAGGGGTGCCCACACCAGGGGTGGTACTTCGGGTCAACCAGGTAGCCCTTGTGCGCAGGAACTGATTTGATGGGAGCACTCACAGGAGAGGAATGCTGTGGAGAGTGTAGAACATCATCATCATCGCTCGAAAATGGCAGACCGGAAAGACATGGAGAGGTGGGTTGACTTGGTATTGAGTGTTCCTGAGGTACTGTTGGTACCGAGAATGGCAGACCCTAGCAGCAAGGTGTCAATGGCATTGGTACCACTGGCATCATAGGAATCCGTACCAGATGTTGCAATCTTCTTGTCGGTGCCGTTATGCGGCCCCAGGTGTGTGGTGCCTGTACTAGGTGGTGCCATCATCTGCGGAAGTGCTGAGACTCTCGGTACTGGGTGTTTGATCAGCTCCGCCAGTACTGTAGTATGGGGTTTCAGTTTCTCCTTGCTGCCTGTGTCAGAGCTCGGCCGCTTGGCATCTTTTGTTTTCTTGGCACCAACAGTGCCAGATCATCCTGCTATTTCAGTGATGGGAGGACCTGGTGCAGTTGGTACTGAAGCTGTTTGCCCGTTGGAGGAGCGCCTTTTATTGGCCAACTCATGAGTCAGGGTCGTTGTACTTTTTTTTTTTTTTTTTTTTTGCTGCCTTCTTGGCAGTTGGTTGGGAGCCTGGACCATGGAAGAAAGGCCCTGTCAGAGGCTGTTGTTGGAGATCTCTGGCCATGAAGTGTGTGTACCTCGGGCTCAGAAGCAGGGCGGAGAGACTTCTCCATGAGGAAGAGTTTAAGTTGAAGGTCTCTCGCCTTCCTGGTGTGGGCTTTGAGGTTGTGGCAGTGCAAGCACTTCTGCGGTATACCTGTCTCACCAAGACAGCAGACACACAGAGTGTCTGTCTGAAACTGGTATTGAAAGTCTGTAAGTAAGGCAGTGTTTGAACCCTGAGGAGGCAGGCATGCCCCTCAGGGAGCATTTTCTCCCTGTAAAGGGAGGTCAGGGGGGAGAAAAACGACTACTCTACAGTGACAGTTGAACGGAAACCTGCAATCCTATGAAGAGAAACAATTTTTATGGGGGGGGGGGGAGAGGACGGAGACAAAAGAATAAAGCTAACTAGTTTAAAATAGGACTGTCAAGCGATTAAAAAATTAATCACGACTAATCACACTGCTAAACAATAATAAAATACCATTTATTTACATATTTTTGGATGTTTTCTACATTTTCAAATATATTGATTTCAATTACAACACAATACGAAGTGTACAGTGTTCACTTTAGATTTTTGATTACAAATATTTGCACTGTAAAAAATAGTATTTTTCAATTCACCCAATACAAGTACTGTAGTGCAATCTCATTATCATGAAAGTTGAACTTACAAATGTAGAATTATGTACAAAAAAGTGCACTCAAAAATAAAACAATGTAAAATTTTAGAACTACAAGTCCGCTCAGTCCTACTTCATTCATGTTCAGCCAATCGCTCAGGCAAACAAGTTTGTTTACATTTGCAGGAGATAATGCTGCCAATGTCGCCTGAAAGTGAGAACAAGCATACTCATGGCACTGTTATAGCTGGCGTCACAAGTTATTTCCGTGCCAGATGAGCTAAAGATTCATATGTCCCTTCATGCTTCAACCACCATTCCAGGGGACATGCGTCCATGCTGATGACAGGTTCTGCTTGATAACAATTCAAAGCAGTGCAGACCGACATGTTCATTTTCATTATCTGAGTCAGATGCCACCAGCAGAAGGTTGATTTTCTTTTTTGGTAATTCGGGTTCTGTAGTTTCTGCTTCAGCGTTGCTGTTTTGAGGCTTCTGAAAGCATGCTACACACCTCGTCCCGCTCAGATTTTAGAAGGCACTTGAGATTCTTAAACCTTGGGTCGAGTGCTGTAGCTATCGTTAGAAATCTCACATCGATACCTTCTTTGCATTTTGTGAAATGTGCAGCAAAAGTGTTCTTAAAATTAACAACGTGTGCTGGGTCAATATCTGAGACTTCTAGAACATGAAATATATGGCAGAATGCAGGTAAAACAGAGCAGAGGACATACAAGTCTCCCACAAGGAGTTCAGTCACAAATTTAATTAACGCTTTTTTTTTTTTTTAAACAAGCGTCATCAGAATGGAAGCATGTCCTCTGGAATGGTGGCCAAAACATGAAGGAGCACACGAATGATAAACCTATCCTACTCAGAATAAGCTGAAAGGGCTGCTAGCTGTTCCGAACTGAGTCAATGGCGGAAGAGGAGGAACTGAGGAGGGGTTGGTCGCACCGTGCCAGATACCTGCCTGAAGCGGCGCAAGATTACGAGCTCGAACACCTAAAGTGGAACACCTACAGGGACATCACTCAAAGAGGAATATAAATTTTCAGTGTAAAACAGCTGAGGTAAGGATTATTTCCATGTCTTTCCCTAGCACCCAAGTCATTTATTTCACTCTCTCTGGGCCAGCCATTCACAAATCCTACTTAAGTCTCTGCTGAAGAAGATGGTCCAACTTCATATAACAGATTTAAGTTATCCAGAGAAGCCTGGTGCTCACTAAATCCTGAAAGCATTCATGAGATACTGTAACTGTGATTATCAAGGCAAATAGTACCTGCTGCATTGAAACCTTGTTACTAGGCATGGGAAGGGGACAACCTATAGCATCTCCACTTTAAAAGTTTAGCTCGAACGTTTAGAGGGTTTTGCACTAAACATGCTTTCTTGGATGTCTTGCTTGGACTCTCCTGCCATTTCAACAGAGCCAGAGAGGGCTCTGTTCTACACACACCTTTTCCATATACATAACAAACAGGATGAAAACTGACAAGCTGTTCAGCTAAGATTTTACCAAATACAAACATTCTTGGTTAATATGATGGAACTGTCTCACAAGGAGAAGCCAAAAGTCACAGAACTGATTTGCCACTTGATGTAATCTGAATATTGTGGAGTCTCAGATGAGATGAGTAGCTCATCTGTCTTGTCTCTAGCAGTTGACCAGAAACCCCTCAGAACTACCGCCTGTCTCATGGAAAGGACACAAGTCTTTCCCTGGAGCAAAATGGGATAGAGGTGCCTTGGGAGGGAACAAAAAAATCTTAAGAACCTGGTAAGATTTGTATTTGGTAAATCTACAGGTGCTCAAAAGAGAGCAGCCTTTCCCAATAATAGCTGCAGAAGGGTAAGTATAAATTAAGATTTTACTATGCATTAACAAGACCATTTTACTAGCTTAATTTTTCACCCATAATGCCAGGAGCAAAAGCACATTACTAAACAGTTTAACAGTCACTAATGTGACTTTTTGCACCCATAAAATGCTGCCTAGTAAAATGTTAATTAACAATTTAATGTTTAAAGTTTCTCCCCTGACAGGGGATTTTTTTTTTTATTTTTTGGTGCCAACATGGAAAATAAGAGACGAGACAACTGCCTTACTATTACAACAAGACAATTTCAAAACTACTTTAAAAACTTAAACAGATAAAAGTGTAATTAAGGGAAATATTGCTGTGATAGAATATACTATCCCTAAGGGGACCACTACAGTTCAGGGCATGACCAAGGAAGGAAGCCAGGAGGCTTCAAGATGGGAAGACACGGATCAATGAAAAGATTCAGAGTCAGCTAGGGCCTGTTACCCTTCAAGCAACACAGGCTGGAGCAAATACTGAAACAGGAAGGCAGCTGCTACTATTGCTGGGAGTAAATAGATCATCCTGTGCGGTGGGCCTCTGGGAAAGTTTGTGCCACACCAGTAGGCAAAAGTTAGTGAAGAAACTAAGTTTGTTTTTCTTTGATTTGTTCACATGGTGAGTATACCCAGCCTGGAAAGACTTGCTCCAAGGAAGAGAGATTATGTTTCTTTCATATTTGTTCATGGTGGGATTGTAGTCAGCCTGAAGAGAGCTTCACAATAGACTGTTTTACTACAATTTACTCTTCAGACAAAAAGGCTAACCTGTTTATACGTCTGTTAGTCTATAAGGTGCCACAAGACTATTTGTCGCTTTTTACAGATCCAGGCTAACACGGCTACCCCTCTGATGTTTAAGTTCTGTTTGCTAAAGATGTGCTAGGCTTTCCTTTCAGAGGAAAAAGACTGAATTATTTTGGCTTCTGTTTTCATCTTAAAACAAACAGTCTTTCAAACTCACCCTTGCAGAACAGAAAGACTTTGGACTCTCTGTTTTTCCAGCCTGCCATGAAATGCTCTGGAGGGACCTCTGCTCTGAGTGCAGATGCAGAAAACAATGTGGCTGCAATGCATCAGACTGGTCAGGAGAGGGTGCTGATAGGCTATACTGAAAAAAAGCTACCGGTGATCCACACATAAGGGGAGCTATGGAGAGGAAAAAACAGAGGTGGTTATGGGACAAACGCGCAAATGGGGTTCTAAGGCTGTCATCCTTCGGAGTTTGACAAGAGACAGTCAAATGAGTGAGGATGAATAGCTGTGAAGGGCTTTGAAGGCTTGAATTTGATGTGGTGGAGAACGGGGAGCAAAACAAAGGATTCGAGGTAAGGAGGCCGACATGGTCAGAATGATGGATCCAGGTGATCTCAGAAGCTCTGTGTTTAAAGGAGAGGCATGGAGCAGCAGCTATCAAGGAAGCCAGATAAGTTGTGGGAGATAACAGGAGCCTGGATAGGAGTATGGACAAGAGGGTCTTAAAAAAATTGTGAAAGCAGCAGCAGAATGTGAATATTGCCTGGATGATCTGGATGAGATAGGACCCCACAGGTTATGGGTTTGAGACAGGATGGATGGTGATGTGTTCAGTAGTGGGGGAGAGCTTTAGCCATATCAAGTTTAAGCTGACAGCAGATGTGAATTCTCAGGAATTAGAAAGGAAAAACTAGTGAAACAAGAAGTACAAACATGACAGTTGGAAGAGAGGGAGATCGAGCAGTCAGTTGTAAATGGTCAGTTTAACGTTGCTGCTACATAGTCCTGCCAAATTAAAAAGGTCAGCCCCAGAATGACATGCTGGAGAAAGTTTCTGTAAGAGAGAAGCCATGCCCAAGAGAGTGTTGGTATAAACTAGGAAGGTATCAAAGAAGGTACCACTTCTGTGTTGTGCACTCCAGTTATCCTGGATACCTTTAAAATAAAGGCAGAGGTGACAGCCTGGATCAAGAGATGGGCCAGGAACAGAAAGATAGATTTGCAAGTTCAGCACAGAAACTGTAGTCGATGCAGTGAGAGTGGATGACCTCACCCAGTGAGATAGGGTATAGAGGGAGAAGAGGAGAGGACAAAGACAGTCAAACAGGACCCCTAAAAAAGAAGTCAGAGGAAGCTTTACCAACACACACACTTATACACACACTCACACTCACTCTGAACGAACAATCACAGGTAAGGAGAGAGCACCAGGACACGACAGTCTTGTGAAAGTAAAAGGCGAACAAGATGTTAAGCAGGTGGGCGAGCTCTGAGCTGCATTTCCTAGACACGCAGAACAAAACATTCAAGATGCTAGGGGTAGGATATACTGCAACAACATCATGTTGCATCATCTCAAGTTGCAGTGGGGGAGGTTTAGGTTGGATATTAGGGGAAAAAATTTCACTAGGAGAGTGGTGAAGCACTGCAATGGGTTACCTAGGGAGGTGGTGGAATCTCCTTCCTTAGAGGTTTTTAAGGTCAGGCTTGACAAAGCCCTGGCTGGGATGATTTAGTTGGGGATTGGTCCTGCTCTGAGCAGGGGATTGGACTAGATGACCTCCCGAGGTCCCTTCCAACCCTGATATTCTAGGATTCTATGTTAGAGCAATTATGCTAGTCAGATGTTTCAAGATGCTTCCATTAACAGCATGAAGCTGGAAAACCAAGTGGTTTCAAAAAGAGTGTGTGAATAAGGCATGCTCCAGAAAAAAGCTGTGGCTCCTGGGTAGCACATGTGGAAGTGTAATATTTTTAAAATAAGACACATGTATTAGTCTGCATTCTGAACAAGCTGCCTCCAGGTGTCCCCTTATTTGTCACAGTCCAAAAAAACAACAACAAAAAACAAAAAACAAAAAATGTTTCTTTTCCCACTACTTTATTTGGGCTATTTGTAATCCAGCAATTAAAATGACCTGCATATTCGCTTAAATGAGCTAACTGAGGCACCCTGTGTCTAAAACAATTTAATATAAGAGGTTATTCAGGCAGAAAATGGATCCTCCTCTGTTTTCAGATGGATGCTGAGGTGTGCCAGAAGCATGGGACCAAGCCCACCATGACTTCTGGGAACTTAACATCCCAACCACAGGCACACAAATGTACGTGTAGTAGGTTCTCTTCTGTGCCAATACCCATACAACCTGGGCATTTTTAGGGTATTCATCACATAACCTTACAGCAAAAATGGGGCAGGTCATCTGAAATGGTCAAGCCTAATTTTTTTTTTCCAAAATACATTTCAATTTAACCAGATTCCATCCATTTTAAATCCAAGCAAACAGAGGCAACATCAACAAGCCATTTACCTACTGGTGGTGAGGAGAGGATAAAATTTTCAAAAAGTGCGTAAGTGACTTAGGCACCTACGTTCCATTTTCAAAAGTGATTTAAGTGTCAATGAGACAGGCCATTACATCACTTAAGCGCTTTGAAAATTTTATCCAAAGTAAAATGTCAAGCTCGAAAAGGTGTTGAATGGAGTGTAAAATAAAAACTGAAGATTTATTTGACAGTGTTCATTTCACATTTCTAATTTATCTGAAGAACTAAGATTATAAGCCATTAGCAGCAACTCAGATGTTTCCAGAAAGAAAAGTCAGTGTAAGTGAAACAAACAATCCTCACTCTAATCAGTAAGTGCACCACTAGCCTCAGGAAACAGGACGTATACTGTCTTCTGGCTTCAGACTGAGTTTCTCCTCCACTGAGTCTTTGTTCCTCTCATCAGTCCCTACAATAAGGGCACATGACTAAAAAACATGACTCACCCGAAAGTGCTGACTCACAGCCTGTAAAAGGAATCCAATACTGCAGACTGGAGAATGGCCAAGTTACTAGGTCATTTTATAATGAGTAAGGTCCGACTTCATTTGCGATATTGCGGATTCCACAATATTAGGCTTCCACCGCAATTTTGTTTTAAATTAGCTTACTTTGCACAGTTCATGATTTTGCATACATTGAGGTTTGCAACACACACTCTCCTCCTCCTGCTCCCCTCCCATTATTACATTAAATGATCTTGAAGAGTTTTGGGCAGGGCAAGGGAGGCAGATGCCCAGGTGCAAAGCTGGGGGATGGGGCGGGGATGAAAAAAAGAGGAGAAACACACTAGGGAGTAGAGCCTTGCAGCAGGCATAGTACTGTCACCTTACTTCTGCGCTGCTGCTCCTGGCAGCAGCATTGCCTTCAGAGCGGGATGCCCAGCCAACATCCAGCACTCTCCGGCTGCCCAGTTCAGACGGCAGCACTGCCACCACCAGCAGCGCAGAAGTACGGTTGGCAATATCAGGTCCGCTGCAGGGTTCTATCCCCTACCATTTCCCCCCTCCTTCCCCAGCTTTGCATCCTGGGCAGCTGCCCCACTTGCCCTGCCCCCTAGGGACAGCCCTGTAGTTGCACCAAACTGTCTGGTTATAAAAAAACATTCCAGGCCTAACTAGTTGAATGTTTATAGCATTCCAGCATTTTTTTCTGAAACAAATACATTTACTGCGGCTTTTCCAAATTACTCCTATTAATAAAGGTCCATTATTACTTTCCGCGATATTCTAGGCCAGGGGTCGGCAACCTCTCAGAAGTGGTGTGCCGAGTCTTCATTTATTCACTTTAATTTAAGGTTTCGCGTGCCGGTCATACATGTTAACGTTTTTTAGAAGGGGTCTCTCTCTACGTGTATATTATATAACTAAACTATTGTTGTATGTAAAGTAAACAAGGTTTTCAAAATGTTTAAGAAGCTTCATTTAAAATTAAATTAAAATGCTGATCTTACGCCGCCAGCCTGCTCAGCCCGCTGGGTGGGGGGTTAAGGGCAGAGGGCTGGGTGTTGGGGGTGGGGGGGAGACTCGAGGTCAGGGCAGAAGGCTGGGTGAGGGGGGGTTCAGGGCAGAGGGCTGGGTGTGGGGGGGGACTCGAGGTCAGGGCAGAGGGCTGGGGGGGTTCAGGGCAGAAGGCTGGGTGTTGGGGGGGACTCGAGGTCAGGGCAGAGGGCTGGGGTGTGTGGAGGTGCAGGGCAGAAGGCTGGGTGTGGGGTGGGTTCAGGGCAGAGGGCTGGTGTGTGTGTGGAGGTGCAGGGCAGAAGGCTGGGTGTTGGGGGGGGACTCAAGGTCAGGGCAGAGGGCTGGGGGGTGTGGAGGTGCAGGGCAGAAGGCTGGGTGTGGGGGGGTTCAGGGCAGAGGGCTGGGGTGTGTGTGGAGATGCAGGGAAGAGGGATGGGTGTGTGTTGGGGTGGGGAGGTGCAGGGCAGAGGGATGGGTGTGTGTTGGGGTGGGGAGGTGCAGGGCAGAAGGCTGGGGGAGGTGTGGGGGGGTGCAGGGCAGAGAGATGGGTGTGTGTTGGGGTGGGGAGGTGCAGGGCAGAAGGCTGGGGTGCTCGGCTCGTGGGGGTGCTCCCAGCCCCCTGCCCTGAGCGGCTCACGGCAGGGGGCTGGGAGGGATATGACCTGTTCCACCCCCTTCCCTAAGGCCCGTCCCTACCTCTCTCTGCCTCCTCTACGGAGCAGCCAGCACGCTGCGCTCGGCTCTGGCTCCTCTGGGAGGAGGAGGGGCCGGAATGCACCACGTTGTGGGAAGAAACGGGGGGGGGGCGAGAGCGTGGCTGCCACAGGACCAAACTTCTGCCTCCTGCCCCCGCAGGGGAGAGCGGGGGGCGGGGGGGCTGAGTGGGGCGGGGGGCCGGGACCCCCTCCCCACCGCTCTCCCCTGTGGGGGCAGGAGGCAGACGCTTGATCCTGCGGCAGCCAAGCTTCCCCCTTCCCCTTCTCCCCACATTCCGGCCCCTCCGCCCCTCCTCCTCTCAGTGGGCAGCAGCGTGCCACTCAGAATCGGCTCGCGGGCCGTAGGTTGCCGACCCCTGTTCTATGCTTTGTCCGCGACTCAGCTGCAATTATTGAAGATCATCCCGCAATTGAGTTAGGGTCTTAATACTGAGAGATTTATGCTGCTATCACAGAAGGCAAATACAATAGCTGCATTTTAAAGCGGGGCCTTGGCTTTCCCATTTCAAAAAAACAAACAAAAAACACAAACTATTTCTATTCCCAGGCCTGTGTATCAAATAAGAGTTGTTAGAATTAAACGCGGGTAATGCTTAAATGCAGTTTTAGATCATAACGGTCTTCCCAATTGCTTTGCTAAAGCCACAAACATGTATTTGAACACAAACTATTGCAGAAAAGGTGCAAATGGGAAGTAAAAAGGGCAAAAACATGATATGTACAAACAGCTTGCCAGGGAAAAAAGTAAGTAAACTTTAAATAAAAAAACCAACATTAAGGTGATATTAAAGTTGTCCATTTAAAAATAAGTCTGATAGCACAGATATTAACGCTCCTACAATATGGTTGTCAGTCATTTTACATATTACACACACAAACAAGTATTTTGTTAACTAATGTTATTTAGTGTACGTTAAGCACCTGAAAGCTAGGAAATGCCAGATTTATGTTTGCTTGCATGACCTTAATTCTATCCTCTTGTGCATTCATGTTGTGCACATCCTGTGAAAAACACAAGTATCATATAAAAAGACTGTACCATAATGAATATATAGGGGAGGGATAGCTCAGCGGTTTGAGCATTGGCTTGCTAAACCCAGGGTTGTGAGTTCAATCCTTGAGGGGGCCATTTGGGCAAAAATCTGTCTGGGGATTGGTCCTGCTTTGAGCAGGAGGTTGGACTAGATGACCTCCTGAGGTCCCTTCCAATCCTGATATTCTATGATTCTATGAACAAGGGGACCAAATTAAGGTCGCATGCAAATGTAAATCTGGCACTTCCTAACTTTCAAGTGCTTGACTTTGTAACCTAAACAAAAAGTTATGGGGGGGTGGGGAAAGAGATATTTCCTAGTCATTTTTTTTTTCTTTCAAGAAAGGTAAAAACTACATGCAACTAACAGTCATCCCCAACCCTATCATGAGTCATCAGCAGCATCTGACCTCTGAATCTTCAACATTGAAGTACAGACTACTGCTACTGGACCCACAGGACTAACAGCATTAGCTAGCAGCAGTTGAAGGCTGTTTCCCAGAGGAATTGGGATGAGTACTTGGATCTAGTGGTTAGTGGGGGGTGGGCAGAGGAGAAGCCCAGCCCAGCCTTATTCACATGCACGCTCTCTCTTCCTTGCTCACTAGTTGCAGGGGATCTTGCCCTGTGTTTTGCCACAGAGGAGGAACACACAGGAGGAGGTTGCTGGCCCATGCACTGGGTACAGGGGGTAGCTGGGGGGAAGCTTGGCCCATCTTTCTTTTTCTTCCCCTCTCCGCCCGGTAGCCAAGGAAGCCTGGTTGCTATCAGCTCCACCTATAGTAAACAGCATTTTCTATTCTTGTAGAATAGAATATCAATGTTTAATCCCTCCTCTCATTTAACATCACCTGTCCTTCACTGAGGATTGTGTGTGTGTCAAGTTGGAGGTTTCAAAACACATTGCTTGAGACAGGGAAGGGAAGGGTTCAATTCTTAAAATAAATAAATTAAAGTGAAAGGGATTTTACTCAACTTCATGAAAGTTCCCCTTCTGTGCAGAGAGCAAACACTGAAGATTTCAGCTCAAAAGGTGACACTTGAGAAAGCTGCAACTGTGAAAACTGTGTGGCTCGAAAGCTTGTCTCTCTCATGAATAGAAGTTGGTCTCATGAAATATATTACCACACCCACCTTGTGTCTATAATGAGTAATGGGATATTCTGGGCCAGGTTTTCAAAAGCCAGCCTCTTTGCACTTGCAATTACTGTCACTTGGATATCTATCTATTTTGTGGTTTCAAGGTATTTTAACTGTACCTGAAAATAACTGAGTTAAATATGCCTGCAAATTGCAGTTACAGAAAAGGGAGGCCAGGTCTAGTAGAGGCTGAGATGAAAATTTTGCCCTGCATTTTCTAAAACTGCATCAATCTGTATACAACTATACCACTAGCTGCACCATGGGGAAACAGAGCAACAGTGTTTTGCACAACTCTAATGACACAAACAAGTGCATCTTAATTTAGTAGAAAATTCATATTGTGCTTCCACAAAAGCTGATAAATGTATTCACTCACCAGAACAACTGATCCTCACTGAAGACTGGTAATTCATCTTACTTAATTTCTCAAAGGGTGCACAAAACAGTCTGAATAATTTTTAAATGTGCTGAGAATGAACTGTGTGTCCAGAGAGAGGGAGATACAACTTTGCCATTCAAATACATTGGGATCACAATGTGCTTTAGAAATTATAATGAATTCCATTTCACTAACCCTAAGAAACATGTATTATACACATTTTACAGAGGGAAACTGAAGCTGGGAGATTAATTTACACAAGGTCACATGTCTTGCAGAGCCAGGAACAGAACTCCTAGCTCCCACATACAGGCTTCCACGCCCAGCTGCTCATGTATGTATCTAGAAAGGATTCTACAAGATTATATATTTTTGAAAGAAACACAGTATTGAGCCTTTAAACATGTATCAAACTATAAATCTTAATTTACACATCATTCTCCTATATAAAAGCTTTATTGCAATTTACATAATATACCCATTTAATCCAATCTTTACTGCAGCTCTGCTGAGCAAGCCAGCATAGCTTTACCTTCCACCATGGCATCCATGCATCTGCTTACAATAAAAAGGTAGTGAAACCATGATTTGGAGGTGTTAATTCAGAAGTGCAGCAAAAATTTAAGAAAACTACAGTGCTAATCCTTAAGCTAAGGTACACAATATAGGACAGACACCAAAACTATTTTAAGACTTCTGGCTCCCACACAAGATTGAGGAAAGTTATGACTCAGTATGGGGCACTCTCACCTTAGCAGCGCTAATCACAGACCATAACCCCACTGTGCCAGGCAAAGAACGTATACTGAACCCAACACTCCAGCATGGTGCTGGGGTGGTATATAGCTGGATATTTGTCTTTTGAATGACACCTTTTTAAAAATTTCTCAACATTTGTGCCATTAGACATCCAATGCACTTTGCATAAGAGTCAGGATATTTGACCAAGTACCCTGGCCAAATTTCAGCTTCTGTAAGATCACAAACTTGTTCATAGCACTGACCACATTTTAACAGACTATTACATAACATCCCTGTGGCAATTACAGAAATTACATACATCAGAAGTATTTCAGCTGTCCAATTTAGCAGCTGGAAATGAGGGTATGCTCTCCACAGAACACCAGAATGTCCTCCACAGAGAACTGTTTAAGAATCTACTAGTTAGGTAGTTACACTCTGCACACCTAAACTGCCCATGCAGTTTCAATTCCATGTTATATTTTTCACTTGTTGCCCTCAACTTGTGTAGTCTGTGTACTGTTTAACTGTGTACTTATTCACCAACTTGGGGAGAAAATTTAATCAAAAAAATGTCAATGACAATTGGGAATTGTTTAAGAACACTTTACTAGAAGCCCAAAAAACCTCAACGAAGGAAGAATATCATACTGGTTAAAAAACTGACCTTGTTTAGAGAGGAAGTGAACGCAGCTATAAAACTATCTATAAATAAAAAAAAGGAAGAAAAGGGAATTAATAGTAACAACCATAGGTGCCAACTAGGGGGTGCTCTGCACCCATCAGCTGATGGGTTGGGCAATCAGTACCTATGGTAGGAACTGTAGAAAAATGATAAGGGAAGGAAAGGGACACAAGGAGAAGTCTATGGCCAGCAGAGTTAAGGATAATAAGTAGTTTAAGAATATTAGAAAGAAAAAGAATCAGAACCATGATATTAATCCAATGCAAGATGGAAGTGGTAGAATTATCAATAATAATGCAGACAAGGAAGAGGTGTTCAATAAATATTTGTTTTGTATCATATCAATCTTTCCATTCCACTAGCATCTAAGGAGAATATTAAACAGGAGATATTAATGTCAGACATTTTAAAATCAGCATATTAGGATAACTTGCCCTCAAAAGTTTTACAAGAACTGGTTGAGGATCTCACTGGACCGTTAATGTTGATTTAAGTCTTGGAACATCAAAGAAGTTCCAAAACACTGATAGAAAGCTAATGTTGCACCGATATTTAAAAATTATAATTGACTCTGGGCAAGATACAAGACCAATAGATACAGGACTAAATAATAACAATGAATTAAAGGAGGGTAATATAATTAACGCCAATTAACACAGTTTTATGGAAAATGGATCCTGTCAAACTAACTGATTTCTTATGAGAATACATCTTTGGTTGATAAAAGTAATAGAGTTGATGTAATATATTTAGACTTCCGTAAGGCATTTGACTTGGTACCGCATAACATTTTGATTAGCATGGCACACATTAAATGGATGGCTGATAAGCCTCAAAATGTAACTGTAGATGGAGAATCATCATCAAAGAGGTGTGTCTAATATGGTCCTACAGGGTTTGGTTCTTGGCCCTATGCTATTTAATATTTTTATTAATGACCTGGAAGAAAACAAAATCACCAGCAAATGTGACAAAAGTTGGGGGGGTGGTAAATAATGAAGTGGACAGATGACTGACACAGTTCGTTCTGGATCACTTGGTAAGCTGGGTGTAAGCAAATAACATGTATTTTAATACAGTTAAATGTAAATGGATACATACTAGGAAGAAAGAATGTAGGGACTATCCTGGGAAAAGGCAACTCAAAGATTTGGGGGTCATAATGGATAAAGTGGAACATGAGCTACCAGTGAGACGCTGTGGCCAAGAGGGCTACTGCAATCCTTCGATGCATAAATACATGAATCTTGAATAGCAGTAGAGAGGTTATTTTACCTCTCTATTTGGCACTGGTGTATTTGGCTGCTGGAATCCTGTATCCAGTGCTGGCATCCACAATTCAAGAAATGTTGATGAATTGGAAAGGGTTCAGAAAAGAGCAATGGCAATGATTAAAAGATGTGAAAGACTCCAGGAGCTCAAACAATTTAGCTTAAAGAGAAAATTAAGGGGTGACTTGATTACAGTCGATAAATACCTGCACAGGAAACAAATATTTAATAATGGGCTTTCCAATCTAGCAGAGAAAGGTATAACATGATCATAGAATATCAGGGTTGGAAGGGACCTCAGGAGGTCATCTAGTCCAACCCCCTGCTCAAAGCAGGACCAATCCTCAACTAAATCATCCCAGCCAGGGCTTTGTCAAGCCTGACCTTAAAAACCTCTAAGGAAGGAGATTCCACCACCTCCCTAGGTAACCCATTCCAGTGCTTCACCACCCTCCTAGTGAAAAAGTTTTTCCTAATATCCAACCTAAACTTCCCCCACTGCAACTTGAGACCATTACTCCTTGTTCTATCATCTGGTACCACTGAGAACAGTCTAGATCAGGCCTGCACAACATGCGGCCCGCGGGGGCTCACTGTGCAGCCCGCAGGCAAGCGGCGGGGTGGGGCTGTCGGATTCGCCCAGGGCCGGTGAACTAGGCAGTCGCCTAGGGCGCCCAGGATTTTTTCTCCCTCCCTTCCCTTCCCCTCATGCAGAATGTGGCGCGGCTGATTGGGCGCCTGGGCCTGATTTAGCTGCTCCCATTGGCCTCCAGCAGGCAGAGTCCCTCCCCCGCTCCCTCCCTCCCCCTGCCTCAGCATCGCATCGCAGCACTCTGATGGGGAGGGGTTGTGTGCTCCGCAGCTTGTTTGGTTTAGCTCCACGTGGAGCGGCATAGTGGTAAGGGGAGTCCTGGGGGGCAGTCAGGGAGCAGGAGGAGGGTTGGATGGGTCAGGAGTTCTGGGGGGCAGTCAGGGGGCAGGGAGTGATTGGATAGAGAGTGTGGGAGTCCCGGGGGTCTGTCTGGGGGCGCGGGTGTGGATAAGGGTTGGGGCAGCCAGAAGACAGATAGGGGGTAGGGTCCTAAGGGGGCAGTTAGGGGGGAGGGTCTCAGCAGGGGGCAGTCAGGGGACAAGGAGCAGGGGGAGAGTTGGAGGTTCTGCGGGGGGTGGGAAGTGGGAGGGAGTGGATGGGGGCAGCGCTCAGTTGGGACTCCCCCCCCGTCCTCTTTTTTGATTGTTGAAATACGGTAACACTAAAAAAGCGGTGCCCTGGCTCGGCAGGGAGGAGCCGCCTTCCGGAGGCACCGGAGAGCCAGAGCGTCGGCTTGCATGGGCAGCGAGCCCCAGCCATAGAATCATAGAATATCAGGGTTGGAAGGGACCTCAGGAGGTCATCTAGTCCAACCCCCTGTTCAAAGCAGGACCAATCCCCAACTAAATCATCCCAGCCAGGGCTTTGTCAAGCCTGACCTTAAAAACCTCTAAGGAAGGAGATTCCACCACCTCCCTAGGTAACCCAATCCAGTGCTTCACCACCCTCCTAGTGAAAAAGTTTTTCCTAATATCCAACCTAAACCTCCCCAACTGCAACTTGAGACCATTACTCCTTGTTCTGTCATCAGGTACCACTGAGAACAGTCTAGATCCATCCTCTTTGGAACCCCCTTTCAGGTAGTTGAAAGCAGCTATCAAATCCCCCCTCATTCTTCTCTTCTGCAGACTAAACAATCCCAGTTCCCTCAGACTCTCCTCATAAGTCATGTGTTCCAGGCCCCTAATAATTTTTGTTGCCCTCCGCTGGACTCTTTCCAATTTTTCCACATCCTTCTTGTAGTGTGGGGCCCAAAACTGGACACAGTACTCCAGATGAGGCCTCACCAATGTCGAATAGAGGGGAATGATCACGTCCCTCGATCTGATGGCAATGCCCCTACTTATAAAGCCCAAAATGCCGTTAGCCTTCGTGGCAACAAGGGCATACTGTTGACTCATATCCAGCTTCTCGTCCACTGTAACCCGTAGGTCCTTTTCTGCAGAACTGCTGCCTAGCCACTCGGTCCCTAGTCTGTAGCAGTCTGATCCAATGGCCGGAAGTTGAAGCTATAAAAATTGAGACCGGAACTAAGGCATAAATGTTTAAGAGTGAGAATGATTAATCATTGGAACAACTTACCAAGGGTTATGGTGGATTCTCCATCACTGACAGTTTTTAAATCAAGACTGGATGCTTTTCTACAAGATCTGCTCTAGGAATTATTTTGGGAAAGTTCTCTGGTCTGTGTTATACAGAAGGTCAAATTAGATGATCACAATGGTCCCGTTTGGTCTTGGAATCTAGGAATATGTACTCCAAAGGGAACGTGTTTGATATCCTTAGCTATATGATGCAAAGTATTTAATTAGACCCAACTGCTAATTTAATTTATGCGGTTTCATCAATTTCTTGAATATCCCTTACAAAAAAGGAAGTGGGTGGGCTGAATTTGCTTTTACTAAGACTATATAAAAATCCATTCTTATACCATGAACTCAACATGGAATTGGCACTTATGTCCAACAGTTATAACATTTAAGCAAATATTGGTGCAATTTCACCTCACTATACAGCTTTAAAACCCACAAATAGCAGCAGCAAAATACAAAAACAGCTAATTTAAATTCACAGCAGATCTTCCCTATTTTAATTATGCAATCTGTGTCAGTGGGGAATCACAAATAGGATTACTTTTCCATCTGACCGATTTAGGCAGCTGGTGAGAATAGCATTCATGTCACCAGCAAGACAACATTGTCCGGAACAAATTTAATAGTCATACTGCAATAATCTGTTATTAGAATCCTTAATCCTTGCTCACACAATTATGTGTAAACTCTGACATCTATGGTTACCTGCATAGTTTCTCCTCCATATCCAGAGATCTCATTCAGGTGCTTACTACTCACATTTTATCAAAGTCGTTTTGCCCCTAGAGATATAAACTGCTTTGTGATCATGGCAGAAACTTAGAATTAGATGCCATGGACAAGTCCTTCAAGCTCACCTTGCCCATGCTCTGGCCCATGCAGGGCAGTTCCCTATACAGTGCTTTGTCTACCCTTCCACATCTTAAGCAATAGCACTTCCCTACTCTTTCCCAAGGAACCTATCCCACCTTAATAGGTTGCTCGGAAGCTTTTCTTTTTTTTTAATTTAATTTTATTCCAATTCATCCCACTGTTCCCAGTTATTCTCACCTGGCCCATGCCAAGCACAATTCTTCCACATATGCACATCTCACATACTTTTATACTCTTTCCTGACCCCCATAACCGATTTTCACAATATACTGCCATGAAGCCTTCCATGTTCCTCATTAAATATACTCAGAACGCAAAGAGATCAATAGCCCCATTATTCTGCATTACACTGGATTTAAATTATGTGGCAGCATTAAAAGGTGACCTGCAAAGGGGGAAAAAAAAGACTGTGTCCCCTGTTCTGCTTCTTTAGGGATAAACAAAGAGACCATTTTCCCCCAAAGCTTTTTCTGTGTGTCTTACCCAGGCAATATCAGGAATATTAAATAGTTTTCCCTGTTCTTCTTGGGCATCTAGGAGGACACGAGTGGGAAAGTCTAAGGCTAGGTCTATCCAACAAAGTTTTGCTAGCATAGCTACATTGGTTAGGAGAGCAAAAAAGTCACACACCCCTAACCACACAGCTGTCGTTCAGGGAGATATAATTAAACTATTGACAACTATACTTGCCTTTTGCCAGTATATGCTGCATAGCCACTGCACAGCTGTACCATGCAAAGCCTCTGCAGTGCAGACTACCAGCCCTTAGCCCAGGGGTGGGCAAACTTTTTGGCCTGAGGGCCACATCTGGGTGGGGAAATTGCATGCAGGGCCATGAATGTAGGGCTGGGGCAGGAGATTGGGGTGCAGGCTCCGGCCCCGCGCCACTCCCATACTGGAGCAGCTCCAGGATGGCAGCGGCGCGCAGCGGGGCTAAGGCAGGCTCCCTGCCTGCCCCGGCCCCGCGCCACTCCCGAAAGCGGCCGGCACCATGTCCCTGCGGCCCCTGTGGGGGCGGGGGCAGAGGGCTCCGTGCGCTGCCCTCTGCCCCCACCCCCCGTCACCACGTCCCTGCGGCCCCCGCCCCCACAGGGGCTGCAGGGACATGGTGCCGGCCGCTTTCGGGAGCAGCGCAGGGCGGGTGTAGGCAGGGAGCCTGCCTTAGCTCCACTGCGCCACAGGGCTGGCAATCCCGCAGGCTGGATCCAAAGCCCTGACGGGCCAGATCTGACCCGTGGGCCATAGTTTGCCCACTGCCTTAGCCTGTACTTTATGGGGCAGAATGCTGACACTTTCATAGAGAGCTTTTCTTTCAAGTGTTTGTTAAACAGGCATTAAACTGAAACCAGAATATTAAACTATCTGAACAAAAAATCCTCTCTCTTTTCAAAGGCTCAGGTTTCAGGCTCTTGTATGATAAAAGCAAGCTAGTTCTCTAACATCTTCCAGCAACAGAGATGTAAAGACCTTTATAATAAATAACTGCTAATGTAAAAACCCAAGAAGAAATTTCACACACACACACACACACACACACACACACACACACACACACACACACTCACTCACTCTCAGGCCACATTTATACATCTGAGATTAATAACAAACCCAAATTTCTTCTTTGCAGGTCACATTTAAATAAGCAGCAAAACAAGCTTTCCAATAGTTAAAAGGCTAACAATACTGTATTGCTATTCATTTCAATATTTAATAAAACACTTTTCGGAATGTTTTTAGTCTATTACATACTTCCATTGAAATTTCTATTTACTATAGGTCTTCATATAGTCACATACCTTTATTGTAGCCGCTAGAAAGAAAGAAGCCAGATTACATGGCAACTGAGAGAAAGATGTAAAGGTCAAACGGGGCATTGGGTAGGGCCAGCAGAGAGGATTAGGGCTCTGGCACATGACTGCTAAGGAAGAGCCAGCAGAGGTGCAAGTTATAACCATAGGTAGTACAAGACTGACTCAATTATAAGTAAAAAACCGGTTACCTACCTCTTGTAACTGTTCTTCGAGATGTGTTGCTCATGTCCATTCCAAGTAGGTGTGTGCGTGTCGCGTGGACAGTCAGCAAAAGGTTTTTCCCCTAGCGGTACCCATTGGGTCGGCTCAGGTGCCCCTTGGAGTGGTACCTTCATGGCGCCACATAAAGGGCCCTGCCAACCCGCCGCATCTCCAGTTCCTTCTTGCCGGATTGCTCTGACAGAGGGGAAGGCGGGTGGGTCCTGGAATGGACATGAGCAACACATCTCAAAGAACAACAGTTACAAGAGGCAGGTAACTGTTTTTTCTTCGAGTGCTTGCTCATGTTGATTCCAAGTAGGTGACTCCCGAGCCTTACCTAGGAGGCGGAGTTCATGGAACCGCTGGACTGAAGCACTGCTCTGCCGAACACTGCATCGTCCCTGGCATGCTGGGTAACAGCATAATAAGAAGTAAAAGTGTGGACTGAGAACTACGTTGCCACTTTACAGATCTGGATTGGGTTGGGACCTGGGCCAGGAATGCGACCAAGGAAGCCTGCGCTCTTGTAGAATGTGCCATCAGCACGGGGGCAGGTCCCTTTGAGAGGACACCGGGAAGCCCTTCATCCTGCCCACTACCACAACAAACAGCTGGTTTGATTTACGAAACTGCGTCATTCACTTGATAGAAAAGGCCAATGTCCGCCGAAAGTCCACAGAGTGGAGCCTCTGCTCCTGGCTGTTAGCGTGAGGCTTAGGGAAAAAGACTTGATTGGCATGAAATTGAGACACAACTTTAGGGAGAAAGGCTGAGTGCAGCCGAAGCTGCACTTTGTCTTTGTAAAAGATGGTATAAGGAGGGTCAGATGTGAGGGCCTTGAGTCAGACACACTACTAGCTGAAATTATTGCGACCAGGAAAGCCACCTTCCATTACAGATAGACTAATGAACATGTCGCTAAGGGCTCAAATGGAGGCCCCATGGGCCTCGAAAGCACCAGATTAAGGTCCCATGCCGAGATCGGTTGCCGAGCTTGTGGGTATAACCTGTCCAGTGCTTTAAGAAAACGACTCCACCACTGGGTTAGCGAAGACCGAGCAGTCTGCCACTCCTGGGTGGAACGCCAAAATGGCCATCAAGTGAACCTTTATCGATGAAATCAACAAGCCCTGCTTCTTTAAATGTAGCAGACAGTCCAAAATAAAGGATATTGATGTTTGCATCGGAGAGGTACGACTGCGAACACCAGATCAAGAATCTCTTCCACTTGGCCAAGTAGGTCGCCCTGGTGGATGGTTTCCTACTGCCAAGGAGAACCTCCCTAACAGGATCTGAGCATGTGAGCTCTACCGGGTTTAACCATGCAGCTTCCAAACCGTGAGATGGAGAGACTCGAGATTGGGATGCTGGAGCTGGCCGTGGTGCTGGGTGATCAGGTCCGGAACTAAAGGTGGGATGATTGGGGTGTCCAATGACAGCTCCACAAGCATGGTGTACCAGCGCTGGTGGGGCCAGGCTGGCGCTATCAGTATCACTGAAGCTTCTTCCCTTTTGCAGATGACACTAAACTGGGAGGAGTGGTAGATACGCTGGAGGGTAGGGTTAGGATACAAAGGGATCTAGACAAATTAGAGGATTGGGCCAAAAGGAACCTGATGAGGTTCAACAAGGACAAATGCAGAGTCCTGCACTTAGGACGGAAGAATCCCATGCACTGTTACAGACTAGGGACCGAATGGCTAGGAAGCAGTTCTGCAGAAAAGGACCTAGGGGTTACAGTGGACGAGAAGCTGGATATGAGTCAACAGTGTGCCATGGTTGCCAAGAAGGCTAAAGCATTTTGGGCTGTATAAGTAGGGGCATTGCCATCAGATCGAGGGACATGATCATTCCCCTCTATTCGACATTGGTGAGGCCTCATCTGGAGTACTGTGTCCAGTTTTGGGCCCCACACTACAAGAAGGATGTGGAAAAATTGGAAAGAGTCCAGCGGAGGGCAACAAAAATTATTAGGGGCTTGGAGCACGACTTATGAGGAGAGTCTGAGGGAACTGGGATTGTTTAGTCTGCAGAAGAGAAGAATGAGGGGGGATTTGATAGCTGCTTTCAACTACCTGAAAGGGAGTTCTAAAGAGGCTGGATCTAGACTGTTCTCAGTGGTACCAGATGACAGAACAAGGAGCAATGGTCTCAAGTTGCAGTGGAGGAGGTTTAGGTTGGATAATAGGAAAAACTTTTTCACTAGGAGGGTGGTGAAGCACTGGAATGGGTTACCTAGGGAGGTGGTGGAATCTCTTTCCTTAGAGGTTTTTAAGGTCAGGCTTGACAAAGCCCTGGCTGGGATGATTTAGTAGGGAATTGGTCCTGCTTTGAGCAGGGGGTTGGATTAAATGACCTCCTGAGGTCCCTTCCAACCCTGATATTCTATGATTCCCCAAGCACCTTAAGCAGGACATGTGCGGGTCGCCCTTTGACATCAGCTTTTGGTAGACCCCATATAGCTTAAACCCCTGGGACCGAGGCATGCCCTAGCCCCGGGCAGGGGAAGGGAATCCTGACTAACAAGAGGAGGGGGTTCAAATATGACACTACACTAAAAACTATTAACTAACTACTGAAACTATTTACAGGTAGGAACTACGAGTACACTAGGGGATCGTTCGAAAACAAGAGAAAAGAGAACACTCTGACAACTGTCACTGTCAGTAAGGAGAGGCAGTGGGTCGGCAGGGCCCTATACGCAGTGCCATGAAGGTGTGACTCCAAGGGGCGCCTGAGCTGACCCGATGGGTACTCATAGGGGAAAAACCTTCCAGTGACTATGCACATGGCGTACATACATCTAATTGGAATCAACATGAGCAAGCACTCAAAGAACACAAGGTTACTAAGGCCATGTCTACGCTACAGGTATTACAGCGGCACAGCGCCATAGCGCTGCAGCGTTAAAGTACGTCCCACATCAACAGAAGGGGTTTTTCCCATTGATGTAGGCAATCCACTTCCCCAAGCGGCAATAGCTTGGTCAACAGAAGAATTCTTCCACTGGTTAATTTTTCACATCCCTGAGTACTGTAGGTATGTTGACTTAATAGTTAAGTGTAAACCAGCCTTGAGAGGATATGACAAGCTCAGATTTATACACAACTGCATTAAAAGAAGATTGTTGTAATTGGTTTAATTTCCCATCACCACCACGAAAAAAAGTCTGCTGTGCCATAACCTCAAGGTATGAGTGAAGACCCTCCATAAGGTCCTGCAGACATGCTGTATGCCCTAAACCACCATTGAAAAAAAATCCAGCCTGAAAGTCATGTCATCCTGAATATTATGGCCTGGCTCACAAGGAAGTAAAATGTATGATAGTTACCTTGAAGCAGAGATGACCCTTTATGTGTTCTGTTTTTCTTCACAGTTGTTACCCTCTCACCTTCATTTCTGCAGCTTTTATTATTGAAAGAAAGATCTGTATGAAAAAAAGGTGTATATTACATTAGTATTAGACCTAAAGATCCCAAGACAAATTAAGTTTCTCCATCCCAGGACCTGTGCCATGCCCTTTAGAGGTGTATTTAAAACTGTACTCCAAGACACAAAAAGCGAATGCAAGAACGGCGATACTGGGCCAGACCAAAGGTCCGTCTAGCCCAGTATCCTGTCTTCTGACAGTGGCCAATACCATGTGTCCCAGAGGGAATGAACGGAACAGGTAATCCATTCCCTATCCCTCATTCCCAGCTTCTGGCAAACAGAGGTTAGGGACACCATCCCTGCCCATCCCGGCTAATAGCCATTGATAGACTTATCCTCCATGGGTTTATCTAGTTCTTTTTTGAAGTCTATTATCTTTGTAATTTCATGACGAGAGAGAACACAAGTTAGGAATTAAAACAAGTCATGTCCTTCATCAGCTGGAAATGGTATTGATATTGACAATTGTGAAACCCAGGTGAAAAAAAGAAATTGTGTAGGCCACTTGCAATACAACTGTCAACAATGAACGATATATCAGACCTCGACAGACTCCTTAATTTAATCTTATGGTCAACTTTTGCCAGCCAGTATGCAAGACATTCTTACGAAGAATACATCCTGGAAGACAATTTTATTAAGGGAAGTTACTACCCCATTTTAGAGTCATCGGCCATTCTACTTACGTTTACAACTTGCATATCAACTTCCCCTTCCCAAGACATACAAAAAATTATTAAAAACACTGCTATTTAATAGATGTCAGAGGAAAGCATAACAGGCACCTGCAGCATCATTCATGGTGCTTTTCAGTTGTCTGATGAAGCAGAGCACAAAATGTATGCTTCCCCAATGAAAAATTACTTTCTACCAGCAGTTACATGCTCCATTCCAACATATGGCAAGGTGAACGTCACCATCCAACTGCTGGATTGGACTATGAATATCCTTTCAGACTGTCTCTTCTAAAAAGTCCATCCTTCATTTGCAACTGAATTCTCAAAGAAAGAAAATCTTGGAAGTTAGAACCAGACCATCTTTAAATAGGAACAAATGGAGATAAGCAGGTTCCAAAGATGCTGGTATGTGATTTTAATTCACATTTCAGTCAAAACTGGGAAGCTGTAGTCACTAGATTAAACTAAGCCGAAGTGTCCTTTTCATGGACTCTTCACTATTCTAAGTAACTTAATTAGCTTAACCTTGTCCTAAAGCAAAAAGACATACCCAGCCAAACATTTCTAGGCAACTAGAACCCTGAGAAAAAAATTTCTTTTCCAGTTACTTGGCACTAGTCCAGGTTCTGAAGGGCCACTCAAACAGCTCAGTTAACGGCAGCATTGGCAATTTACAAAAATTTCAAGGACCAACTAATTTGCATCTTCAATAGGGAAGTTTGGCTTATACAACTTGAATACTGTGTCAAGATGTGGTCACCCCATCTCAAAAAAGATATATTGGAATTGGAAAAAGGTTCAGAAAAGGGCAACAAAAATTATTAGGGATATGGAACAGCTTCCAAATGAGGAGCGATTAATAAGACTGGGCCTTTTCAGCTTGGAAAAGAGACGACTAAGGGGGGATATGATACAGATCTATAAAATCATGACTGGTGTGGAGAAAGGAAATAAGGAAGTGTTATTTACTCCATCTCATAACACAAGAACTAGGGGTCACTAAATGAAATTAATAAGCAACAGGTTTAAAACAAACTAAAGGAAGTATTTTTTTCCACACAATGCACAGTCAACCTGTGGAGCTCCTTGCCAGAGAATGTTGTGAAGGCCAAGACTATAACAGGGTTCAAAAAAGAACTAGATACATTCATGGAGGAATTGGTCCATCAACGGCTATTAGCCAGGATGGGCAGGGATGGTGTCCCTAGCCCATTTGTCAGAAGCTGGGAAGGGGCGACAGGGGATGGATCACTTGATGATTACCTGTTCTGTTCATTCCCTCTGGGGCACCTGGCATTGGACACTGTCAGAAGACAGGATACTGGGCTAGATGGACCTTTGGTCTGACCCAGTATGGCCGTTCTTATGTTCCCTCATAACTAGCTTTCCTTCTCTGAAATCCTCACTGCTTTGTGTTATGCTGGCGGTAATTCAGAATGCCTTGTGCTGTGACATAATTGAAACCATAGGAAGACTTAGAATGATGTATTCTGGAATATCCTCTGCCACCCCTGTGTTCTCTACTCAAATATCCAACAGCACTAACTGCCCTCATCTATTTAAAGTACACATTACTCCTTGAGGAATTCTGCACCACTGCGCAATGCAGAATTTAATGTTGTTTCTGCAGAATTTCCTTTTTCTCCTACAGAATAGGCTGCAGAGGTATTGGCTGCCACAAGGTGGCCACTGGACCAGGCAGAGCCCAGCTTGCAAACAGAAGACAAGGTGGGGGGGGGGGGGAGGAGGAGGGAGAGAGGAGGAGGGAATTGGAGGGTTCCTGGCAGCTGCAGTTCCCAGCACGCCCTGAAGAAAGGAGGCTGCGGCGTGCAGGAAACTTTGTGCCAACCCAGGATCCAGCATCAGGCTGTTTCTCCCTCTGGATCTCTGGGGTTTAGAGGGGTAGGGTCTGAGAGTGTCTGGGCTGGGGGGGGGTGGGGGGGACTGGGCTCTGGAGAGACGTGGTGTGAGTGTCTGGGCCCGTGGGAGGCCTGTAGCTGGCCTCTGGCGGGGGGGTCAAGATGTGACTGTCTGGGGGGGGGGGGAGGGGAGAAGAGGAGGGAGGTGGTGAGTGTCTGGGCTGGGGAGAGCCATGGCTGGGCTCTGGGGGAGACAGGGCAGAGAAACAGGGACTGGGTTGTCGTATGGGGTTTCTTTAACTCTATTTCTGGGGGAATTTTTGTGTGTGCCTGTATTGTTACAGATATACTTACTGACAGGTATTATGAAATAAACTACCAACATAATCAAAACTGGCATGATTCTATGGTGTTATTTTGACACAAAATTTGCAGGATTTTAAAATATTGTGCACAGAATGTTTAATTTATTGGTACAGAATTCCCCCAGGAGTAACACATTGCCTTTATCCCCCAAAGCTCTTACATCTTACTACTCTTTGGGTAGTGGCATTTATTGAAGTAGAGCAGAGAGAAGATGGGCTGGGAAGCAGTGAAACCAGGAAGATACAATACAGTTATAAACTAAAGCCTTGTCTTCACTAGCCCCCCCCCCCCCCCAAAAAGGTGGTTTTTACCATGTGTTAACTAACAATTTTAAAATGTGAATTTGGCAAGGCAGTTTTTATAGGCGTTAACTGGTCATGGTAAACCCTGCGCTCCCTCTAGTGTTTTCTTCAACCAGTTAAGGGTGAAAAACACAAAGTGCCTTTTCCACACTAGGATTTTACCACATCTGAATTAACACATAATAAACATCTACACATACAGTGCTGCGGCTGTGCCGCTGTAGCACTCTAATGAAGATGCAACTACGCCAATAGGCGAGCTTCTCCTGTTGTCATAATTAATCCACCTCCCTGAGAGATGGTAGCTATGTGTTTTGGAGAAGCTCTCCCATCAACATATCACTGTCTACACCAGGGGTTAGGTTGGTATAACTACATTGCTCAAGGGTGTGGATTTTTCACACCCCTGAGCAACACGGTTATACTGATATAAGTTTATAATGTAGATCTGGCCATAGTAAAAACTCTTCTAATGTGGACACACCCAAACTGTTTGCTGATCACTGTGCTGTAATGTGTTTGCATACATTAAGAGCTCAGTGCAACATTATCTTCATACATCAGAGAGTTAATTCACTTACAGTCAGAATTTAAGGCCAGAAAACCATCCACCATATCTAGTCTGACTTCCTGTATATCATGGGCCACCAACACCATCTAGCTTTCCACACACTAAGCCCAACAACTGAAATTAGACCAAAGGATTACAACCTTCAGGAAACTTAACTATTGTGGGCCACAGGCAAAGAATGAAAGGGACTGGAGTGCACCTATTGGTGAGGCCCCTGCATGGGGAAGGAATGAATTAAGTGATATATACACAATCTCAGCAAGTGACCTGCATTCCACGCTGCAGAGGAAAGCAAAAAAGCCCAAGGCTACTGCCAATCTGACCTGGGGGGAAATTCCTTTCCAACCCCACATACAGTGATCAGTTAGACCTTGAACATGTAAGCAAGAACCAGCAAGACAAGCATATATATGAGAGAGGGAGAGAGACCATGAGAATTCTCAAAAACAACAAGGAGTCCAGTGGCACCTTAAAGAATAACAGATTTATTTGGGCATAAGCTTTCGTGGGTAAAAAAAAAACACTTCTTCAGATGCAGCAAAATGAGAATTCTCAGTTCCATCTCAGAGCACCAACCCACTTCATCCTGCATCCCATATCCAACTGTGGCCATCTCCAATGCTTCAGAAGGAGACAAAACACACTAAGAATACATTGTGAAGGGGGGGGGGAAATCAGATTTTAGGAATATAAAACAAACTAGAAGGGATCCAAGGGCTGCAGAGCCCTGTCCCCATCACCACAATCAACCCCATCATACAAGCCCATTCAAATATGTCAATCTCTCTCAAAACAAAGTTATTTGAACAGACAACTACTGGGAGTCTGTTACAGAATTTCACTGATGGTTTGAAACCTTCTAATTTCCAGCCTAAATTTTTTCATGGCCAAACTCATACCTATTTGTTCTTATGCCAACATTGTCCTTTAGTTAAATAAATATCTACCCTCCCTGGTGTTTATCTGCTTGATGTACTCATAGGACAGCAATCATATCTCCTCTTGTACTTTGTTTTGCTGGGCTAAACAAGCTAAGCTCTTTGAGACTTGGTCTACAGTAGCAACTTATGTCAGTACAGTATAACTAAAATCGCTCAGGGGTGTGGAAAATCCACCCCTCCTGAGTGACACAATTATACCGACCTAACTCCCAGTGTAGACAATGGTACGTCAACAGGAAAGCTCTTCCGGTCGACCCAGCTACTGCCTCTAGGGAAGTGGATTACCTACACTAGTGGTTCTCAACCAGGGGTACATGTACACCTGGAAGTACACAGAGGTCTTCCAGGGGGTACATCAACTCATCTAGATATTTGCCTAGTTTTACAACAGGCTACATAAAAAGCGCTAGCAAAGTCAGTACAAAACTAAAATTTCATACATACGACTTGTTTATACTGCTCTATATACTATACACAGGTGGTTCTATAACTTTTGTACTGGTGATCCCTTTCACATAGCAAGCCTCTGAGCGTGACCCCCTTAAATATATAAAAACGTGTTTTTAATTTGTAACACCAATATAAATGCTGGAGACAAAGCGGGGTTTGGGGTGGAGGCTGACAGCTCGCAACCCCCCCTGTAATAACCTCCCGATCCCCAATTTGAGAACCCCTGCTATACACTGAAGTAAGTACAATATTTATATTCCAACTGATTTATTTTATAATTATATGGTAAAAATGAGAAAGTTAGAAATTTTTCACTAAGAGTTTGCTGTGACACACATGTATTTTTATAAGTGATTTTGTAAGCAAGTAATTTTTAAGTGAGGTGAAACTTTGATTTGTCTTGCATATCCCCCAAGTCCTGAAAGGGATACAGTAGTCTGGAAAGGTTGAGAGCCACTGACCTATATCAATGTGAGAAGCCCTCCTGTCGGCGTAGGTAGCGTCTTCACTGAAGCACTACAGAGGCCCAGCTTCATCCATACAGCAGCACCGCTGCAGCATTTCAAGCATAGACAAGCCCTCAGTCTCACGTTTGTTGAGATGGTCGCCTTTATTCCTGAAGCTACAGCAGATGGACTGCCCTAATCAATGCAAGCTATGAATAGGTCCTACCAATGACTAACACAAAGTTTTTAGTCTCGGTGTAAAATAGACAGCAAATTTTCTTGGGAGGAAGATGTACCCAACACCACCATCTGCTGTAGGTAAAAGTCAAAAGACACTTGACTACCTTCAACACAAAAGCCTAAAGACTCAAATCTGGCCTGAAAACATGGGGCAACTGGCTTATGGAGACATTAAAGATTTACTGATACTGGATAAAAATAATGGAATAAAAATATTTATTCCAAGCTAGTTTATTCCCATTTATAGGACACAATATACAAAAGACAGTTCAGTGGTTTGAGCATTGGCCTGCTAAACCCAGGGTTGTGAGTTCAATTCTTGAGGACGCCATTTAGGGATCTGGGACAAAAATCTGTCTGGGGATTGGTCCTGCTTTGAGCAGGGGGCTGGACTAGATGACCTCCTGAGGTCCCTTCCAGCCCTGATATTCTAAGATACAGTCAGGTGAGCATCACCTTGTGCAATCTACAGGTTTTGCTGAGCTTCCTCCAACTCATTTTTATCTTAACAAAGCTGGGCTGCTTAACATATTATATTTATAGCTCAACAGGACTGCTACAAAAACATCACAATACAGGTAAAATAGTTGCAATGTGAATTAGCTTAATAAGCAAACCGGAGGACCCATCCTTGGACAGTTCTCTGTATAGTACAGTTACTAAAAGATGCAAGAGGCAGAAATAGAATTTCATCAGCAGCATGCTTCACAGCCATTGCTGTATTAACAAGGCCTTCATTATTTCCAGATTGTTTAGATCACCTGTTTTCTTTCTGTAGCGATTTGAAGCCACAGTTCACAACTCAGCCATTTCAAAAGTGTTCATTTTAACTTGAAATAATTAATAATAAGGAATTTCTCCAGGATTTCTCCCCTCAAACCCAACATTTATTAAAGTCTTTCACAATCATGAAGAGCAGGAAATATACTTTTTTAAATTAAAGCTTAGATTCTGGAGCACAATTTTAAAACAAGGATGGACTATAAAATTAATTCCACGGCTGCAGATTCACAGAATATACAGGGCCCTAACCAGAATGTTCTCTTCAGATGGCCACCTGGCAAATTTTCTCCTCTTTGTTCTATCCAGGGGATAGCCAGTAATCTAGTTAAAATTAATTCTGAATTTAAAGGTAAGGCGAGAAAAGGAACCTCTGTCTGGGGATTGGTCCTGCTTTCAGCAGGGGGTTGGACTAGATGTCCTCCTAAGGTCCCTTCCAACCCCGATATTCTATGATTATATGATTCTTATAGAAGCAGAAAATATCAAGCTTAGTTAACATAAATCTAGAAGCTTGTTCACACTATTATAGGTATAATTAAGATTGCCCATGACTTTCCATTATGAGACCTTGTTTTCAGTTCTTTATAGATTTCTCAGACTAACTGTTAGATGAAATGGCCATTCAGTGATAGCCACAGCTAGATAACACACACACTGGTGTTCTGAGATGGTAATGAGAATTCTCTCTCGAATACTTGGCTCACTCGTTCTTGCTAGGGTTGCCACCTTCTAAATGCTGGTAACCACACCTGAGGCCCTGCCCCTTCACCCAAAGCCCCCCCAGCTCTGCCTTTTCCCTTGAGGCCCCACCCTCTTCTATGAGTCTATGAGACCTGGCATCTCCCCCGCCCGTGGTCACCGAACACCTTGCCAGGTTCCCTTTTTGACCGGACTTTCTGGTAGAAAACCAGACACCTGGTAACCCTAGTTCTTGCTCACATGTTCCAGGTCTAACTAATAGTCATATGTGGGGTTGGAAAGAAATTTTCCCCCAGGTCAGATCGGCAGCGACCTTGGATTTTTTTTTTTTTTTTTTTATGCTTTCCTCTCCTCTCCAGTGTGGGGTGTGGGCCACTTGCAGGGATTATCCATGTATCGCTCACTTAATTCCCTCCATTGCAGGAGCTTCAGGGATTGGTGCACCCCAGTCTTTTCTATTCTCTGCCTATGGCACACAATAGTTTATTCTCCTGAAGGTCATAATAGTTCAGTTTAATTTCAGTTGTCGGGTTGTGTGGGTGGCATTGGTGGCCTGTGATATACAGGTCAGACTAGATGATGTGATGGTCCCCTGAACTCTATAATTGACTAAATTCCTCATGCCTAGTATTTGCCTCAGGCTGACTTTTGGGGGGGAAATTTCAGGTAAAACAGGTCAGCCATTCCCAAGAACAAGATTAGAGAAAAATGTTTTGTCCATGTGAAAAGAATTCTTATAACTGTTTCACTGAGAAACTCTAGCACCCTCATGCCTTGGAACAAGACCTTGGAATCTGGAAGGGGGTGGCTGTCTTACCAGGGACGTGCCTTTTACTGTTCCCATCAACAAACGCCTACATTTGAAGAAAATTTCAGTAGAGGCTTGTAGAGTTTGGCAGCTGAATTTTCCAAAGATTGTCTGTACTGGGCATCCTCCAGCCCAGGGTGGCACAGGTTAATAAGCAGGACAAAACATGTAACAGATGTGTAGTCACAGTGCTTAATGCACTACTGGAAGCTGCTCAGATACTATGGTGATCAGCATGGCATACAAACCTATATAGAATAAACTGTCCCTGCAATTGAGCCTCCCAGTGCTGTGGGTTACTGTACTGCAAGGCACCAGAATTGATAGCAGGAGACTCTTGTGCTCTCAATGCTCCCCAGGCAATGAAGAGGAGGAAGCAACCACAATGAAATGTAGAAGGTTGAGAATTGGGGAAAAGGGGGTGGTAGAAGCCAGACAGTGGGGAGAAGCAAAAGGATCTACAACTTACTCCTGGGGGAATTCTGCACCCCTCCAAGGGCGCACAATTCATACTGTCTGCAGATTTCCTTGCCCCCTCTCCCCTAGAGAAATGGAGGAGCAAAGAAATCTGTGGGGAAGACGCATTCCCCAGCAGCCTGGGCACGTCTTCTGGGAGCAGCTGGCAGAGATGCACATCCACCAGGGGAGAGGCTGGGCATGTGTGCATCCGTGGGGGGGGGAGGGCGCCCTGCATGCAAATGAGCGAGAGAGACTCACTCTGTCCCTCTTGCTCACGGTTGCAGCATCCCGAGCTTGTGGGGGGATAGAGCTGCATGAGACAGGCTCTGTCCCTGAGGCAGAGCAGAAATGTAACAACTAAGCACATTGTCAGTTAATTCTTCCCATTCTTAGTCAATTAAGACTTCTTTATATTGCCAGAATGGTTACTCATCGGGGAATTCTGCGCCACCGCGTAACGCAAAATTTTGCAGAAATTAATGTTGTGCGTGCAAAATTTCCTTTCCCCCCACAGAAATGGACTGAAGTGCTGCTAGCCGCCACTAGGGGCGGCTAGACTTGGCAGAGCCCAGCTTGCACACAGAAGATACTGCTGGGGAGAGGGAGCTAGAGGGTTCCATGCATTGTCCTACGGATGGGGTTCCACAACCACCACTCCCAAGAGAAGGAGGCGGATGGTGGTGGTTGGGAACTCCCTCCTCAGGGGGACTGAGTCATCTATCTGCCGCCCCGACCGGGAAAACAGAGAAGTGTGCTGCTTGCCAGGAGCTAGGATTCACGATGTGACGGAGAGACTGCCAACACTCATCAAGCCCTCGGATCACTACCCCTTCCTGCTTCTCCACGTGGCACCAATGATACTACCAAGAATGACCTTGAGCGGATCACTGCAGACTGCATGGCTCTGGGAAGAAGGATAAAGGAGTTTGAGGCACAAGTGGTGTTTTCATCCATCCTCCCTTTGGAAGGAAAAGGCCTGGGTAGAGACCGTCGAATCGTGGAAGTCAACGAATGGCTACGCAGGTGGTGTCGGAGAGAAGGCTTTGGATTCTTTGACCATGGGATGGTGTTCCAAGAAGGAGGAGTGCTAGGCAGAGACAGGCTCCACCTAACGAAGAGAGGGAACAGCATCTTCGCAAGCAGGCTGGCTAACCTAGTGAGGAGGGCTTTAAACTAGGTTCACCGGGGGAAGGAGACCAAAGCCCTGAGGTAAGTGGGGAAATGGGATACCGGGGGGAAGCACGAGCAGGAGAGCGCAAGAGGGGAGGACTCCTGTCTGCACTGATAGGCTTGGTGTGTGAAAGGGGTCACCAATACGACCTTCAGCGCTAACCCAAGCTAAGCAGGTAGCAGGTGCTCTGAGCTGGTGCTGCTGTTGTCACTTGGCAGCTGGGGCCTGATCCCCACCGCCCTGCAGCAGCCCCAGTGTGGAGTGGGCAGGACATGCTGCCTGCTGGGGAGGGGGCACCTCACCCACTCTGCACCGGTGCTGATGGCTGCATGAGGAGCAGGGTCATGGGGCTGCCAAGCTGCCTGGAGTGGCTCACGAACGTGTGTGCCAACGTCAGGGCAGACTGTACAAACCAGGGCACGAACCCCAAACAGGCTCTGTGCTCTGTAAAGATTTCACCAAGTAACAAGCATGAACTCCTAAAGCACTATAACAGCCTTACCATGGAGTCACAGACAGTCCTTGGCTGCACCTGGGTCTAGCTTGCCACCCAGGCAAGCCGGCCTTTGTGATAGATGGGCCCTTACACCAAGAATCACAGCAGTATTCAGGTTACTCCCTCACCCAACGGACTAGTCACTTACCCCCGGTCAATTGTACCTCAGATCTCAAACCACAGACAATGCTTGTAGCCAATCCTGTGATACTAACTAAAGATTTATTAAGTAGGGAAAAAAACAGAGTTATTCACTAGGTGAAAGCAGGTAACAGACGCACACAAGTGAGGTACAGTCAGGTTCCAAAAGGCAGTAGAAGCTGCTGTAATGTGCAAGTTCTATACCAGGGTTCTCAAACTGGGGGCCGTGAACCCTCAAGGGGTTGCAAGCTTATTACCTGGGGGGTTGTAAGCTGTCAGCCTCCACCCCAAACCCCACTTCGCCTCCAGCATTTATAATAGTTTTAAATATAAGAAATGTTTTTAATTTATAAGGGGGGTGCACTGATAGGCTTGCTGTGTGAAAGGGGTCACCAATACAAACGTTTGAGAACTGCTGCTCTATGCGACCTTTAGGGCTAACCCAAGCTAAGCTGCTGGTGGATCCCTTGCTTATGCTTAGAAATCTTGCCTTCCCTGAATGCCAGTCCCCGGCAGTGATACAGATCTTTCTGGTCAGGCCTTATTTCCTTCCCCCAGAGCTCACACAGATGGAACGAGTGTCGGTCGGTGCTTGGCTCCCCTTCATGGGTGTGTCTGGGGGCGGGGTGTGTGTGGGATCAAGGAAGTTGAGTTACACAATAAGAGGTTTACAATGCTAACGCTTGATGTAACTACACCATGGGCTCCAGTGATGTGATAAGTGAGATCAGCATCCTACAAGCATTTCAGCATTTCTGAACACCAAACACATTCGCATCAACTTCACATCTATTCTAACAGTGCGAACACACTGGTGAGCCAGCCTGGTTCCCGGCTCTGCGTTTGTCAGTGTTCAGTGAGGCCTGGGGGCCTTGGCATGAGCTGACACCTGGTCTGCCAGCGTCACAGGGCCTTGCTGCTTCCTCAGCCTCTCACGCTGAGTCCCTCCTTGTGGAGGTCAATGGCACTGTGGCCATAAGTGCTGACTTCTGCTGGCGCCGGTGGGTGCTGCCACCCTCTGCGCCTGGTCCCGCCCTGACTCCACCGTTGCCCTGCTCCCTCCCGCCCATGCCCTGCCCCCATTCAAACCCCTTCCCCAAAGTCCCCGCCCTAACTCTGCCCTCTCCCTACCCCTATTCCAACCCCTTCGCCAAATCCCCTGCCAACCCCCGCCTCCTCCCCTGAGCACACCGCATTCCCGCTCCTTCCCCTCCCTCCTGGAGCTTGTACCGCCGCGAAACAGCTATTTTGTGGCGGCAAGTGCTGGGAGGTAGGTGGAGGAGCAGGGACGCGGCGCACTTAGGGGAGGAGGCAGAGGTGGGGCGGGGAGGGAAGCTTGGCAGCGCCCTCGCCAGAGGTTCCCTGTGCGCTCCCCCCCCCCCCCCCCGGGCTACATGCCTATTGGGCAGGTGGGATGGCAGCCCCCCCGTTCGTTCCCCCCCCCGGGCTACATGCCTATTGGGCAGGTGGGATGGCAGCCCCCCCCCCATTCGTTCCCCCCCCCCGGGCTACATGCCTATTGGGCAGGTGGGATGGCAGCCCCCCCCCATTCGTTCCCCCCCCCCGGGTGCTGGGCCTCAGGCCTAGGAAACATTAAACCCCCGCACAGCTGGAATGGGGAGGGGTTGGTTTCCATGGAGCTGGGGGAATTTATGCTGGGCTGTGGCTCTGCCAAGGTTAGTGGGGTGCTCCAGAGAGTTCAGGCTCAGCCGGAGCTGTAGGCTGTCCCCCAGGTCTCCTGGCCGCCTATCTGTGGGTGCACACCTTGGGGGCAGGCCTGCCCCTCACTCTGGTGCTGACGTTCCTCTCTATCCTCTGCCCCCATCCCCCAACAGGACGTCAGCCTTCACTTCGTGCTGTGGGGCTCCCTACACGTCTACCAGCGCATGATTGACAAGGCGGAGGATGTGTGCCTCTTTCTGCCGCGGCCTGGAGAGATGGTGGGCCAGCTGGCTGTGCTGACCGGGGAGCCCCTCATCTTCACCATCAAGGCCAAGCGTGACTGCACTTTCCTCAAGATCTCCACGTCGGACTTCTACGAGTTGGTGTCCCCCTTCCCCTCCACATCCTGTGGGCAGGCTCTGCCCACCTCCCACCCCACTTCCATCTAGACTGGTGGCCTGGGTCAGATTGGGGCCAGTGCCCCCTAGGGGGGAAAGGCACCGTGTCCCATTCCCCACCCCCATAAACCAGCCAGTCCCCTGCCCTGGGCTGGATTGGAGCTGCCTCCCCCTAGAGGGGAAAGGCCCCATGTCCCAGTCCTCCAATCGTGCACCTGTTGCATGGGCCTGGATTCTCCTGCCCTGGGCTGGGATCGGTCCAGGTGCCATGTTTTCTTGGCTGGCTCTGTTCCAGAGGAGGTGGGTGACTCAGGGAGGGGGCGGCTGCAGTCAGCAGCGCACTGGCAGCAACGGGGCCACCTGTGCACTGACGAGCTGCCCGCTCTCTCCCCAGGATTGTGCGGGAACAGCCCAGTGTGGTGCTGAGTGTTGGCCATACTGTGGCCGCCCGCATGTCCCCATTCGTGCGCCAGATGGACTTTGCCATCGACTGGATGGCCGTGGAGGCTGAACGGGCCTTGTACAGGAGAGTGAGGCCTGTGCTGGGGGGGTGCTTGGAGACCCTGGCTGGGGAACCCCAGCTTCTCCGCCTAGCCCAGGGCATAGCAGGGACCAACTCTCCCTGCTGTGTTTAACCCCTTCCACGCCAGGGTAATGGGCACCCCTGTTACTCTCAGCCTCGTCCATGCCCTTCCTGCAGCAAAAATGACTCAGGCATCCCAGCGCTCTGGACGGGCGCTGTCCAGGCCAGCAGCCGTGCTGTTTCCACAGGGGCCAAGCAAGACCTGACCAGCTGCCTCTGACCCCTCCATGGGACTCAGGTTTTCACCTGGGCTGGGCTGACCTGACTTCAACCCCTTCCTGGCTGCAGGTGTTGGATTGAGAGCAGCCCAGGTGCTCTGGGGATGGGGGCGTCCCAGCCCAGGGTGGATGCCAGCTGGGGCTGTCAGACTCGCCGCTCATTACATGTGCTCTCCCAGCCTAGGTGGTAGGGGGCGCTCTCCCTGGGGGAAGACACTGGCTCAGCTGGCTGGCTCATTGCATGCACTCTCCCAGCCAATGTGGTAGGGGACGCTCTAGTTCTAGGGCTGGAGGAACCCAGCCCTGGGGAACCTAGGTCCTGCAGGGTAGCTCCATTGGGAGGGGACTTGCAGAAGGAAGTAGAGCTCCATATGAACACACAAGTGACACAAGCAGCACCTTGATAGAATTACAGACCCCCCTCCCCCAGAAGAGTAACCCTAATCAATGAGCCTACCCCAAAGTGACGGGCACATCTGGTAACAGCATGCAAAAAGCCTGTCTCCTTCCTCAGGAAAGTTGGATCCCAGGCATGTTGGTTAATGCTGCTGGGAGATTGCTTTAGGTGAAAAACGCTGTAATAATTGATTTTAGCCTGTTAATGTTAAATTTAGATTTTCATTTTATATGTAACCAGTTCTGTTCCCATTATCCTGACTCAGTACCTCTTAAATCTTAATCTTTGATATAATAAATTTAGGATTGTTCCACTATACATATATCTCATTGCTGCGATGCTATAAAAGGTCTGATCTTGAGCTGTACCAATAAGCTGTTTGGATTCTGTTCCCTGGTAATTTCTGTGAGTGTCCTGTGACAGTAACCCGATGCTACTGGGGGACACTTTCAGAGGGGCTTGGGGGCTGCGGTGCAACTACTGTTACCGTGCAAGGCAGAGCAAGGGCTGGCAGAGCCCTGTGGAGATTGGTAGGATGGCTAACAGACCGGTGATGTTATGCTTGACTGGATATCAGCTCCCTGAGAAAATCTTCCTCTCGCCAGATGGGTAACAAGGTGACTCAGAGCCTGGGCACCCCAAGAAAGCTGCACACATACCCCTGTAACCTGCTTTCCCGCCTCCAGGGGCCTCTTTATCTTAGCCAAACCTCAAATATGTTCAAACTGTCTTCAAATATATTAAGGACTGTTACAAAGAGGACCCTGATCAACTGTTCTCCATGTGCACTAGAAGTAGGAATCAGCTTAATCTGCAGCAAGGGAGATTTAGGTTAGCTATTAGGAAAAACTCTCTCACTATAAAGATAGATAAGCTCTGGAATAGGCCTCAAAGGGAGGTTGTGGAATCCCCATCATTGAGGTTTTTAAGAACCCATTAGACAAAGAGCTGTCAGGGACGGTCTAAGTATAGTGCCGGACGGGATGATCTTTCTAGGACCCTTCCAGCCCTACATTTCTAGGATTCTCTGAACTGTGGAGTTTAACTGGTGAGCCCCACAGCGAACTGACCCTGCAGCCTTCACCCAGCTCTAGTCCAATGTGAATTATTAACAAAATGAGCTGGTCCCTGATACGGAGACATCACAAGACCAGTGAGCACAGCAGGACATACCCTATCAGATACCCAATGACAGTCGTTCCCTTGTAGTGCAGTGGGGGAAGCTAGGGAATCCAATGGTTCCTCTTGGATAAAGTCTTGCAGTACACAAACAGGGACTTGGCTTAGAAAAGCAGAGATGCCTTCCCTCACACACTATTACAGGCACCTATCCTAAGCCTGTAAGTAAACAGACGCGGTTCACAGATAGCCTTCTGACCCAGAAATAGACTAGACAGGAGGGAGGATAACTCACCAGAACACAGTCCATTCCACTTACAACCCAGAATTCATCAGCAACACTGAATTCCCAGAAAAACAAAGATGAGAATATGATTAAGAACCAGACCCCAGATCACTAACTACAGGGATTAGATCTAGCTTTGTGGGTGTCACGGACTCACAGATCGTGCCCACTCGTGGCCCTGTGCGGTCCGTGGGGGGGGCACCCCTTTCAGTGAGACAGCCCTTCTCGGGGGTCCACTCTCTCTCGGGGTTAGGCCCCTCCACCTCCTGGAGCCACACCTCTGAGCCTTAGCACGTCTGTCTCTCGCCGTGGGCCCCCTCAGGGAGTCCACTCACTCTGGACCCCCCGGGGCCTCCCTCCCCCTGAAGGGGACGATGCAACCCTGTTCTCTAGACCGGAGTGACTCTCAGACAGCGTAAAACAGGAGGGTTTATTGAGCATTGAACACAACACAGGAAACACTCAGGGCCTCAGGCCTGGCCTCCCTCAGCACGGCACATCCCAGTCTCCTTGCATCCAGGTGGGCTCTGCCTGCTCCTCCTCTCCAGCCCAGAGCCCCCCTGCTTCCCAGCTGCATCTGAGATCACCGGCCCCAAGCCCCCCTCTGTCCATTGTCTTCTCTCCAGGTAAACAGGGTCGTCTGGGCCTCCTTTCTCTCTGCCCTCCTCTGGCTGGAACCGGCTGGTTGGGTCATGGGGTCCTCTCTTCACAGCCCATTGTCCTCCCACTGGCTAGAACCGGCTGCGTCTCCTCAGCTGGGTCTCTGGGTCATCAGGTCAGCGGTCGCTGGGGTGTCCATCTTCCAGGCCATCGGCTGGGGTCCCAAGTTCCCTCTCCGGTCCTCTGTAACAACAAACTATCCCCTCACCTCGTTAAACCAGTAACACCCAGGGGCACTGAGTCCCACTCCCTCTGCATGCAAACCATTGGAAAACCATGAAAATATAAGAAAATCCCCCATTTCGTCACAGTGGGGATCCTGGAAGAGTGGTTAGAAACCCCAGAGAGGCACTGAACTGAGGTCTTCTTCCATCTCTGCAGAGAAAGGGTAAGGGAGGAAGCCCCCAAATCATGGTTACAGTGGACATGCAGGAAGCCCCCAATTTCTCTGAAAGAAGAAATCAGGACTCTGAGCAATTGAAACAGATACTTCAAACAGTTTAGTAGGAAATGTGTGCACAGTAAATCCAAAATCTAGGGCTGGGTTATTTACATATGACCTTCTTTGTGAGATACTTGGCCAGCACCTGAAAAAGAAATGTGAAGAGTCATGAGTATTTGTCCAGTGCCCCTTAATACACATAAACAGAGTGGCGAATACTAGGGAATACCAATCTGATAACATGGGCCGGGAATAAGCTGCTGGATACGGTATAGAAAGCAATCACCAAAACAGGAAACACTACAAGATTAGGGGAACCCATATTACTTAATATAGTCGCTTTTGAATGAGCGGAATGTGTCAATTCAGCAGGGATCTCTATTGATTTCCTTCCAATATTCAACTGCTACAGGAACATTGTCTCCCCATTGAGAGCTATAAGCAATAACATCCCAGACTCCCTCTGCCTTTCGCCCTCCTCTGCTAACTGCTGCCTGGTGAATCCCCACAGGCCCTGAACCCAGGGGGACAGTAAACTGGAGAATGAGGTGGTGATGGAGACTAGAAGCCTGACCATTCAGTGACCTTTTTCTGTGTGGTGGAGGATCATAGTAGCTAACTTTGGAGGATGAGTTCTATCTGCTGAGCGCCTTCTCTGAAGGGCAGAGCATCCTTATCTCCCAATAACATCAGTGGGAGTTTGAGAACACTCAGCAACTCATAGGATTGGGCAATACAAATACAAAGGCCTTGGGTGGCTAAAGTTAAGCACTAAAATCTGCAGTTAGATGCCTAAATACTCATTATAGCCACCTGCAGCCGTGCTGATTAAATCTCGATCAGCATTGTGGTGTTTAAAATAGATATTTGAAAAACAAGGGGACTATGATGTTTATAGGCATATTTGTCCTTTGGTTGACAGCAGACAACTTTATGCCAGGTGAGTGAATTTTCCAAACCTGGATACCTAAACTTTGACTCCTAACAACCACATGTAGGTGCATAAATAGGGGTGGGGTTAGTGGTAAAGTCACCTTTTTGTCCTGCTCCACTGCAACATAGGGCAGCACAGTAGCCATAAAGCTGCCCTAAGAGGCAGCTAGGAATTCCCCAGCATGTGCAAATCCCTAACACAGAGAACTAGCATATATAGTGAACAGCCAGTGTAGCTGGCTGTATGTCACCAACTCCTAGCTTCCCACCCAAGTATATGGGGTGTGAGCTGGAAACAGAAGATGGGACACACAGTGTGCGTTGTGCTACAGCAATCTCCAGTGCAGCAATGGCTGTTCTAAATTATGCTGTCTTGTAACAACCCAGAGTCTAGAGCTCAGGTGCATTTGAGGATCTGGGCCGGTACTTGGCTGTTACTATAGTAATGACCCCTGAGCAAGCAGTATAATGTACATGCTTATCACTGAGCTTGTCCAGAGGCTACATGTCCATCAGAATGACTAGATGTCCTGATGTGTAATAAAAACGCTTTGAGTAATAAAAATCAACCCAGGCTACTTTACAGGGCCTCATCCTTCTCTCACTTACAGCATCTGAGCAGTAGGACAACGGCGAATACTGCCCAGTATTATAGTTGCCTCTCTCTTCTTCCAATTCTGGGTAGCGGGCGTGAGTAGTATAAGGGCCTGTGACGGTCCACGCCCTTAAGGTTGCGAGCGGTGTGGACTATCCGCCACCGTCCGTCAAATAGTCCGTCGGTCCAGGGCAGTATGGCCTAGCGGCCAGAGTCTGTGACGTCCCCTTTTCCTCAAGGGGACGCGGCTTGACGGCAGGAGTCTGTAACCCAGCCCTCGGTTACAGGGCAGCGCGGCCTAGCGGCCAGAGTCCCGGAAGCAACCCTCGGGCGGAGGGCAGCGCGGCCTAGCAGCCAGAGTCCCGGAAGCAACCCTCGGGCGGAGGGCAGCGCGGCCTAGCAGCCAGAGTCCCGGAAGCAACCCTCGGGCGGAGGGCAGCGCGGCCTAGCAGCCAGAGTCCCGGAAGCAACCCTCGGGCGGAGGGCAGCGCGGCCTAGCAGCCAGAGTCCCGGAAGCAACCCTCGGGCGGAGGGCAGCGCGGCCTAGCAGCCAGAGTCCCGGAAGCAACCCTCGGGCGGAGGGCAGCGCGGCCTAGCAGCCAGAGTCCCGGAAGCAACCCTCGGGCGGAGGGCAGCGCGGCCTAGCAGCCAGAGTCCCGGAAGCAACCCTCGGGCGGAGGGCAGCGCGGCCTAGCAGCCAGAGTCCCGGAAGCAACCCTCGGGCGGAGGGCAGCGCGGCCTAGCAGCCAGAGTCCATGTCATTGGGGTGTGACAGCCCCAGTAGGGGGGCCCCAAGCCAGGGCCCTAACCATAGCATAGGGCTTTTTCACCAACTCAGGGGGGGGTTCCGACCGAAACACACTGAGTTTCCCCCGGGGGGGGTGGGGGGAATATACCACTCTGTCACCCTCCTGGGGTCCGTTCCTACCAGAGTCTCCGTTGGGGTCTCCCAGGAGTCGTCGGGTCCTTGGTACTCGGCGGGTTCGGTCGTCCCCTGGGTCGGCGCCGGCGGGCCGTGGACGGCGTCTCTTCCCAGCGCAGCCAACGGCTGTGGCTAGTCCGAGGCAAGAGCTTCCCCGGCAAGTCCTTCTCCTACGGGATCCAGCCCAGAATGAGCTGGTCTCCCTCCCTTTATACTCCTATAGCACTTGGAGCATGCCCAGTCCGCCCAGGGAGGCGGGACTTCCGCTGTCACTCCCTGGGGCTTAACTCCTTCCGGGTGAAGGCGGGGCAGCCTGGCCCCGCCACAGGGCCCTACTGTCAATCAAACATTAACCCCACACCTTAACCCAATAAGCCCTGCCCACCGGTCATTGGAAGTCCCAACCCATGGGGGTATTACTTCCGGGGTCAAGGCGGACACATGACCGGAAGCAAGGTGTGTCATGTGACCCCTCTAAGAACTCCTCCCACTGTCCTCTACCAATCAGGATGGGTTTTGCCCTTGATAGGCATGCCCCGAGAGAAGATTTGACCAATCAGGGGGAGTTCCGAGGTTCGTGTGACCCCTCTAAGAACTCCTACCACCACCCTCTACCAATCAGGAGGGGTTTCAGCCACTGGGGACCACCCCGAGAGGAGATTTGACCAATTGGGGGGAATTCTGGGGTGGGGTGACCAGTCCGGAAGTGGTTCGTGTGACCCTTCTAAGAACTCCTCCCAACACTCTCTACCAATCGCGATGGGTTTTGGCTGCAGAGGATTGCCCCGAAAGGAGATTTGACCAAAATAGGGCAGGTTCTGGGATGGGGTGAACCACCCAGAAGAGGGTCGTGTGACCCCTCTAAGAACTCCTTCCAATGCCCTCTGCCAATCAGAATGCAGCACCATCACCCCATAAGTCCCAGCGCTGGGCAGAGGAGGCCATCTCTTACCAAGAAGACGTGTTTTAGAAATCGTGGAAAGGCTGAGAGGAAACATGGACTCCTTTACCACCCCCGTGAGAACTTTGGACTTTGTTTTAGCTCTGAGGACCTTTGGACTTGTGTGGAGAAAGTGCTACAGCAGCGACAGTTCTGAAGAGGATGAGGGAGCAGCCGAGGGGATTCCTTTGGCCCAGCCATTGATGGATATGCCAGAAGCCGAACCCAAAGCCCAACCGCTCATGAGACACCCCGATGAGCATGGTGGCCTCTCGTCGTCCATCACCCTGGAGGAGGAAGGGGATCATGGCTTGGGGGAGTCACCTGTGGACAAGGTGAATGGAAAAGATGTCGCTCAGGTAAATGAATGATTAAGAAGTGACGGTCGATGATGGGGTGTAATGGGGTTAGGAACCTGGGGTTGTGTAAATCTAAAAACAAGCAGTGGGAACTTACACTTGTTTCTTGTCCGAAAATCTCTCGACAGCTCGACGATGCCTTTCTAGAGGACCCGGAGGCCCTGGTCAGCATTGCATCAAGCAGCGAAGATGAACTCGGAGGATGATGGCTATGAGTAGTTTAGGAGGAGGCTTGGGATAGAACTCGCTGAGCCAGTGCCACGTCGTGAGCGTAAAAAAGTTATGCGGACTATTGTACCCGTTGCTGTTTATGCCATTCTTAATCACTGTCTTAGGGAAAAGCTTTTTGAAGATTGTGAGGGCTGTGTCATAGATGCGCCAGCCCAACGGCACCATGACCGTGTGACTTGGACTTCAATGAATGTAAACTGCAAACTCCGGGGCCTGTGTGCTGAGCTGTGTTTGGAAAGCTTATTGAACACTATTATTGCCATAGGTTATGCTATGCAATGTCTGTGCCTAACCCAAGAACAGTTAGCGCAAGGGGTGACCTTGATAAATGCTGTGCAATTCAGTGGAGACCCTGGCCACATTTTAAAGAAAACGCCCAAACTGGAAGATGCCTGCTTACAGCGTTATATTGACCGTCTGGTCCGCACAAAAAGTGACAGAGCCCTGCTTAAGAAAAAGACTATTTGTAAGAAATCTAAAAGGATTAAGTTAGAGAATGGTGAGGGGACAAACAGGCAATATAAAACTTGGTAGCTGTAAATTTTAAAAAAATCTATTGAAAAGGGCTTTGTGACTATCTGTGTTTCTGTTAGAAGGTCTCTGGCCCTTAAGTGAGCTAAAAGTTTTGATGGAACATCTTGGTTTGTTTTCAAGGAGCTGTATCCTAAATCCTAAAAATGTGTTCCTGAAGTTCTTTTCCACAACTCACCACCAGATGTCAGGGCAGAGCTCATCCTGACTCTGCTTACACCAGGGAAACAAACAGAGATGGTTCAGACATGTGTTTGAGTACAATAGAGTTGACTCATCCTGTTGAACTGAATGGTTTTAACCACACCCCCACTGAATAGCAAAGGGAATTATGATTACATACCCATGTTGCCATAGGGATAAATTTGATTGGCGTGCACCCATAGTAAGGGAGGTGAGTGGGCAAGTTCTGATTAATATGAAATGAAATAAAACCTCAGGAATTCGCAGATGCTATTGGACAGTTTAAATAGAACCCCTGGAGTTGGTAGAGCGCTATTAGACAGTTAAAATGTCCCAGGAGTTGGCAGAACTCTATTGGACAGTTTAAATATGACCCCAGGAGTTGTTTGAATGCTATGGGTCACTCTTTCTAGCAATTCAATGCCATTAAACGTTTAAAATAATATATTTACCAAAAAAACAAAACAAAACAAAAAACAAAAAAAACCCCACACACAAGGGTCTAACCCAAAACGGAAATGTTTCAAGGGTTCACAAACCTTCACCGTGCTTTAGAACAAGCATTTGCTCTAAAGACAAACAAACATTTAAAAGCTCTGGGTGCTTATTATGGTTGTGATACAACCATTTTATTTCAACCCCCCACCCCAAACTTTAAGCATGAAAGAAACATGTTTAAAGAAACAAGCCCCAAAGACATGTATTGATATCTGCAAAGGGTCCCCACTTGGGAATGGGGCAGTTACACTAAGGATTGGGGATTTGCTGTTTAATACTGTAAGAAGGCCCTACAGAAAAATGTATTTGAACTAAAAGGGAAAAAATGTAGCCAGAAGCAGCTCAGGTGTGCAGACAGCTTAATTCTCTCCCCCCCCCCCCCCCCCCCCCGATCACAAAAGGGAATGTTAGGGAGGGGCCTAAAGGTCTTAAGTGTCTATTATTTCAGAGTTGTAGCAATCAAATCAACCTGATAGCTACTATTTTGAAGTCTGTTTAAAAGAAAGGGTTAGGATGGCATAAAAACCTCAGGTATTTTGGAGACTGTCTTTTTCAACAGAAGCTCTCTTGAACGGCTGCTGGACTGCAAGAGGAGGTATGCTCCCTGTTAACTCTGAAAATATATATGATATAATATCACTCGTTGGCCATGTTGTCTTAGTAAATAATGATGCCTATGTTTATTGCAGTGTGATCTGTTTAGCATGGAACCAGTAACTTTCAATTGCATTTCATCACCAGGCCAAGGTAAAAACCATTTTAACTGTAGTTTTGCTTAATAACTTCAGGTATTACACAGGTTGTATAGGGTATTGGGGGTAATACTAACAAACATTTTTGCTTGTTCTTTAATCCAAAGGCCCAAACACACATGGGGGGAAAACAGAACAAGTATGTGCCTGCAACACTTTATCCTGTAGTAGAAGGTAACTTTCTGCAATTGGCTTTTAAATGCATGTGGATTTATTGAACAGTATTTTGTTGCAAACTGTGTTTTAAACTGTGTGTGTGTGTAAAACATAGGTGGGTTTTTTTAAGTATATGGCTGCAAACTGATGGTAATGGTGTGTTTCAAACTAAGAGGGTGGTTTTTTTTTTCCTGTGCAAAATGGTTTTAAACTGGATTTTAAAAGTTGATTTTAAAAGCAGTTTGGTTTTTATTTTGCAAAATGAGGTGTATTAAAAAAAATGTGGGTTTGTTGTTTTTTGTTTTAAAGTGGTAGAAATAAACTCAAAACTCCTGTTTGTTGTACAGCCTGAAATGGATTTTGTTTTAAAGCTATGACTTTTTAAATAGAAAAACACCCAAATAAATATTTTATTCTTAAGTTTACAAGACAGCTTCATGTGATTTATAATAATAATATTGTCTGCTCCACAGTACAGTCAAAACATGAGAGACCCTTAGACCAGAGGGTAAACAAGCTTAAAAGAAAAAGAAAAGAGACAGCTGAAAAGAAAATGTCACCAGTATCAGTGACCGATGGATGGATGAAGCCCAGTAAATATATTGTGTTTATTAGTTTGGTTAATGTATGAGGTTTTGTATTTTAAGTAAATGCAAAGGTGTGGGTGAGAAAGATGGTAAAGTTAAGTTTTGTAATATGTTCCTTCCCCCCTAATCAGGCACGTGCAGCTCTCCTGACAATGTTATAGTCAGAGCTACAGGGACACCTCCACCAGAACTGCCAAAGAACCAGAAATCTGCTTTGAGACCTTTAACAAGGCAAAACAACACAAGAGTGCAGATGAAGCATCAGGGCAGTCCAAACCTCATATGCGTCAAACCCAAGGACAAAACAAAAGACTCCGGTAAAAACCAACCATGCAAACACAACTCCAGTTCCTCAGTGACCACCACTACACCAAGCCCTGAAAAAACTGAGCGAAAACGCCCACATTCACAAACCCGGAGCATGCGCTCTAGGGGTTGTGAATAAAAAACCAAGGACTGACAAACCATTCCCCCAACACCATAAGCTCCAAACAGCTCCCCCATAGTCTAGTATGTGGGAAAAGTATGACGGTTCCATCAGAAAACTGATGGACGCAGTATCCTCGGGGGTTCTATAAGAACGGTATTCTAAAAACATTTGGGCAAAATATGACGCTTCGTTCAGAATACTGGTGACCGCTGTATCTTCAGGGGGCCTAAAAGGAAGGAGGGCTGGAAACCACATCAAAAATGCAAAAGCTTTGGCAGGTGACTTTTTGAAAAATACTTCCATTTTTCCAAAAGGGTGGCTCTGAGCAGGCGTGACTAGTCATGGAAAGGGGCCTGGGTAAAAGGGGCACCCTCAAGGCTACACATCAGCTCGGGTGTAAACAAAAGGGGGGACAGCGCTGGGTGGACAAACACATGGGTGCCAAAAAGTTCCAGGCCAGGATCGCTGTAAAAATTTTTAAAAGGGCTAAAGAGGTAATGAGGGGGGAAAAACAAAAAGAGATGCCCCCTACTGGAGGCTCTCAAACTGGCTTGTCAGAAAATGGGGAGGTGGAATCAGACTCTCACGCAGAGTCTGGTTTAGAAAATTCCCCAGAAGGCTCTCTAGATGGGTCCCCATCTACGCCCGATGACCCTCACGGAGGCACCTCGGAGTCTGACTCTCAAATAGCATCTGATGTAGAAAGATGCCACTGATGGTCCCGTAGAAGAACCCCCAAGTAACCCTGAAAATGCAGAGGTGTATATGGAGAGAGAGAGATGTTGGCAACATGAATTACCTAGATTTGGGAGGGGGGAGGGTTGGTGTATTGTGCAGAATTTCGTTTTGTCAATCTTGAGCGAATAAATTCAGCTCAGCAGGTTGTTGAAGCCATACACAGGGGAATACAGTTAGTGCTCGATGACGTTAATGGTAGGGTAGGCCCTGATGATTATGTTCAGCTACGTTTAGAGAGCTGTAATTTAACTAACCCTTTGTTTTTGGTCTGAAGAACTAGAGATGAGCTTTCTGCTGAGGATTTCTTAAATCAGACCTCAAAGCTGCTACAGAGCAATAGAGAGTTGCATGTTGATGGGACATTGCGCCTCGTTGTGACCATTGTAAAAACCAGGGGTGGGGGCATTCGTAGAGAATCCTCAGTAGTCAAATCATCCATAAAAAGAGACAATGTTCAGTAGACCTGACTTACACGGGTACCAATCTGTGTTTTGCGGGTGGGCTCTTGGCCGTCATGTCCGACCGTAAACCTAGGGATGTGGAATTGTTAGTGGGGGGCAAAAAAGTTGCATGAGAAACTGGGGTGGTCAGATCAAAAAAAGATTATGCTCAGTGACGTAGCAATGTTTGAGCAGCATTTAGGAGTCAACATACAGGTGGTGCAGTATGCGGCGAAAGGTGGATGGATCTTTTTTAAAATGGGGGCCCAGTGTACCCCAAGACTTATTTCATCCTGTTGCATAAAGAGAATTACTATGGGGTTCTGGATGTGAAAAAGTTGTTCGGCGCGAAACATTATTGTGAGATTTGCCACACGGTGTACAGTCACGACCACTCTTGCAGGTATCGTTGCCGCCTCTGCCTGAGCGTAACATGCTCAGACAGCGTGGGCATGCAGCTGAGGTGTCCTAGCTGTAGACTATATTGTCAGTCCAAAGAGTGTTTAGACAGACACATCGACTGTGCATCAAAAAAAAAACTAGTCAAATGCCTGTCTAACACTTTGTGTGATAAGTGTCAGTCTTATGTGGACAAGCGGCACAGGTGTAAAGAGAGGCGCTGTAAGCAGTGTCAGGCTTTGATCGCTGGTGATGTAGAAGTCACCTCTGTTTTATGGACCGCCTTAGAAAGCCTGAATCCTTAGAAAAGTATATTTTTTATGATTTTGAATAGACGGAGGAGACTGGGTTGCACACTCCCAATTACATTTTCACTATGTCCCTAAAGCCGGAAAAGTCCTGGGAATTTAAGGACAATGAGTGTCTTTCTATGGCTGTTAAGACCTTTATTGGCAAAGAGTTCCAGGACTACACATTCCTAGCGCACAATTCCAAAGGTTACGATGCGTACTTCATCGTTAGACAGTTACTGAAGGAAAACATGTGCCTAGAACTGATCACTCAGGGTAGTAAACTAATGTGTGTGGAAATTAAGGCCCTGGGCATTCGTTTTATAGACTCTCTTTAAACTTCTTCCCCATGAAGCTTAGCAAGCTCCCGCAGGCGATGGGGTTAGAAGGGTGCAAAGGGTATTTTCCACATTTTTTTAAACACTTGAGAAAATCAAAATTAAGTGGGGCCTATGCCCGGTGTGGAGCACTATGGTGTAGAAAGCATGATGCCCAGGGAAAAAGCAGAGTTTCTCAACTGATATTGGGACCACAGGTATGAGACGTTTGACTTGCAGCAAGAGCTCGCGTACAACTGTCAGCAGGATGTCAAAATTTTGAGACAGGCTTGTATCCTATACAGAAAAGAGATTATGAAAATGACGGAGAAGGGAGATATAGTAGAGACAGAACCTGGTACATTCACGGAGATAAAACTGTGTATAGATCCATTCCGGTACATAACACTGGCATGTGTCTGCATGGCTATGTACAGGTTTATGTTTTTGAAGCCTAACATGGTAGGTCTTCTCCCTCCAGATAACTATCACAGGCAGAAAAAGATATTCGACCCCAGCTATTCAGTGGCTGTTGTATACCTCTCACAAAGAAAATATACAAATACGGCATGCTTTACAGGGTGGGGAACTACAGGTAGGCCCCTACTGTTTAGACGGTTATGCCAATGTTGACGGGGTACACACAGCCTTTGAGTTTAACAGTTGTTTTTTTCCATGGTTGTGTCACTGTCATTGTGAAAAAGCACAAAACCCTATGACGGGGACAACTTTTGAGTTTCTTTATTACAAGACGCAGCTCAAGATCGACTGTCTGAAACGACTTGGTTTTGTAGTGAGGACTCTTTAGGAGCACGAGTGGCAGATGATGAAAGAAACAGACAGGAAGCTTGCACGTTTCTTAAACCGAGCCCAGCTGCCCCAGCCTCTCGTGCCTAGGGATGCGCTTTTTGGGGGGAGGACAAACGCTATCTGCCTATATTACAAACCTAACCCCAGGGAAGAAATCCACTATTGTGATTTTACCAGCCTGTACCCTTTCGTAAGCAAAACCAAAGAATACCCTATCGGACACCCCAATATAGTTTATGACGAATTGGGACCCCTTGCAAATTATTTTGGAATTGCAAAAGTTAAAGTGTACCCCCCACGAGGCTTCTTTTTCCCATTGTTACCGGTCAGAGTAGGTGGCAAGCTTACGTTCCCGCTATGCCGAACCTGTGTGGAAACCAAGCAGCGGGAGATGTGCACCCATACTGACAAGGAGAGGGCCATCCTGGGGACTTGGTGCACGATGGAATTGAACGCGGCCATAGCGAAGGGGTACGGCGGTGGCTAAAATATATGAAAACTGGCATTTTAATGAAAAATCTGATGAACTCTTTTCAGAGTACATAAAATTACACCTCCACCAGAAACAAGAGGCTTCAGGGTATCCCAGCTGGTGCACAGACAAAGAAAAACTAAATAAGTACATTAACGATTTCTACCAGAAAGAAGGCGTGCATTTATGCCAACATGAGATCAGGTTTAACACCGCTAAACGCCAAATCGCTAAACTGTTTTAAAATTCTCTGTGGGGTAAATTCGACCAAAGAACAAACCTACCCAACATCAGCATCGTGAGAGACCCTGACCAACTCTTTCAGTACCTGTTTCCCCCCAACTACGAGGTTTCATCCTGCGAGTTTATCGACAATGAAACAGCGTGCCTGTCTTGGAAACACACAAAAGACCGGTACTCTGGAAATACCAATGTTTTCATAGCCTGTTTCACCACTGCTTACGCCCGCTTAGAACTATGCAGCCTGCTAGACGGTTTGCAGGAGCGGTGCCTGTACCACGACACTGACTCGGTGAGATCTGTGAAAAGGGAGGGTGACTGGAATCCCCCTCTGCGGGATTATTTAGGGGACCTCACAAGCAAGGTCCTGCCAGATCAACACCCAGTTTGTGTTGGCAGGCCCGAAAACATACGGGTATAAGCTGTCGGGAAGAAAGGCCTGCATGAAAGTCAAAGGTATTACCCTGAACGTAGCAAACTGTGAAAAGACCAACTTTGACAGTCTGAAAGATCTAGTCTTGGACTATTGCACGAGCCTGCAAGAAAACACCTCAAAAAAGATAGAGGTGCAGCAGCCCTCTATCGTAAAGAACAAAAAATCAGTGGCAAATAGAGACAAAAACCCTTAAGAAAACACAGAAAGTCGTTTACAACAAGAGGGTCCTAGGAGAAGGGTTTAAAACCTTGCCCTACGGCTTTTAAAATAGATATGAGGTGGAAACACCTCTTTTCTGCAATTCTCGTGGGGCCTAGCAACTGTGGGAAAAGTTACTTTATAAAAAATGTGTTGGATAATGCCAAACAAACATTGTTATGCCTGAGAATATTGGATAACATGGCTATTAAAATCATTGCAAGATACGCATGTCTGGGCTTGTTGAAACATGTTTTGAGCAAGGCTAGGCATGCCCAAGAATTTAAATTTAGTTTTTACAAAATTCATCACCATCCGGTCGTTTTGCACTGAAGTCATTAGAATACAATTTTAAAATCTGGTCAAAAGATAAACCCTTGCTACGATTATGTAAGAAAAACACGCAGTGATAGCCGCAGGCGACAGAGCAGGGGTCTTGTAATTGTCTATTGTGAAACACGTCTGTGGCATTTTTGTTTAAAAATTTCATAATGCTTTTAGGAAACAACACGCTGTTTGGGGGGTGCCCGTACGAGTCAAAAAACTCTCCACGGTTCCGCTCCGCCAGATATAAGGTGAGCCAGTGTTCACCAGGTTGGTTGTGTGGATGCGTGTTGACCACCAAACCTAAGGGTCTCTGAGACAGCTTGCCGCCAGGGAGCCAATCGCAAAGGAACACATCTAAGAAATTCTTTTTCGTGTAAGGGGCCGTTGATAAGACACATGAGAGCTGCACGGTGTCCATGTTCACATATAGTCAAACAGAACGTTTCTCCTCTGATTTATCTCTATGACATTGTCAAAAACCCCATACACGATCATATTGACGGCGACGGTTAAAGCCTTCCCAAAACGTATTTCTGCTCTCAGGTTCCCGGTTTTAATCAGGGAATCCTGATCGGCGCATTCCTGGTCGGGAGACGGGTCAAAGGCAAATAAGGTGTAACCCTGTGCAAACTCCTCACGGTCGATTAACAGTGAACGACCTTTCATGTGTTTACCAGCTGTCTGTACCAGATTCATGTATTCTCTCATGCAGCGCCCTGCCTCGAAGTCTGGTTGCAGAGGCTTGGTTGGTATCTGTTCACCATCTACATACAAGGCCACAAAATTAATATCATAATGTTTAAAATGAAAGGGATTTGTATTGTAACTTCCGCTAAAGGCATCATTATCCACAAACCCTAGGACAAGCATTTTGGGTTACTGTCCCCAAAACAGGTTCTCCTGGTTACTGACCCCGCTGCTCGCAGGGTTGCTAAACACTTTCATTCCCACACGGTCCACGGGATATTTAGCATTAGGGGTAAGCAGGGCCTCTGCATGCCCCAGACGAACGCTCGGGGCCACCCATACTTTTTTCACAAAAAGGGATGCCGATACAATACGCAATTTAAAGCCTTCGCCTGCACTGCCCATTAAACAGAAGGCGTCTTTATTGTGCGTCGGTTTAATTTTCACATCCACTCCGTTCAAGAAGAGTTTTTCTTGAAAAAACAGGTCACTGCGTAGATGACCCAGCAGCTCTACCATCCTGCTCTGGGCTGTCAGCTTTGCAAGCCTCACAAACCCTAGATTCCCGCCATCCAACTCTGTTTCTTCGTTTTGTCCGGTAGCGTCTTTGTAAAACAGGCCAGCGGAAAATTGCGTGTCAAGGGTGTCGTCGCTGTAATTGAGCACCGATTCTATAAAGGCCCTGTAAGGGTAACAGTTGTTGCTTTGGCTTACAAGGCGGTCTCCCAGCATGACATCCAACTGACTGAAAACAGAGGCCACGGGGTAATTCACCAGGCCCACTTTGGCGTCCATGGCGAGTTCAGTTCCGTCTCCTTTTACAATCTTGCAACATAGATACAGCAGCGTGTTGTTTAAATCCATATAATTGATGCCATTCCGTGCTATAAAAACATCAATGGGGACAGACTCCGTAACAACCGATAGAGGCGGCACCTCGATGTAGATGCTTTTCTCAATGCTGGTCTGGGTAGGGGCTATTTGAAACAAGTCTAGTTCGGATTTGGTGCACTCTTCAGACCCGCAGTGAACAAAAGCCATGTTGATTAAAATATCGCTCTTTTACCAGGCGGAGAGCGTCTTCTCTTTCGCCCAGGCTTCCTCTTGGACTTTCGCTTATGGCTGACCCTGCGCATCAAAGCCCTTCTTTTAAAGGGTATTGGGGGACCTGTGCATTGCAGGTATGATACATTTCTCTTTCTCTTCCTCCTTTTAATGTACATCAGCCCCGATCCTTCCTGTGAAGCTGTATTCGAGCCAGTTTGTGTAAAGTGTAAGCATCCTGGTCTGAAAGCCAAGCTGTTACCTGTCTTCTAGTTAAAGTTTTACTATGCTTTTTGGCCACTTGAAAAAGAGGATTCACCGCGCCAAGCTCCCAACTTCCCTGGGGGTGTAATATATTTTCTTTAACAGAGCCATAGGTGAAGACATGACTGTTCCCGGTACCATCTTTTACTAACACAAGTATGGAGGGGGACACATTCATATGGACACATTTAAATAAGTTTTATTCATTGCCTGGTTTAACACAACCTTTTACAGCCGCCTGTAAAAATGGATGCTATGACCCCTACAATGAGGGAGTCTGATCTGGTTCATTCTTCTATTTTGTCCTTTTCTGGATTTTCCTCTTGAGATCTGTGTCTCAGACAGGAGCAAAAACAGCTGATGCATGATATATTTACTCCCACAGGGCTACCGATGTGTAAGTTCTCAAAGGCCTCTAGAAAGGCATCGTCGAGCTGTTGAGAGATTTTCAGACAAAAAACAGTGTAAGCACCCCACTGCTTGTTTTTACATTTATGCAATGTTAGGTCGATTCCTAACCCCATTACACCCCCATGATCAACCGTCGCTTCTTAATCATTCATTTACCTGAGCGACGTCTTTCCCGTTCACCTTGTCCGCTGGTGACTCCCCCAAACCATGATCCTCTTCCAACTTTAGGGGGGTGGACAATGAGAGGCCGTCACACTCATTGGTTTGGGTTTCGGGGTTGGGTTCCAAGGTATCTATCAACGGTGGAGTCAAAGGGCCCTCCTTGGAACTGTCACTGCTGTAGCACTTTCTCCATACAAGTCCAAAGGTCCTCGGGGCTAAAACAAAGTCTGAAGTTCTCACGGGGGTGGTAGAGGAGTTCATGTTTCCTCTCAGCCTTTCCACAATTTCTAAAACATGTCTTCTTGATAAGAGATGGCTTCCTCTGCCCGGTACTGGGACTTATGGGGTGATGGTTCTGCACTCTGATTGGCAGAGGGCATTGGGAGGAGTCCTTAGAGGGGTCGCATGACCCTCTTCTGGGCGGTTCACCCCATCCAAGAACCTGCCCTATTTTGGCCAAATCTCCTCTTGGGGTGGTTCTCTGCAGCCAAAACCCATCGCAATTGGTAAAGGGTGGTGGGAGGAGTTCTTAGAGGGGTCACACGAACCACTTCCGGATGGGTCACCCCACCCCAGAATTCCCCCCCAATTGGTCAGATCTCTCGGGGTGGTCCCCAGTGGCTGAAACCCCTCCTGATTGGTAGAGGGCGGTGGCAAGAGTTCTTAGAGGGGTCACAGAAACCACTTCCAGACAGGTCACCCCGCCCCGGAACTCCCCTTGATTGGTCAAATCTTCTCTCGGGGCTTTCCTATCAGGGTGAAACCAATCCTGATTGGTAGAGGACGGTGGGAGGAGTTCTTAGAGGGGTCACATGAACCATTTCCAGACAGGTCACCCCGCCCTGGAACTCCCCCCAATTGGTCAAATCTCCTCTCGGGGTGGTCCCCAGTGGCTGAAACCCCTCCTGATTGGTAGAGGGCAATGGGAGGAGTTCTTAGAGGGGCCACATGACACACCTTGCTTCTGGTTATGTGTCCGCCTTGACCCCGGGAGTAATACCCCATGGGTGTGGGACTTCTGGTGACCGGTGGGCAAGGGGTGGGTTTAACGTTTGATTGATGGTAGGGCCCTTATACTACTGGAGCGCCTTCTTCTGTTGTCTCCGTTCCGCTTCATTCCCCAATCACTCGGCCAGAACAGATGTCACTTATGATCTCAGTTGCCACCAGCTGGACAGTGGGACTTGGGTCTTTCTGTAGGACCTGGAGAGCTGAAATTACAGAGGACAACACGTTAGTGAACAGACTGTCAAATCACAGCTAAGTGTGATCACAGAACCTTGAGCTACCTAAGCAGAATGATCACATGGAAAAATGTGAAACTGGGCTCAGTCCTTCTATTGGGATGGAAAATACATGAGAGATCAATATGCCTCACTTTTCATATAGTCACCTGTGCCTGAAATAGCTGGAGACTTATTACCTCTGAATACCACGCTACAGCAGCTCTCCAATACAAACAAAGTTTTAGGTTCCTCCACTGGGTCCCTTCCATGCTCCCAACTGGGGGGAGACCCTGACTCTACCAGAAAGTCATCCACTCTGCTGTAAATGGAAGAAGGTCCATTGTTTCAATAGCTTCCACTTTTAAGTTTATTTTCCATCTCTATTCAGGAGACACTGCCTGAGCTCAAATAAACCTGGAATTTAACAGAGGCCAGGTCCAAGCAGGTTTATGCATGATACAGGGCACCTACTGGAAGAAAAATTGCTGGTGGGAAATTTGAGGTAGCAGAAAGTGGCTACAACTTCTTCTCACCTGGGGAGTCCACAGAGAGCCAATAAAGCCCAAAGAGTGGATAGCACTGGCTGTGGAGGGGGCATTGCCAGGACAACCAGGAGATGTACTGACTCATATCACACCTTCTGCAGCTTCCTCCTTCAGGGAAAATTAAAGCGGACTTTCTACTGGGCAAGAGTGAATTTGTCCTTTGCTGTGTGGCTGATGCACTTTGCACCAGTGGTATCGGTTACTGCTGCTTGCCAGCTAAATTCCTTTAGAACTCACTAATGAGCAGGACTTCAGCTGTATTTATTACTTACACATCAGCAGATGTTCCAGGTCCAGCCATTTCATACGCTGCCTGTCTGTGTGTTCCAGGATGATGCCTAAATACACAATGTAAAATAAATAACAATAATAATAAAACCTTCCCTTGTTGAGTGCAAAGTGATATTAGCAGCCCCTAGACACGTCTTTGGTGTCTCCTACTGTGGGCCTAAGGGTGAGCTGTGGGCAAGAGGATGCTAGAGCAGTTTAGAGTCCACACTGAAGAGAATGAGAGAGACATTTTTTTAAAAAGAATGTTTCCATAAAACCCATTTGCTTGAAACAGTCTGTGTTCCTCTTGCCACTGCTGTCAGTTATTGGAGACATACTAAGATAGTGTCTTGGTCTAGTGGTCTGAGCAAAGGACTGGGGCCAGGAATAAGTGAGTTCTAAGCAGGGATCTCACAAGGTGACTGATAGGTGAGACGTAGGCCACAATGCCTGCCTGTCTCACATGGGTGTGCTAGGGTGAAGAGGGCACAGGGCCAAAGAGGAGGAACCTAATGCTTCCTTGTCAAGATGGTGTGGCCAGGAACCTGAAACAGCAGGCGCTATGGGGAGGTGGGCTGCATGCCTCCCAATGATGAAGTAGCAGTGAGGAGCACTGAACAACACTGTGGGTAGGTCTGCACTTTGATCTAGGGGTTTCACTCCCAGTTCAATGGGACATGCCCACACTGGCTCTGACAGCGATAGCATGCTAACATTAGAATGTAGCTAAGGCAGCACGAGCAGTGGGAGGAGCTAGCCACCTTGAGAATAGACATTGGGGTTTGGATGGGATCATACTTGGGGTGGTTAAACCTCCTGCTGCTCCTGCCATCGCAACTACTCTATTTTTAGCACGCAGGACTAGTGCGGGTACGTCTCATCAAGCTGGGAATTATACACCCAGCTCAAAGTGTAACCATGCCCTACGTGACAATGTCCCAGCCTCTACTACTAAATGACTGCACCGTGCTTTCCCTGCAACGATCCCGAAGCACTTGATAGCAACTAATCCACCACACTGGAGAGGTAGGGATATTAACATCTCCATCTATGGATGGGAAGCTGAGGCACAGAGAGATTAATGGCAGCTCAGCGCTGCACAGTGGGATTGTTTCTGTCTCTCTCAATGGAAATACCAAAAGGGACACTGGGCATCATCTCTCACCAGCTAAGTTGGCTGCAGCTGCCCGGATCTCTTCCCAGCTGCTGTGGAAGTACATGGTGGTGTTTTTGTATAAGTTCTCCAGCAGCTCTGCATTCTCTTTGGCCTAGAGGAAATCAAGGACACATGAGCTCTCTCTGGCTAGAAGTGCCCCTTGACTGCCAGCACATGCTTTTACGAACCACAGGTAAATAAGATAGAGAACAGGTGGCTGGGTAGAAGTGGGAACAATGGGAATCTGTGGCAGATTTACATTTCCCATCACCCTCACTCAGATATCCCACTCTTACAGTTATTTACATTATCCATCACACATCCCCCCCCGCACACACACACACACCTCTACACCACCACTCCAGTCAATAATCTCAGACAGTTCAACAGCTCACTCACAAGGTGTCTGCAAATGTCCACCTGGAGCTCTTCAGGCTTCAGCTCGGCTGTGCCACCAAGGTGCTCATTAATTGCACTTTGGACTCTCTTCAGTCCCAAAAATGGGAAACAAAGGTGAAACGTAGCTCTGCATTCCTGAAAAAGAGTGTCACACCATTGGATTGTTCCCTACCGAGTGCTATGTTCATTCAAAGGGAACTCATCTGCGTGACTGCTCATCTATTCCAGGATCAAAAAAAGGGATTCATCTGGATATAATTGGCAGAAAACATGCAGGAATGACTAATAGACGGGAGAGCTTCAACTGAAACCTGGAGGTAGCATCAATGTCTTTTGGGAACAGATATACCGATGAAAGCTGCTGCACCAGGCATAGCTGTGGTCTCTCTGTTCTGGGGAGGCAGGGGCCTGGGGTGCAGAGACAGACAGGAACAGAGACCTGTCGGGGTCAGACCCATGACCTCTCCTGGATTCTGGTGAGGCAGCCATGGACCAACCTGGCTGGAACTGACTCAGCAGGAGGGCAATGAACTGAGGGGAGAATTTGGGCCTCCACAGCAGGCAGGAATAGCAGAGCTCCCCTGGCATTGGGAGGAAGATTCCTTTTGCTTAGTAAATAAGTCACTGTCGGTCTTACCATTGAAATTTCAGGGTTTGGGTCTTGCAGGTGCAGCAGAAGTGTGACCCAGCTCTTTTTAACCTGGTCGGCGAAATAGGTTTTCCATTTTTTCTTTGTCAGCCGGGCCAGGATGCCAAATAGGACAAAGGCCATTGAGCGAAGAGCATCATCCTCCTACAGCCAAGAAAGCGCCGCAAGTTAGTAACTAAGAGACAATCACATCATGCACTTTGCACAGCCATCTCTTCTACGCTAAAGTAGAGTGATTCCAACTACAGCTAGTCAGAAAAACGGTAATTAACCAATTTTTTGTTCGAATTTGCTGACTCGTCAAAATATTTTAGAGACAGTTCAGTTTTGATGAAATTCCTCCGGAAGCCAGGTAGGGGTCCTTAAAAACTTGCCTGGTGTCTTTCCAGTGCACCCATCCAGCTCTGTAGCAGCCAATCTAGCAGGCTGATTGGGATCGTGGGCTTCCAGGCCCCCAGCTTCTGGGACCCTGGGAGTCCTGGCTCTCAAATTTGCAACTCCCTGGCACCTCTAGCTCCCAGAGTTTCCTGGGTTCCCAGCACCGGGATAGTCTGAGAGCAGACTGCCCTGGGCCAACGCTTCCAATAGAGCTAGGTTGAGAATAGTAATTCTGTTTCACAGAGTTTTGAACTTTGGGGAGAGGGGTTCCCACAAATAGGAACAAAACCCAAATTTGAAATCTCTAAATTCTGTGCAAAACAGAATGATCATTCCAACCCTCTCACATAAAAATGGTATAGAACAGGCCCAACACTCTCTATTGTACTCTGTAACCCCCATTTCATGGTTATCTAGCTACCTAATCTAGTATTCAGACTTTCTTTGAGGTTCTCAGTGGCAATAAAGAAGAATAGAAGGGTGAGACTGTGGGAGCAGGGATGTCATCCCCATCCTCCTAATGTTCTCCTCCTCCGTAAAACACCTCTCTTCCCTGGGGCCTAAAATCTCTTCACTCCGACATGAGCAATGCCCAGGGAGTCCACATCACGCATTGTAAATGGAGTCTAATCAAGATCGGTTGAACTGGGGTTGGAGAGATCTGTTCACATACATCGTCAAAGTAAGTCCGGATCTGTTGGGTGAGGTCTTTGAAGGAAGAACCTATGTCCTTCTCTTTCAGCTCCTTCAGGACTTTGGCCAGTGCTTTCATGCTCTCGCCAATGACTTCCGAACTGAAAATGTCACGTAAGGCCCCGATCAGTATGTCCAGAAGAAACTTCTTGTACTTTTTCACCTGTACAAACATATGACATTAAAAAACACTTATCACTGATCACACTTCTAATAAGTTTTCTTTAGCAGTTATGAAGCTGTGGGAATTTCATCAACCCCGTCTCCCCCCCAGAGACCTATAGCTATATTTCAGACCAGGTGCTAGCTACAATGAGCCCAACTTGGTGCCATAATACACCTGTGTAATCCTATTATTAGATTCCTAGTTACTTAGATTCCAAGGCCAAAAGGGACCATTGTGATTATCCGGTCTGACCTCCTGCATAACATAGAACTTCCCCGAAATAGTCTCTGTTTGAACTAGAGTGTATCTTTTAGAAAAACATCCAATCTTGATTTTAAAATTGCTAGTGACAGAGGATCCACCACCACCTTTGGTAAATTGTTCCAATGGTTAATTAAAATTACCATTAAAAATGTATGCCTTATTTCCAGTCTGAATTAGCCTAGCTTCATTTTTCCCCCATCGAATCTTGTTATACCTTTGTTTGCTAATGTGAAGAACCCATTATCAAAATTTATTCCCCATGTGAGTAGTTATAGACTGTCCTCAAGTCACTCCTCTTTGTAAAGCTAAATAGATTGAGCTCCTTGAGTCTATCACTAAAGGTATATTTTCCAATCCTTTGATAATTCTTGAGACTCTTCTCTGAATCCTCTCTAATTTATCAGCATCCTTCTTGGATTGTGGATACCTGATCTGGACACAGTATTCCAGCAGTGCTCACATGAGTGCCATATTCAGAGGGAAAATAACTTCTTTACTCTTCTTCAAGATTCCTCTGTTTATACCTCCAAGGATCATTTCAGCCCTTTTGGCCACAACTTTGTATTGGGAGCTTATGTTCAACTGATTATCTGCCATGACTCAAGTTTTTTTCAGCATCATTGCTTCCTGGGATAGAGTCTCTCATCCTGTAAGTATGGCCTGCATTTTTTGTTCCCAGATGTATACATTTACATATGGTCATATTAAAGTGCCCATGGTTGACTTATGCCCAGCTTACCAAAGGATCCAGCTTGCTCTAGATTTACTGCAAAGAGGTTACTAGGGTATATGAGAGAGCAGAATTTGGCCTAGTGCATTTTGTGCAGCCTCTGTAAACTCTGAACAACTCTCTCTCTTGGTTTCTCTAGTTATGCTGCATTCTATTCAGTAATCTCTCTTACCTTCTCAGGTGCCCCATAGACTAAATTTCCCAGGCCTCTCACAGCCATCTGGCGGACAATGCTGTTCCTATCGTGTGACCTTTCTTCCAAGATCCTCAAGACAGACTTAAGGAACTTCTTCTCCCTGAGCATGGGATCACTCATTAGCTGAAATAAAATCAACATGTCCATTAGCCCCAATATGATCAGTAAGGTTGGGAATATAATTTGAGCAGACATGGAATACACTAAAAACAACAAGGAGTCCTCCTACAGCCACAGTCTTGTGGCTACAGACTAATATGGCTACCCCTCTGATACTTGGCACATAAGACACTGTAACTTTATTATTCCACACAAATGAGAAATGTCTTAAAACATGGAGCTTTCCTTTTGGGCACTATAATAGGGATCCACTCACCTCTTGAGAGCCTCTTAGTGGTTGGGTCTGGTACCACAGTCCTTTTCTCACCCCTGGCGCACCCTGCCAGCCAACCTCAGTGAGTCTTCTGTGTCTCAGGCCTCTGGCTGCGTCCCAAAGTCCAAATGAACCCCTTCTGGGGTAGTCAAGAACAATCCCATTGCCCTCACTAGGGTCTCCAGCCCCAACTCTGGGTTCTTGAAATTCTGCCCTTTGTTCAAGCTCTCCATAAGCATTGTCCCCTCCGTGGGGCTTATGCCACTGTAGATGGTAGGGGAACCAGGGCCTGCCCATAACTCTGGGTTCCAAACCATGGACCCTGGAAACAGTAGCTAGGCACTGCTTGATTTCAGTTCATTTTTGCTTCTTCCTACCGGCCACTTTTAGCTTCACCCTCACCTCCGGGTTAAAGTTCTTAGGGACCCTCTTCCTGCAAATCCAGCTTAAGCAAATGCTGCCAGAATCAAACTCTGGCTATCCCCTGAATTTCTGTGGCCAGAGAGCAGCACCCTTTCTTGCCCCTCCAGGTCCTGCCAGGAACTGACCTGCTAAGGCCCTGCAGCTCCTTTTAGCTGAGCCTGATGGGCTCTGATTGGCTGCTTTCATGAGTCCTCTCTAGTCAGACCCAGATTTGTGGCTGTTTTCCTGGGGCAGGGTGTAGTAGGACCACGGGGCCTCTTGTAAGGAGCCTCAAAGCCCAGGTACAGCCCACCACAGGCACAGATCGATTGTTTTTCTTAGAACCAGATGAGCCCCTAAGATAGTTGCTCAGCATAAGTGGGAAATATGATGCCGATGTTAGAGGAAGGCTGTGGAAAGGGTGGATGGTCCAGCTGTTATCACACTAGCCCAGGACTTAGGAGACCCAGGTTCAATTTCCTGCTCCCTCAAAGACCCTGGGCAAGTCACTTAGCCCTTCTGTGCATCAGCTCCCTGCCTGTAAAATAGGAATCATTGTGCTTCCCTACCTCGCAGGAGTGTCGTGGGGATACATACATTAAAGAGTTTTGAGGTACTCAGATACTACAGTAATGAGAACCTAAGATAGATGTGAATGTATTTGTATGTTGCTTGTTTTATAGTATTAGGACACTAGGTTCATTCAGAAGATCTGCTGAGCTAAACCAAAATCAGGAGCTGTTGGTTAGTATCAGCACTAGGACTTGGCAGAAGAGGTCCAGGAATTCAAACTCTGTCTGTATCTTTCTCAGCCAGCACCAGTGGTTGTGTAGCTAGCATAGGCAATGACAGCAATAAAAATATCAGAGAGAGAATGACTCAGAAAGGTGTAATGAAATTCCTTGTGAGCTTTCCATATAAAGGAGGACCCATTCTACTATCTAAAATGACAATTACTCCTATGAACTGAACTGTACAACTCCCGAAAGAAAGGCAAACATGAGACAACAGTCTAATGGTGAAACTGCTCTTCAGAGCCCTGTGTCTTACCTGGGCAAGGAAAGCTGTGCTGGTGACTCGGAGGTTTTCTGTTGGGGAATTCACCCAGGGGAGGAGGCTCTGTAAGATCTCAGGTGTTATTAGTTCAGCTCTTAGCAGAACACTGGAAGACAAAATAAACCGCTTATGGGGTAGATTGCACACTTCAAAAACTCAGCTGCTCTGAGCATACAGCACTGATATCTATGAATGGGAGCTGTGTGTTTCCACCCAGGGCACCCCCCACAAAGCTATAAACTGGAGGTTCCCTCTCAGCCACTCTATTTGCTACTGATTCCCAAGGATAAAATGATGCCTCCTAGATCTCTTACCTCACCAGCAGACACACTCCCTCATGGTGAGTCTTGGGGTTTTCAAGCAGACTCCATGTTCTCTGCTTCCTGAGCGCTCTCACCAGTCTCTCATTCCCAGCTTTGAAAAGCACAGTCTCCAATGCTTGGATAGAAAGCCTGGGGAAAGAGAGGCACAGAACTGCAGCAATCAGTAGGAAGGTGCAGCCTGAACAGAGCGAGGAAGCCCCGGTTACTTGTCAGGTCTGCTGTTCATCGACAGTTCATCCATTGGCAATATCCTGGACACCAGTGTCCCTGGAAGGACTTGATGCCGGGAGGTAAGTTTCAGTCTCATACATCTCATATGACTAGTTTTGCTAGGGACAAAATTTTGCAGTCATTTTTCCCTTTCTGCAAGGAGTATGGGCACTAGCAGAGTACAATGATATGGAAAGATACATGATCAGGACCCAAACACTGGGGGCATAGAGTGTGGTGATCACTAATGGACATTTTGGGGTCATATCTCCAGATATGATGTGACAGAGAGCTGAGGGTTTGCACTTGAATCAGCACTCTGGTCACTATTAGTACTAATTTGGTTCCTCACAGAAGGCCTAATTGGACAGAGGTGTACCTGATTACGAGGTCAGATTGGGGCTAGTGAGTCAAGGAACCAATCATTCCATTAACAGGGAAACTGTATAAAGGACATGGGCAGGAGCTCTTTGAGGGGAACAGACAGAGAAAGAAACTTGGGTGACCAGGTGTCCCGATATTTGGGGCTTTATCTTATACAGGTGCCTATTTCCCCCCACCCCCTGTCCTGATTTTTCACACTTGCTGTCTGGTCACGCTAGGAGAAACAGAAAGACAAAAAGCTAGGACAGCCTGACAAAGTGAGGTCTCTGAGTGGAAACACCTTACCCCCCACTTTTGGAGAAGAGTTTAGAAAGTTGAGATACAATATAAAGGTGGCAAGGAGTCCTGTGGCACCTTATAGACTAACAGATGTATAGGATGCGTCCGAAGAAGTGGGTATTCACCCATGAAAGCTCATGCTCCTATACGTCTGTTAGTCTATAAGGTGCCACAGGACTCCTTGCTGCTTTTACAGATCCAGACTAACACAGCTACCCCTTTGATACTTGAATAGAAAGGTGCTATGTATTGGTAGGGGGATTAAATAGACTATATGTTGGTGTTTACAAGCAAGAAAGTCTCAACGCGGTCTGTGTTTGTGGAAGATGTGGGGGTGCAACACCCCTCTCTGTCACAGCTGGGGGCTCATCAGGGATTTCCCTGTTATCTATGCAAATGGAGAGCCTGCTGGAGAAGCCGGTGTAGAGGTTTGGCAGTCTGGGTGATGGAGGGAACACTGAAATGGGTGGTGAAGCAGCAAAGAGAAGTGTAGAACAGGGGTTCTCAGCCTTTCTGTTTCTGAGCCTCCACCCACCCTCAACATGCTACAAATACTCCATGGCCCAGTTCCAGGCCTCTGCCCTGCCAGGCATCAGAGTTTGGGGCTCCTGGCTCCGGATTTTAACTCCACAGGGTGCAGGGGCTCGGGGCTTTAGTGCAGGTGCTGGGCCTCAGGGCTCCAGCGTGGCTGGGCTCAGAGCTTCAGCTTTCTTCCCTGAGCCCCAGCTAGTCTAATGCCAGCCCTGCTTGGCGAACCCCCTAAAACCGGCCCGGTTGAGGACTGCTGGTGTAGAATACCCTACAGACCTTCCAACAATCCCACCATGCAGAAAAACAGCCTTTGCTTGCCTGGTAGGTTTAACAGCAAAAGAGCCTTCAGGAATTTATATGGGAGCAAGCCCAGGTCTGGCAACAACTCCTCCAAAGTTTGGCCAGTCCTGTGACAGGAAATGGAAACCAGGCATAGGAGATCAGACTCTGTAAAATGGGACCTGCGAACAACCCTGATGTGTTTTTGGTTACTCTTAAAGGAGCAGCAGTGAGACCTCATAGGGATAGAACAATGTGGGGCCTTCGACTGACACCCTATTTAACTGGGGAAGCACATATATGGCTCTTAGTGATTAGCGGGCAAGAGATTATGACATGATTAAGGCAGCCATGCTGGATTAGGTGGGGCCTGTCCACAGAAAAGTACTGCCAGAAATGGAGAGTTGAAAGATGGATTGAGGGATTATGCCTCTGTGCATTTGGACAGAAATTAAAAGATTGGGCCACTCACTGGTAAGGCCAGATACTCAAACTGTGGGGGAGATCATGGACTGCATGATACTGGAAGTTTCTTCAGAGTCTCCCTGAGCATACCCGAGCATGGGTTACGTGGCGCCAGCCAGTTAATCTGGACCCCACAGTTAAAGTTACAGAGGAATTTGCAGAGGCGGACATTCCCAGAGTGAGTCAGTGGTTTAAGGGACTAGATTTGAGAAGGACCAGAGTGCCTCCAGCTGGGAAGGGCAGCAAGAAGAAGAGGGAGGCGCCTCAAAGAACTGTAGTGGGAGCTTGGCCTACAGTGTGCTACCAACATGGACATGAAGGACATCTAAAAAGAGACTGTCCTAAAATGGAATGTGGGTTTGCACAGTTTTATGGCTGGGATAAGACTCCCAGGCAGGGAAGAAAAAAGAAAGTACCTACCATATCGGTATGGGTAGGGAGGAGCCACCAAAGGGACTAATGGACACAGCTTCATCCTGTTTGTTAATCGGGCAGGAGTTAGTGAAACCCCACTGGATACTTCCCAGAGGTAGGATCAAAACTGACTATGTACATGGGGACACTAAATACTGTCCAATAGCAGAGGTGACTCTGGAAATCAAGGGGAAGTTTAGGCAGAAACATGTAGGGGTAGTGGATGGATTGCCCCACTGCCTTCTACTGGGCATGGACTGGGATCCCTTTCTAACAGGGACACCAAGGCATCTATGGAGGCCCAGGAGGGTGGAAATAAAACATTCAGGGCCAGGTAAAGAGGACATGTATGTAAAGGGGGTGGAGGAACCTAGACACGAAAGTACAAGCCACAGAGAAGGTGAGGATGGAGAAGTCCCCTGAGAGACAAGAGGGAGGAGAAAGAAAACAAAGGTCAAGAGTAAAGGTGACTTAAGATCATCCATTGGGGTCAAACAGTCATCAGAGCCCTTATCACCAGGATCTCAGGAGCAGGCATCCCTAGAACACTTTGGAGGTACTAAGTGCAGTCTGTGTTCATGGAAGAGGCTGGGGCACAGCATACCACCCCTCACATATAGGTACCTAAAATGGGCCTGCACATGGGCCAACAGCATGAGCAGAATATACACTTGTATCTGCAGCGCCAGCAATCACATAGCTAGGTACCCATCCATGTGAACAAATTCAAGTTTTGTGGACAAAACTTAGGCACCCATGCTTGAAAACCTGACTGACTGTGGCCACTACATAAGATCAGCCTTACTGGGTCAGTCCAATGGTCCATCTAGTCCAGTATACTGTCTTCCAACCATGGTCAATCCCAGCTTCTTCAGAAGGAATGAACAGAACAGGGCAATCATGAAGTGATCCAATCCCTGTTGTCCAGTCTCAGCTTCTGGCGGACAGAGGCCTAGGGACACCCAGAGCATGGGGTTGCATCCCTGATCATCTTGCCTAATAGCCATTGATGGACCTGTCCTCCATGAACTTATCTAATTCTTTTTTTAACCCAGTTATACTTTTGGCTTTCACGACATCCCTCGGCAATGAGTTCCACAGGTTGACCGTGTGTTGTGTGAAGTAGTACTTCACTATGTTTATTTTATACCCGCTGCCCATCCGTGAATAGAGTTTAGAGCCTGGTTTCCTAGGAAAAGTCAGAGACATGATAAAATCATGAAGTCTGTAATTTGAGCACCTTGTTGGCACGGAATAAAGAAACACAACAATAATAGAAACTAATAATGTTGTGAGATTGGTGGGAAATGTACATTAATGGGCTACCAGAGCTGAAGTCAACTGATGACTCAGGAATCTCTTAGTGTTAACTGGCGAGGGGCACAGAGTGGGTGCCGAGGGGTCTGGTATGTTAATTCTAGTTCACTAAAAGATTGCCATATGAGTCTCAAATAAAAGCCCATGTCACCAATATCATTGTGAAACACATGTACAGATGCGGTGTAAAGAGTCATGTATATGCATTGAAAATTACATTCTTATGATCTGTGTCTAGGGACTCGTCACCAGGAAAAGTGAAAAAATGGTTTTCTTTCAGGCAAGAAATGTTTATCCATCTGTTTGTTTACCTGTAAATTAAGCATGTAGGGTTCACATTCCGTTCAGAAGGACTGTGAGAACTTCAAAGAAAGAAAAGTAACAGGAAGTAGACGGGGGTGGGGACCCAATTTTGGGGTACACATCAAAGGTTTGCTCTAGTATATTTGGGGAACAAAGAAGACACCCTGGCATCTTTCACTTAGGAAGTCGATGGACAGCGAGATGGACAGTGGGGTCGCGATCAGGCTTGGTTGAGAACTTTGGGTGAGAAACATCTTTAGACAGGAGGTTAACCTGTTGGTTAAGTTTAGTCTCTAGGAGCATGTTATGATTTCATTTTACATGTAACCATTTTTTGCTCGCATTCTTACTCACTATCACTGGAATCTCTGTTCTTTGATCATCTCTGTTCTTGTTTTCACTATAAATATACCTAAGTGCTGTGTGTTTTGCAGTATAGAGTATAAGTAATAAAGTATAAAGTCTAAAGTATAAGTAATAAACTGGTGTGTACTGTTCCATTGGGAACAGCAGGCCTGGTAATTCTGTGGGTGTTCAGTGGATAAAGGTCTGGACACTATACGGAACGGTCAGAAGACTCGGGGGGTGGTGTGTGCCTATCACTAACCTGTACAAAGAGTCTGAGGTCTGAGGAGGCCTGGATGGCACTGTTTGTTTTGCCAGAGCCTGGTCGTTTCAGGGAACTGACCCACAGCAGACACAGACAAGATTTCCTCACTCTAAGGGCAGGCGATGGTAAGGTGCCTCGTAACCCTGGGAACTCCTAAGGAGCGTCACACAACTCTATTGGAATTCTCTTTGTTTCTCTCCCTTCCTTCTAATTACCGGCAAGGGTTGCCCTTAGTATGTTGTAGGTCTTTTCGGAATTGCCTCCGGCTGCTTATCCTGGGCAAAGGCATCTCTTGTCCTAGGGTTCGGCTGATCTGCTGCAGGAGAACAGGAAACAACTCTGGGAGCAGCTCCTGCACAGCTTTGCTTGACTGCAGTGCTGACACCACCTCAAAGATGGCACATGTTGCCTGAAAGGAGAGAATGGTAAAAAATGAGAGCTCTTCCCAACACCATCACACCCTCTCTCCCCTTCTGAGATCTGCTGTATGAAATTCTCACTTCTGCCAGTAACTTGAATGACTGCGAGCAACTCGCTTAACTCGTGGCTCAGTTTCCCACATCTGTACAGATGTGTATGACCTACCAAGGCATGTTGTGAGTCCTAAGGAATGTTTGCAAAGCACTGTGAGAAACCTGGTTCAAAGACTTTCTAATTGCCAGATGTTATTAAGTAAATCAGCCACATACTCTAAAACTGCCGTATTTGTTCCACAGACAGCAGAACTGGACTGAGGGAAATAGTACATCAGAGGAGAAGTGCCCACACAGCAATATTATACCACACTTCTAGCTTTCCATCAGCAGGATTGTCACAGGGCAGAGGAAAGCCTGAAAGACGTGTCTGTCATCTAACTTACTGAGAGAGGTTCAGCAGCTGCAAAATGCCTGTCGATTTCAGTCTCTGAGGTGAGGCTGTCTTCTTGGCTTGTTGGAGTCTTTATCTTGTCTTTCAGGACCTGTAGGACTTGAGTGGCAAGCAAGGGGTCTCCCCCCAGAAATCTCCACAGCTCAGTGGTGTAACTGCAATTTAACAGAAGTTACATGTGACCCCTGGACACTTTTGTGGCTCAGACTGAATGTGTCATATTTAAGTAAAGACCAAATTTTTTCCTTGCCAATGATGAGAAAGTTAGGAGTACTGTCCTCCTTTAACGCTCCTCGTGTTTAAATATTGAGTTTCCAGTTACAGAACTAGGTTAAGTGACCTAGTCGTACTGCAGCCTCACCATTAATACTAGACTGCAGAAGGACAGGACACAGAGCGCCAACCTCAGTTCCTGCTTTCCCTCTTCCCAGTAAATATGGAATCATGAACATGTGGCTCCAAAGATCTGGGGTTTGGAAGGCAAATTGATGAAAGAAAAGCCATATTCCTACTAACTGGATATACAACTATGAGAACGAATATTCATGGCCATCCTATGTCCCCTTCACAAAGGGTGTCCCTACCCTCTGTTTGCCAGAAGCTGGGACTGGGCAACAGGGGATGGATCACTTGACATTTACCTGTTCTGTTCATTCCCTCTGGGGCATGTGGCACTGGCCACTGTCGGAAGACAGGATACTGGGCTAGATGGACCTTTGGTCTGATCCAGTATGGCCATTCTTATGGTCTTAGATTCCAGCACTGATAACTGATAACTCAGTTAGGGATCTTTAAATGAAATGATGGATCTGCTTCCAGTCCAGTTTTAAGTACCCAGGACAGCAACTCTATTCTAGCAGCCACACCCTCACTGATACCAAGCGGAGGTCTGATGACAATATTGGCCCTATTCTTTGTAATTAGCCAGGGATTTGGACTTGAAGCTATCATGCTATCAGGAAACCAACAGCCACTGCTAATTTCCAGAGTCAGGTCAATTCAGGTGTCTAGAGAGGTAGATGTTTCCAACAATATACTCCAGTTATACCAGTAAAGATAGGTCTTTAGGATGTCAAAGCAGCTATTAATTAATGGAAACAGAATGACACTTAATTTCTCTCCGCACCCCACCTTAACATGTTCTTGGACCTTCCTGCCGAAAGACCCAGGCTATTAAACTTTAGGAATTATCCCAAACTCTCTGCTGCTTAAAGAAAGCCCTACATCTCCCAGTAAAGCTGTGGGATCCATGTTTTACCAAGAGGAATGCAATAGGTAGCGGTATATACCTGTCCATCGGCAGACGTTTTGTGAGGAGGCTGGAAATCACTGCCTCTACGTGATGGTGAGCGAGACTGCACACTGCCTCCACCAGGAACTGCCTCAAGCTGCCCTCCTGGATATTAGGCATGCAGCTATATATTTTATTCACGATATCTGGCACCTGGAAGGAACAAAACCAGAAAGAAATGTCTCTTTCTTTCTATCCATTCATTCTACAGAATAAAAACCTTTATTTAGCCATTTAGCCATTTGCTGCTTTTTTAGAAATTCCTCACTTCAAGAAACAAATGTTCAAATATGTCTGCGTAACTTTAACCCACAAAAATTGCCCACACTTGGCTGTAAAAATTAACACTGACACACACATATACATACCAGGTAATTTAATGTGGTGGTGCCCAGCTATGCATTAAATAAACCAGTTTGCATGCACAAAAGAAGGCTTTGCTTGCCCACATTTTGCAGGTGTGATTTAAGCAGCCAAATCCGACCATTTGCGTCGAAGAATGCGGAGTTCATAAACAACCACAAGCACAAAATATGCAAGTGCTTTAAACACAGTGTGCAAATGCCTGGGACTATGAACAGATGACGACCTCTCATAGTCATTCCAAGCCCTTCACATCTTCAAAACACTGTGCAAACATGGCAGTTCTGCTGCGAGGGTTCCCTGTCCTGAGGCCTTTCACCAGCCTTGTTAGAAGATTTGTGGAGTGCTCCTTTCATCTAGCCCTAACGCACTGGGCTCCAGAATAAGGCATATAAATAGTGGATCCCAAAAGACACTATAGTTTTCTCCCTCCCTCCTATTCTTAAAGGGTGCGTCTACACAGCAAAAAAATCCCACAGCAGTGTAAAAGTGTAGCTGTTCCTGCTTGGGCTGGAGCCCAGGCTCTGAAACCTGGCAAGAGGGTGGGTCTCAGAGCCCAGACTCCAGACTGACTGGGAATGACCACAGTGCTATTTTTATCCAGGTAGCCCTTAGCCATAGGCCTCCTAAGAACTGGATGATTCCAAGTGCCAATCATTCTGTCTTGTTGTATTTTCCCCAGAGTCTGTTTTTTCAAGCCTTTCTTGGCTGAATACTGTGGCAACAAGCTAGACAAATAAATAACCAACCATCTTCCTTTTCCCTTGGATTATCTCTGTCTACTGCGATTGATTCTGCCATTGCCTATCTTAGGGTAGGAACAGAGATGGAATCGACTCTATGTCCGAGGGGGAGAAACAGCAAGATTTTTGTTCATTACACATGAGGGCAAAGCTCTAAAAGCCTAGGGTTTAGGCAGAAAACCTCTCCAGTTTCCCGTTTTACCTGGTCCAGCATGGCATCTCCACGCTCCTTCAGGATGATCTTCATCCACAGTCCAGCTGCCGTGACACAGGTGGGGCTAGCAGACAGCATACCATCCAATGTGGCGTTAATAAAGTCTGTGGCCTGTTCTGAGGGAAAGTACCCACTAACAACCTGGGAACAAATCAAAAACAGCAGAGACTGCAATGATGTTTGGCTCCAGCACTTTTAAAAATGGAGGCCTAATATCTCTATGGAAAGATATATGCATCAGCAAATTGTTCATTAGCCTCATGTCTAGCGAGCCATTTGGGATGACAATTCTCTCGACAGTCTAGAGACGACATTTTTGTATTCGACACGAATGAGATCAGGTTAGAGCCAAAGCCTCTGTGGCACAGTTAGCACAACATTTTCTTCCCCAGGACAGAAGCGACTTTGTCTGTACCAAGTGCAAGCTGGTCTCCATATTGGAAGAGAAGGTTCGAGGTCTGGAGAAACAAGTATCGACCCTGCGTTGCATAAGAGAAAATGAAGATTTCCTGGACAGACGTCAGGATATGCTTCTACAGGCACAACGTTCTGAAGAATCGGAGCAGGTTGCGCAGAGGGGACTGAGGGATGGTGAAGAAAATTGGCAGCATGTGACCTCCAGAAGAAGAAAGAGGAACGTCCATGTACCAGCAATGGAGATACAGGTGAGCAACCGTTTCCATGTTCTCTCCAGAGGTACTAATGTGGAGAGTGGAGTAGATGATACAGTTGAGGGAAGGGAGCAGAGGGAGACTCCACCGATTGGAAGGCATGAGATGCACTGTCCTAGGGATGGGGGTTCCACGACCACCGCTCCCAAGAGAAGGAGGAGGGTGTTGGTGGTTGGGGACTCCCTCCTCAGGGGGACTGAGTCATCTATCTGCCGCCCTGACCGAGAAAACTGAGAGGTCTGCTGCTTGCCAGGAGCTAGGATTCACGATGTGACAGAGAGACTGCCGAGACTCATCAAGCCCTCGGATCGCTACCCCTTCCTGCTTCTCCACGTGAGCACCAATGATACTGCCAAGAATGACCTTGAGTGGATCACTGCAGACTACGTGGCTCTGGGAAGAAGGATAAAGGAGTTTGAAGTGCAACTGGTGTTCTCGTCCATCCTCCCTGTGCAGGGAAAAGGCCTGGGTAGAGACCATCGAATTGTGAAAGTCAACGAATGGCTACGCAGGTGGTGTCGGAGAGAAGGCTTTGGATTCTTCAACCACGGGATGGTGTTCCAAGAAGGAGGAGTGCTAGGCAGAGACGGGCTCCACCTAACGAAGAGAGGGAAGAGCATCTTCGCAAGCAGGCTGGCTAACCTAGTGAGGAGGGCTTTAAACTAGGTTCACCGGGAGAAGGAGACCAAAGCCCTGAAGTAAGTGGGGAAATGGGAGGAAACACAAGCAGGAGAGTGCAAGTGGGGAGGACTCCTGTCTCAGACTGAGAAAGCGGGACAATCAGCGAGTTATCTTAAGTGCCTATACACAAATGCAAGAAGCCTGGGAAACAAGCAGGGAGAACTGGAAGTCCTGGCACAGTCAAGGAACTATGATGTCATTGGAATAACAGAGACTTGGTGAGATAACTCACATGACTGGAGTACTGTTATGGATGGATATAAACTGTTCAGGAAGGACAGGCAGGGCAGAAAAGGTGGGGGAGTTGCATTGTATGTAAGAGAGGAGTATGACTGCTCAGAGCTCTGGTATGAAACTGCAGAAAAACTTGAGAGTCTCTGGATTAAGTTTAGAAGTGTGAGCAACAAGGGTGATGTTGTGGTGGGAGTCTGCTATAGACCACCAGACCAGGGGGATGAGGTGGACGAGGCTTTCTTCCGGCAACTAGCAGAAGTTACTAGATCGCAGGCCCTGGTTCTCATGGGAGACTTTAATCACCCTGATATCTGCTGGGAGAGCAATACAGTGATGCACAGACAATCCAGGAAGTTTTTGGAAAGTGTAGGGGACAATTTCCTGGTGCAAGTGCTGGAGGAACCAACTAGGGGCAGAGCTCTTCTAGACCTGCTGCTCACAAACCGGGAAGAATTAGTAGGGGAAGCAAAAGTGGATGGGAACCTGGGAGGCAGTGACCATGAGCTGGTTGAGTTCAGGATCCTGACACAAGGAAGAAAGGAGAGCAGCAGAATACGAACCCTGGACTTCAGAAAAGCAGACTTTGACTCCCTCAGGGAACTTATGGGCAGGATCCCTTGGGAGAATAACATGAGGGGGAAAGGAGTCCAGGAGAGCCGGCTGTATTTTAAAGAATCCTTATTGAGGTTGCAGGAAAAAACCATCCCAATGTGTAGAAAGAACAGTAAATATGGCAGGCGACCAGCTTGGCTTAACAGTGAAATCCTTGCTGATCTTAAACACAAAAAAGAAGCTTATAAGAAGTGGAAGATTGGACAAATGACCAGGGAGGAGTATAAAAATATTGCTCAGGCATGAAGGAGTGAAATCAGGAAGGCCAAATCACGCTTGGAGTTGCAGCTAGCAAGAGATGTTAAGAGTAACAAGAAGGGTTTCTTCAGGCATGTTAGCAACAAGAAGAAAGTCAAGGAAAGTGTGGGCCCCTTACTGAATGAGGGAGGCAACCTAGTGACAGAGGATGTGGAAAAAGCTAATGTACTCAATGATTTTTTTGCCTCTGTCTTCACGAACAAGGTCAGCTCCTAGACTGCTGCACAGGGCAGCCCAGTATGGGGAGAAGGTGACCAGCCTTCTGTGGAGAAAGAAGTGGTTCAGGACTATTTAGAAAAACTGGACGAGCACAAGTCCATGTGGCCGGATGCGCTGCATCCGAGGGTGCTAAAGGAGTTGGCGGATGTGATTGCAGAGCCATTGGCCATTATCTTTGAAAACTCATGGCGATCGGGGGAGGTCCCAAATGACTGGAAAAAGGCTAATGTAATTCCCATCTTTAAAAAAGGGAAGAAGGAGGATCCGGGGAACTACAGGCCAGTCAGCCTCACCTCAGTCCCTGGAAAAATCATGGAGCAGGTCCTCAAGGCATCAATTCTGAAGCACTTAGAGGAGAGGAAAGTGATCAGGAACAGTCAGCATGGATTCACCAAGGGCAAGTCATGCCTGACTAACCTAAGTGTCTTCTATGAGGAGATAACTGACTCTGTGGATGAGGGGAAAGCAGTGGATGTGTTATTCCTTGACTTTAGCAAAGCTTTTGATACGGTCTCCCACAGTATTCTTGCCACCAAGTTAAAGAAGTATGGGCTGGATGAATGGACTGTAAGGTGGATAGAAAGCTGGCTAGATCGTCGGGCTCAACGGGTAGTGATCAATGGCTCCATGTCTAGTTGGCAGCCGGTTTCAAGTGGAGTGCCCCAGGGGTCGGTCCTGGGGCTGGTTTTGTTCAATATCTTCATTAATGATCTGGAGGATGGCGTGGACTGCACTCTCAGCAAGTTTGCAGATGACACTAAACTGGGAGGAGTGGTAGATACGCTGGAGGGTAGGGATAGGATACAGAGGGACCTAGACAAATTAGAGGATTGGGCCAAAAGAAACCTGATGAGGTTCAACAAGGACAAGTGCAGAGTCCTGCACTTAGGACGGAAGAATCCCATGCACTGTTACTGACTAGGGACTGAATGGCTAGGAGGCAGTTCTGCAGAAAAGGACCTAGGGGTTACAGTGGAGGAGAAGCTGGATATGAGTCAACAGTGTGCCCTTGTTGCCAAGAAGGCTAACGGCATTTTGGGCTGTATAAGTAGGGGCATTGCCAGCAGATCGAGGGACGTGATCCTTCCCCTCTATTCAACATTGGTGAGGCCTCATCTGGAGTACTGTGTCCAGTTTTGGGCCCCACACTACAAGAAGGATGTGGAAAAATTGGAAAGAGTCCAGTGGAGGGCAACAAAAATGATTAGGGGGCTGGAGCACATGACTTATGAGGAGAGGCTGAGGGAACTGGGATTGTTTAGTCTGCAGAAGAGAAGAATGAGGGGGGGGATCTGATAGCTGCTTTCAACTATCTGAAGGGGGGTTCCAAAGAGGATGGATCTAGACTGTTCTCAGTGGTACCTGATGACAGAAGAAGTAGTAATGGTCTCAAGTTGCAGTTGGGGACGTTTAGGTTGGATATTAGGAAAAACTTTTTCACTAGGAGGGTGGTGAAGCACTGGAATGGGTTACCTAGGGAGGTGGTGGAATCTCCTTTCTTAGAGGTTTTTAAGGTCAGGCTTGACAAAGCCCTGGCTGGGATGATTTAGTTGGGAATTGGTCCTGCTTTGAGCAGGGGGTTGGACTAGATGACCTCCTGAGGTCCCTTCCAACCCTGATATTCTATGATTCTATGAACATTGTACTAGATATGCAGGAGGTAAGTTTCCAGTTTGTATTCTCTTATATACACTGCATCTTTTTACAACATATAAAATGAAGTAAAGAGAGGCATGCACACAAATATAGGCTAAGGCAAACCCACAAAGTGACAGAATGAAGACTGGGTGGTTTCTCAGCTTGATGTTCCACTAACACAGTTTTTTCTCGTGGATGGCTGGATAGGTACATGTGTGCGCAGCTGCGTGCGTATTTTCATGTGCGTGCAGCATTCTGTGGAATCTGTTTTTTACATGGCATTCATAGCACACATCTATGAAAAGCATCTTGCTGGTTACTAGCAATGAATGCCCCGCTCCCACAGCTCACTCCAAGTATGGAAAGGCATCATGAAAGCGTAAATGTAAAATGAATGGTGCCCCGTCACTAGAACATCCGCACAAGCTTTTTGAGTCAGTTACCCTGGCCATTTTGGAAGATGCCTGAAACAGAGCCTCAGGGTCTGGAGCTGTTAGTGCTTCACGGAGACATCTCAGCTCCTCCGCCACTGACCCCAGGTTCATGGACTGGCCTGGAGTGGAGAAAAGGAGAAAAAGTACTGTAACGATTAATGAAACTGAACCTCTACTGCATGGATATTCATACAGAAGGATCCATGTGCTATGCTGTTATCAGCATAGTGTAAAATCTTGGCTCCATCGAAGTCAATGGCAAAACTCCTGTTGACTGTAATGGAGTCGGGATTACACCCTAAATGTCTGAAAGTTAACAGTAGTGGTATGCTATTGTGAATGATACAGGATTGAACAAGCACTGTATTCAGCTTGGAGCAGCTTTCTGGGTGTGTCTGGTTTCAGTAGCCTCTCTGCTCTCAGTATTTAAATCTAATCTCATAATCAAGTACAACTCATGCAGGTAGATCTGAGGTTCCAATGTAGAGGTGAATCCCTCCACCAAACTCTCATTGTAAAAGAGATGGGGCTGGACAAAACCTTCGGCAGGAAACCCAGGCTCATCAGTCACTTCTAAACAATGCTGGGATTTCTATGTTGTACATTCAAAGATTGGAGTCCCTTCTTCTGTTTCTGAATCACCAACACTGTTTTTAGGACTGATTAATAATTGGAAATAGGGTGACCAGATGTCCCGATTTTATAGGGACAGTCCCGATTTTGGGGTCTTTTTCTTAAATAGACTCCAATTACCCCCCACCCCCTGTTCCAATGTTTCACATTTGCTGTCTGGTCACCCTAATTGGAAATGGCCTTAAACGATAACCAAGCTCTATCCCTTTACATCTAACCATTAGGTGAAAAGAATATCCTACTCTTTCACAAAGGGGAAAATGGCCTACACTTACTCCAATAGCTTTGAACGCTCATGACAGAGGGCTGCTAGAAGAACTTTTTGTTTAAAGAATTATTCCAGGAAACCCCTCCAATACAGTCAGTGGCAGGGTAAAGAGAATGAAAATGTTTAGTACCAAGGGCTTGTCTACATGGAGATAGTCAAGAAAGCTAATCCAAATTAATTTTCAAAATGCATTAGTTAAACTTCATTAAACTCCTATGGGGACACACTTATTTAGAATTAAAGGGGCCTTATTTCAGGTTAGTTTAATTCATGTAATTCACTAAAATTAATAAGGGCCATTTTAATTCAGAATCAGAGCATCCACACATGTGTTTAATGCCACTTTAAATTTACACCTTTAGTTCATTTGGATCAACTTTCCTTAGTTGTCCCTGTGTAGAGAAGCCTTAAGGAATTTAGCAGTTATCTACCTGTATGCAGACCATTTATTATTTGTACAGTTCCCAAAAGTGTGCTAGGCTCTTTACACATCATAATCTTCTCTTCTAATGAGGTATTTACAAGATGCCACCATTCTGTTATCTAAATACCAACAGACAGGACAGAAAGAACTAGACAGGCAGAAAAATGGACATTACAACAGTGAAAGAAGGTGAAGAGTTACTTATACCTGTTAATGGTCTCCTCACCTTGTATACAGAGAAGGCAGCTGATACAGTCAACCACCCACTGACGGGACGTGGCCAGTGAATCACAGCTGTATGGTGCTATTAGTCCAATCAGAGATCCAAACTGATTAAAAGTTTCCTGAGTCGAATTAAAAAAGAAAGAAGAATGAACGTTCTCCAGCTGTACGAGACTTCACTTGCCATCCTTATTGTTGATACCATAACTGCGCCCTGTGTTTTTGGGGAACCAGGGCGCAGTATCTAGCCAGTGTGACTCATGAAGGACACCCCCCACCCCCGTCTGTTTGAACCAAAACCGATCAGAGAAAAGGCTTGCAGAGAACAATGAAGGGTTTGGGGAGACACACCTAGACCCCTCCTGACAAGGGTGACAAGATTAAGACATCTCCATTTGCATACAGAATGAAGAACAGAGACAACTCCCCTAGCCTCATCTGCATGAAAGATGGAATAGGGATTAGCATAAAGAATGAAGAATAGAGAATCACACTGAACTCTGGGACCAGAAAAGCAGGGACGCACTGCATCATGGGAATCCCTGCTCCAGATGCTAATGAACCTACACCTGCACACACCCAGCTCAGCAATTATCAGACCAATTCTAGTAATAAATCTTTGACTGATATCCCAAAATACTGAAGCAGCCTAGTTGCCTTGTGAGCTCCCTGGAAGAAAACAACACCCATAGCCAAGAGTGATCAGCTCCTATTGACTAGTCTAAAGAAACCCTTGAGCCATCAGTTTACCCATAAACAAATCTAGTGTTCTCCCTTGAACCATTGTATTTTCTCTACAAAACCCCCGAACTATGCCCAAGTAAGGGTTCTGATGTATAGACCCAAACTCTGCATCAGTTCCACTGGGATTCCATCTCCTGACTGATCGTGCTGGGGGCTCTGCCTGTCTCCAGCACTCAGGACCCTGAGCTACCACCATCACCTGGGAACCCCGACCAGTTCAAGCCTCATGGAGTGAGAGAGAGAGAGAGAGAGAGAGAGAGAGAGATCTCTCTCTCTCTCTCTCTCTCTCTCTCTCCCCTTTTCTACCTCAGGTATTAACCTTTAAAATAACAAGGAGTCTGGTGGCACCTTAAAGACTAACAGATTTATTTGGGCATAAGCTTTCGTGGGTAAAAACCTCACTTCTTCGGATGCATACTTTCACTCTATGCACTTAGTCTTTAAGGTGCCACCAGACTCCTTGTTGTTTTTGTAGATACAGACTAACACGGTTACCCCCTGAACCTTTAAAATGTAACTGTTATGTTTGTTTAGCCCTCCTTGTGTAGTTATCACGATTATTCAATAAATAACTTTTATTGTTCAGCTGATTGCTTCTCTCTCTCTCTGAATTTTACTCTTTTGTGTTTTTAGCTTCCCCCATTTACTCTGCAGCAACGCTTCAAGTACCTAAGCTAAAGATCCCTGTAGTGCCCAAAAATACAGTGGGGTTTGCTCATCAAGTGTGTTACTCCCAGTACAATTGTAATGTGAAAGTGTGATAGGGATGTGTTAAACTTGGGGCACATAAGGGGGGGCAGCTGAAAGTGCTGCTTAACCCAATCCATTGAGTACAGGGACATATGAGGGGATCAGCTGGGGAGTGCTGATTGACTTGCTCTGCTAGTGTGTGTGTGCGCGTGCGCGCGCATGCTCATCTAGTTCTAGTTATTAGCCCTGGGGAACCTAGGTCCTGCAGGGTAGCTCCATTGGGAGGGGACTTGTAGAAGGAAGGAGTAGAGCTCCATATGAACACACAAGTGACATAAGCCCCACATTAATAAAATTACAGGAACCCCCCCCACACCCCCCGAAGTGTAACCCTAATCAATGAGCCTACCCAAAGTAACGGGCACATCCGGTAACATTGTGCCTCTGATTCCTGTACTGAACTGGGTAATGCACATTGGAAAACATAATCCCAATTGTACATACAAACGGATGGGGTCTAAATTAGCTGTTATCACTCAAGAAAGAGACCTCAGAGTCATTGTGTACAGTTCTCTGAAAGCATCTGCTCAACATGCAGTCAAAAACGCTAACAGCATGTTAGGAACCATTAGGAAAGGGATCGATAAGACAGTAAATATCATTATGCCACTGTATAAATCTACAGTACCCCCACACCTTGAATACTGTGTGCAGTTTTGGTCATCTCATCTCAAAAAAGATATGTTAGAATTGGAAGAAATACAGAGAAGAGCAACAAAAATTATTAGGCGTATGGGACAACTTCTCGTACAAGGAGAGATTAAAAAGACAGGGACTTTTCAGCTTGGAAAAGAGACGACTAAGAGGGAATATGATAGAGAACTATAAAATCATGACTGGTGTAGAGAAAGTCATTAAGGAAGTGTTATTTAGCCCTTCACATAACACAGAATCAAGGGGTCACCCAATGAAATTAATAGGCTGCAGGTTTAAAACAAACAAAAGGAAGCATTTCTTCACACAATGCAGTCAACCTGTGAAACTCATTGCCAGGGAGATGTTGTGAAGGCCAAAAGTATAACTGGGTTCAAAAAAGAATTAGATGAGTTCACGGAGGATAGGTCCATCAATGGCTATTAGCTAACATGGTCAGGGATGCAACCCCATGATCAGGGTGTCCCTAAGCCTCTGACTGCCAGAAGCTGGGGCTGGGACTGTCCAACAGGGGATGGTTCACTTGACAATTGCCTTGTTCTGGTCATTCCCTCTGAAGCATCTGGCACCCACCACTGTCAGAAGACAGGATACTGGGCTAGATGAACCATTCTTCTGGGGGATCCAGGATAACCACTCTTATGTTTTATGTTCTTAGCTGATTAAATAGAAATTCAGCTTTAGCATCCTGGGAGCATAAGAACCAAGAATGCATTTGTGACACTGGCAGACCAGTCAAGCTGTGTATGACCCATAATAACTTAACAAGAGGCACTTCTACTGTATCAAGACAGGTTTCAGAGTAGCAGCCGTGTTAGTCTGTATCCGCAAAAAGGACAGGAGTACTTGTGGCACCTTAGAGACTAACGAATTTATTTGAGCATAAGCTTTCGTAGACTACAGCCTACTTCATCGGATGCATAGAATGGAACACACAGAAAGAAGATATTTATACATACAGAGAACATGAAGAGGTGGGAGTAGCCATACCAACTGTAAAAGGCCAATCAATTGAGATGAGCTATCATCAGCAGGAGAGAGAAAAAAACCTTTGAAGTGATAATCGAGATGACCCATAGAAGGTGTGAGGATATTTTAACATATTTCAACATGAGGAAATAGACAGTTCACTTGCATGTGAATTTCAAAGAGATGTATTAGACTAGCAATCAGCAACTCATTCAAAAATGAACACTAGTTGCTAAGTGTATTTGTCTGTGTTTATCTATACCCGGTTAGAAGTTTCACAATGTAACCAAATTAGCTTGTAGATGCTAATTCCCTTTCATATCTTAATTGCCTTAATTATGTATGCAAGGTCTTCAGTTAACCTGAAAATCAAAGATGTAAGACACTTCAGGAAACCAATAATTTCTACATTATCTTCAGCTTAACTATCTGTGTTATAATGGAAGAACGACTAATTACCTTATGTGAATGAATGTAACTAGTTTACTGTGTATGCACAGGAAATAGAAGATTATCTTCAAAGCAAAGTACAACAGGCAATCTGCATTGGGGGAAGGTCCTTCTGTGACAATTTCTGTGAGGTAGGCTTGTCAGCCTGCTAGAATAGCTATAAAAGAGAAGGCTTGGGCCTGATCCTATCATCTCTAGTCTGCTTAAACTTTGAACAGGGAAAGTGTAAGTCATAGGACAGAGATTTTCCAAATAATCATTTGGAATAACCTGAAAAATGCATGGAAAAAACTAACAGACTTTACATCTAAGCTGCCTTTGGATTCTGATCTGTTGGGATGATTCCAGAGAGACTTTTACAAGCCAGCAGTTTATTCCATCACTGTTGTGATCCTGAACTATGAACATTGAAAGTCACTTGTATGGATATTGATCTTTTAACCATTTGTAACTCTCTTCTTTCTTTTAACAATAAATCTTAGATTTAGTTATTAAGGACTGGCTGACAACATGATATTTGGGAAAGACCTGAGATTCACATTGACCTGGGGATAAGCATCTGGTCCTTTATGATCAATGAACCTCACATATGTGAATCAGGTTTTCAGTAACCCCTCACTAGATTAGATATAGAATATCAGGGTTGGAAGGGACCTGAGGAGGTCATCTAGTCCAACCCCCTGCTCAAAGCAGGACCAATCCCCAGACAGATTTTTACCCCACTTCCCTAAATGGCCTCCTCAAGGATTGAACAAGAGATGTTAAGAGTGACAAGAAGGGTTTCTTCAGGTATGTTAGCAACAAGAAGAAAGTCAAGGAAAGTGTGGGCCCCTTACTGAATGAGGGAGGCAACCTAGTGACCGAGGATGTGGAAAAAACTAATGTACTCAATGATTTTTTTGCCTCTGTCTTCACGAACAAGGTCAGCTCCCAGACTGCTGCACTGGGCAGCACAGTATGGGGAGAAGGTGACCAGCCCTCTGTGGAGAAAGAAGTGGTTCGGGACTATTTAGAAAAACTGGACGAGCACAAGTCCATGGGGCCGGATGCACTGCATCCGAGGGTGCTAAAGGAGTTGGCGGATGAGATTGCAGAGCCATTAGCCATTATTTTTGAAAACTCATGGTGATCGGGGGAGGTCCCGGATGACTGGAAAAAGGCTAATGTAGTGCCCATCTTTAAAAAAGGGAAGGAGGATCCGGGGAACTACAGGCCAGTCAGCCTCACCTCAGTCCCTGGAAAAATCATGGAGCAGGTCCTCAAGGAATCAATTATGAAACACTTAGAGGAGAGGAAAGTGATCAGGAACCGTCAGCATGGATTCACCAAGGGCAAGTCATGCCTGACTAACCTAATTGCCTTCTATGATGAGCTAACTGGCTCTGTGGATGAGGGGAAAGCAGTGGATGTGTTATTCCTTGACTTTAGCAAAGCTTTTGATACGGTCTCCCACAGTATTCTTGCTGCCAAGTTAAAGAAGTATGGGCTGGATGAATGGACTGTAAAGTGGATAGAAAGCTAGCTAGATCATCGGGCTCAACAGGTAGTGATCAATGGCTCCATGTCTAGTTGGCAGCCAGTTTCAAGCAGAGTGCCCCAAGGGTCGGTCCTGGGGACGGTTTTGTTTAATATCTTTATTAATGATCTGGAGGATGGTGTGGACTGCACTCTCAGCAAGTTTGCAGATGACACTAAACTGGGAGGCATGGTAGATACACTGGAGGGTACGGATCGGATACAGAGGGACCTAGACAAATTAGAGGATTGGGCCAAAAAAAAAAAAAAAAAAAACCTGATGAGGTTCAACAAGGACAAGTGCAGAGTCCTGCACTTAGGACGGAAGAATCCCATGCACTGCTACAGACTAGGGACCGAATGGCTGGGTAGCAGTTCTGCAGAAAAGGACCTAGGGGTCACAGTGGACGAGAAACTGGATATGAGTCAACAGTGTGCTTTTGTTGCTAAGAAGGCTAATGGCATTTTGGGCTGTATAAGTAGGGGCATTGCCAGCAGATCGAGGAACGTGATCGTTCCCCTTTATTCGACATTGGTGAGGCCTCATCTGGAATACTGTGTCCAGTTTTGGGCCCCACACTACAAGAAGGATGTGGAAAAATTGGAAAGAGTCCAGCGGAGGGCAACAAAAATGATTAGGGGTCTGGAGCACATGACTTATGAGGAGAGGCTAAGGGAACTGGGATTGTTTAGTCTCCAGAAGAGAAGAATGAGGGGGGATTTGATAGCTGCTTTCAACTACCTGAGGGGGGGTTCCAGGGAGGATGGAGCTCGGCTGTTCTCAGTGGTGGCAGATGACAGAACAAGGAGCAATGGTCTCAAGTTGCAGTGGGGGAGGTCTAGGTTGGATATTAGGAAAAACTTTTTCACTAGGAGGGTGGTGAAGCACTGGAATGCGTTACCTAGGGAGGTGGTGGAGTCTCCTTCTTTGGAGGTTTTTAAGGGCCGGCTTGACAAAGCCCTGGCTGGGATGATTTAGTTGGGAATTGGTCCTGCTTTGAGCAGGGGGTTGGACTAGATGACCTCCTGAGGTCCCTTCCAACCCTGATATTCTATGATTCTATGAACTCACAACCCTGGGTTTAGCAGGCCAATGCTCAAACCACTGAGCTATCCCTCCCCCCGCTTCCAAGACGTGGATGTTTAGATGGGAGCCAAGGTCTGGAATGCCAAAAGGGGGCTGCATTTGGCATCTTGTTAACTAGGGTGGAAGCTCTTTTGTTGTTGACTTGGTGAATCTAATTATAGAATAAGCCATCAGTTTGGGGGATTGGCTGCCCTCTACTTTTTGCAGTCTGCCCAGAGTGTGGTCACGGCATTGTTGTGTAAACCTCTCTCTTATGGAAACAGAGGGATCTTAGTCGCCTTGAGATCCCAGCTGCTGCCCTGGAAGAGTTTTTCATGCATTTGCGTTGAGTGTCAGATCGGATATAAGCAGGGAAGTCGCTCAAGGAAGAGTAAGAGGCTATACTCACTGTGCTATTAACTGTCTCTTGATAGGCAGTCAGCAGTTGGGTGCTGGCCTGCAAGGCCCTTTCTCTCTCCCACTCCTTCCCTGAACTGACCCATGGCCTTAGTAGCTGTTGGTAGAGCAGGGGAATGGACAGAGTTAGTACCAGAAAATCCCTCCCAAAAGTTCCTCTTAAACAGGTTTAATTGTCACTAAAATCCCTCTCCAAAGCATCTGACCTCAGTGTAGCAAAGGAATTACATGTCTAAGGGAAGAGCCCCTTAGATATACAAGTCCCAGGGACCAGATTCACCTCTGGTGATTGAAGCCAAAGGAGTTACATGAGAGATGAATCTGGGCCCGTGTATGTGATGCCTGCTGTAGACTGTCTGATGGGAGCTGTCTAGCACTTTGCCTGCTGTTTGATGTCTGCTGCTGTGGTCTGATTCCTGGGCAACTTCTCCCACGTCGAGTGGCAAAATGACAGAGAGGAGCATTTCTTTTTATTAATTTGAATAAGAGCAGAGAAGTCCCCCCCAGCCCAGCTCCTTTTATAACTTCATTTTTATACTGAAGGTGCAACAAACTCCCCACCCTTCAGCTCTTCAAGATATTCTGTTCATGTCTGAGGACCGGGAAGTCTCCTCTGAATGAGTTTCCATACACAGGGCGTAACTCAATAGTAATGAATTCCTCTTCGAAGAAATGATCAGTTTCAACTGGTTCTCTTGGATTTGGCTACTGCAGTGGTGATTTTCTTGCCGGTCCAAGTAGTGTCAACTCCATTGTAAGAACTCGATCCCAATCCAGCCCTGGCATAAAATGGCATAGCTTCCGTGGATTTCAATGGGGCACATGCCCACTTATCACAAGGAAGAATGTAGTGCTTTCTCCCTAAAATTCACTCCGTTGTGGAAAATTCCTCCACAACTGAAGCTTGACCCCCTAAATCTCTGACTCTTCCCGGCTGTAACACAAGAAACAATCTCCACCGCGGTTCAATGGTCTACTCACTTCAAACATTTCCTGGAACCAGTCTGCGGTTGGTTCTTCCTCCAGCAAAGTCTTCATTAGCTTGCCAAGGGCTTCCAAGGACCTCACGTACAGTGACTGAAACCAGAAGAGAAGGAGTGAGGCTCAGCACAGATCATTTATGTGTGTGGGCCGGGGAAAGCTAACCATAACCTTGCCAGGGAGGCCATGTGTGACTGCCATCACCCAGTGCCTGCTGGGCAGAAATACAGTGGATGGTGCCAGAGGAGAATTGTTGTCACGTACCTGTCTATGCAGAGCATCCTTTGCTGTCTCACCTTCCTCTTTCATCTTCTCCAAGGGAGGAAGGGGAAATAAACTTTTGAAACACTCATCAAGGAGTTCACGGTTTTCCTCCAAGGTCAAAGATGGTTTGAGTTTGCTGGCAGAAGAAAGATAGGGAGAAAAGTCATGCATTAGACTCAGTACCACCTCCAAGTACAAGAAATGGGTCCAATGACTAGAGATTGCCCCAGTCTAGAACCCCAAATGCAAACAACCCTTCACTTTGCAGCTAAGCACCTCTTTGCACCTCTATTAAGTATTGGCTCATCTAGAAGTAAAGCTAAAGCTTCAAGTCCCATTTTTAGAGAAACCCACAAGCTTCCTTCCCCCTGCCAGCTAGCCAGACACCTCCCTCCCCATCTGAACTCTCCTCCATTGTACTGCATGCCCCTCAACCTCCAATCTTGTGTCTTTCAAGCACAAACCTCCAAATGGACACATTCAAACCCTCAAGAACAAAAGTTCTGCTGGTGAGCAGCATGTGAGCCAAACCCTGCAGGCATCAGACTGCTCCCAACCTGACACTCATGAATTAACAAATAAGAAGTCATCACAGTGCCAGGAAATATGGCAGAAAATAGCCTACCTCAGATGTTCAATGGCAAGAATTGCCTTGTAGCGAACTGGAGATGCCAGGGAATCCAGTGGTTCCTTTTTAATGAAGTCCTGAAATACATTAATAGGGACATAAAAAATGGGAAATGGATTTGAAAGGCAGAGAGGTCTTCCTCTCACACCCTGAAATAGGGCCATATGCCAGACCTGTAATAAACAGACACCGGGCTCAGCAGGCTCTCTGCCTCTGAAATGGACCGTAGGGCCATCTGCAGGCTATACGGAGGACAGAAAGATAACTCACCAGACACAAGCCATTCCTTCCAGTTACAGCCCACAATATGTCAGCATCCCTGCCGAGCTCAGAGTGGACCCAGCATTCGGGGTGCCATGCAGGTAGCTCATGAGACTGCAGTAGTACAGTCACAGCCAATGGATAAAATAACATCTCCCTGGAAAACCAGTCTTATTGCATTACAACAAACTCCTTTGTACTTCAGTCCTCAAAGCTCCTAATCACTCACCAGCATGTAGCCAAGGAGCTCCTGTTTGTAAGAGAATTCGAACTCCCGGGAGTCTCTGGTCTCCAAGATGGCACAGCTAATCTCCGTGACATTCTGGATGAGGGTTAATTTTAGGTACCTGTCCTACATAATCCAGAAGGAGAAACAAGAGGATGTGGATGAGAAACTAAGAGAAGAACCAGAGTCCAGAAGATAAAGATCAGGAATTAAATCTAGCCTCAGGAGAGAATAGAGGTGTCCGCAGACCCCAGAAGGCAGAGGACCCCGGCTCTGCACCCACCTCAGAAGAAAAGAAAACCCAGGTTCATCAAATAAATCCAGGTCCACTTACACCAGAGCAGCCAGGACTCCTGCTTGATGTAGCAAGGAAATCAAGCTCTGTGCAATTTAAACAAGCAACTTTTGTATAGAAAATGCAAGAGCTGAGGGCAGATTATTTAGAATTTACCTTGTTCCCAACAGTGATGCCCAGCACCTGAAAAACAAAATGCAAAACAGCTATTAGCAATGTATGTCCAACATAACACACATCCTCAAAATGTCCTGGCTGGTGAATATGGAGCAGAGAGAAATCACTATTGTTAAATCTTCCAAAAGGCAGGAAATGTATCCAGAGGGGGTGTTTTGTAGAGGTCAATATCAGGGGCCATCCTATGTAATATTTGCATTTGTGAACTACTGGAAGATATCAGTTTGGTTCAACTGTTTTTGACAATGCCTAAATGAGAGTCTCAGTCAGACAGGGCAGAATTGAATGGCAAAGTGACGTGGAGAGGTTGCTCTGAGATGAGAGTCAGTGCCAGCAGTCAGACACCTAGGGAACAGAAATAAGGAGCACACAGACAAACAAGAAGACAGATAAGAGGTAAGGGAAGTAGTGCGTCCAAGAAACAGAGTGACAGCAAATCAACTAAATACAAGCTAGCACTAGTCTCTCTTGGGTAGCGAAAGATAGCGCTAGATACACATACATATTAGGGGAGTTAGAGTGTTATTCTGAATAGCCTGAGTCTGACTGCATCTGAATTACTGTGTAGCTGTGGTCTACAGAATTTCAGAAGAATATAGAGAAACTAGAGAAAATACAAAGAAGAGCAACAAAAATGATACAACATGTGACAGCTCACGCTCCATCCATTACAGTTTTAAATTTGAGTTATGTGACAAATTATTGCTCAAAGGAGAGTTTTAGAAAATACAAGCCCTCTCTCTATAAACTCAGAGGCAATGCTATAACTTCAGGGTAATGCCCCTAACACTTATCATGCAAAAGCTCTTACCCGACAACTGGCTCTGTAATGGTGAAGGATGTTCCCTGTGATGTCTGCCTCTACTCGGGAGAGAAGCTGCTCTTTTGGAACATGGACAGCCACGTTGCTGTATGTCAGCATCAGGGTGCTGCGAGTCTTGCCTCTTTTCCCATGGTGGTAGTCCTAGACAATCGGAAACGTCACTAGAGACAAGTTCTTCTGATTCGTTTTGCCTTGGAATTCTGATCTGCTGCTGACCGAGGAATTGCTCACAGCAGCAATGGCAGTTTGCACTTGCAAAGCTCTTTTCAGCCGAAGATCTCAAACCACGTGCAAACAGTATTTAAGCAATATAACAACTGTGTGAGGTAGGGAGTTATTAGTATCTCCATCATTCCCACGGGTCACTCTGACACAGAGAGCCTAAAATGCTGAACCTACAGCAGTGAAGTACACCGGAGCTTAGTCGTTGACACTGATGGGTACAAGATCAGGCGCTGAATGTCTTGCCTAAGGCTGCACAGTGAGTAAATGCAGAGCCAGCAATGGAAGCCCAGAGGCCTAGTCTCCTGCTCTATCCTCTAGATCAGTGGTTTTCAACCAGGGGTACTTGTGTACCCCTGAGGGTCTGCAGAGGTCTTCCAGGGGGTATATCAACTCATCTAGATATTTGCCAAGTTTTACAGCAGACTACAAAGAAAGTACTTGCAAAGTTACTAACTAAAATTTCATACAATGGCTTCTTTATACTACTCTATATACTACACACTGAAATGCAAGTACAATATTTATATTCCAGTTCATTTATTTTATAATTATATAGTAAAAATGAGAAAATAAGCAATTTTTCAGTAATAATGTGCTGTGACACTTTTTAATAATTTTATGCCTGATTTTGTAAGCAAGCAGTTTTTAAGTGAGGTGAAATTTGGGGTACACAAGACAAATCAGACTCCTGAAAGGGGTACACTAATCTGGAAAGGTTGAGAACCACTGCTCTAAATCAGAGGTTCCATAATTGTCATCCGTAGACCTCTGGTGGTCTACCTACAGCAGGTTGGTTAGCCATATGTTGCTTACAACACCTCCTCATTTCCAGCTACTAACCGGGATTAAAAAACATCTAAAAATACCTTAAATGCTTTTCCATGCAAGCAACTGATGTAGTTCCCACACATTGTGCATGGGAGGGGAGCTCAAGCCATGAGACATCAGACGATAAAAATCATTTGAGAGAACCCCAGCTCCAGATTGTGCTCCTCTCTGCTTAACTGCAGGCATCACGCAGAACGCATACATTGGGGGACAATGCTAGCTGACCAGAGCAGACACTACTGCAGGGTTGCTGCCCCTGCTTTAGAGGGAGAGGAAGTTTGAGAGAAGCCCCTGGCTCCTTTACCTTCAGACGGTCCATGAGCCCAGAAATCTTAACCTTGCTCATTGCAGCCCCAAACTCCTGAAGTGCGTTCAAGGTGAGGTCCAAGTGGCTCTCAGCAGAGAATGCGAGGATGGAAATGACTCCCTGTCACCCAAGAAAAATACTGGTTAGGATCTAACCAGGTGCCTGATAGACCCCACGAGTCCATTCCTTTCACCTGAAGTGGTGTAAAGTGCCAGTGAGGCCTGAGACACATGGGCAGCGGGGGCTGAATGAAATAGCAATGAAGAGGATATGAAGCAAAATGGCATCTGTCCCAGGCCAACTCAGAGCTGAGCCCCACAGGGAGCATTCAGGGATTACTTGGTAAAGTGGGGAGAGGGACAGAGTCCTCACCTCTCTCTCAGGGTCTTCCATATAATTTGTTGTCGTCAGAAATTTATTAATCTGTGATTTCACATGGACCAGGTCCTGACAAACTGCTAAGGACATTCCTAGCGCCTTATACAGGAAACTCTGAAAGAAAGAGACCAGCACTGAGATATCAGTAACACAACGTGCCTGTCAGTACAGACCCAGCTCAGCAACACTCAGGAAGGAACGAGATAGCCAAGTCCAAGCATCCATACTGCAGAAACATCCCATCATCTAGCCCAGCCAGAGAACCAACAATGCAGTACAGACAAGCAGCCTGTCCAAGCAAATATTGGAAGGGCGGGTGGGGGGCAAGAGAGCAGGGAACAAGTAAAAACCAATTTTATATGCAGAATAAAATATAAAGTAATGAAGCCTTGAGAGAAGCCTTATGCAGCCCCCCAATCAGAATTTCAAGGGAAATTAACTAGAAACTAAGCCTTAACAGATAACAAACCTTCTCTTTGGAGGGGCTGGCATAGCCGGCCATCTGCTGACTCAACTCAAGGCTTATCTGGCTGCTCCAGGCACTGTTGTCTATCCTCTCCAGAGATGTTCTTAGGAACTGAGTGTAAAACAAGAGGTAAAGCAGATGGTTAATTGCAAGAATTTGGGGGTTGTGGTGGGGTTGGTTTGTTTGTTTGGTGGTTTTTTTCTTCCTTGTTCTCTATTGTAAACTTTCCAATATTCAGGTGTCATGGGAAGATTATTTCCCTATTGAGAACTAGAAACATCAACAACCCAGACTTCCTCTGCCTGTTGTTCTTTAACCTTTGCCTGATGATTCCTCTCAGTCTCCAAACCCAGATGGACAGTGAATTGGAGAATGAGCTGGAGCCAAGAAATCGGACCATTGAGGAGTGATTTTATAGTGGATGGAGAATGGGTCTAATAAATTTTGAACAAAGGGCCCTGGACTATGAACTACCAGGAACCTTCTCTGAAGTGCTGTGGACCCTTTATGACACCTCCCGAGGGTCCCCAGGGTTGTGAGGTACCTCACTACCACCTGCCCTTAGCATGAGGAAGCCTCCTCTGTGCCTGCCAGGTGTCAGCTCCTGACTCTGCCAGCCACAGGAAACACAAGCACACCCTTCTCACCCCATCCAGCTCCACTGTCCTTCTACAGAAGAGCAATCGGTACACTCCAACCGCCGAGCCCTCTGTGCAGCCCCAGAATGTCCAGCCCCTGTTCCACTGGACACTCACAGAATTCATAGGTTTGCTACACACCACGTCACCGGTGTCACCTCAGCATCACCGCTCCATTTAACACACTTAGATACGTTTAGAGTGAAAACAACTATGCTTCACTTAGATACGTTTATAGTGAAAACAAGTAGAGTTTAATTCATAAAGAACAGAGATTTGAGAAGCAGCAAGTAAAATTAATGTAAACAAATGGTTACATAAAAATAAAATCATAACACACTTCTAGAGCTTAAACTTAGATAACCAAACATTCCCCTGTCTCACAAAGGACAGCTCCCCCAAATCTCTCTCCCAGCATGAAACACCCAGACCAAACGTGATCCTCCATTCATGAGACAAACCAGCTGGCAGTTCGTCCAATAGGTGAAGGATACCTGGTACAGGATACCTCTGGACCTCCAGATATAGTTCCAAGCATCCATTGTCTTCACTTGTAAACAGGGTACCCCCTATTGTTTGTTTGTTTTTCTTGTATCGAATCTCCTCTGGAGACTTTGCAATCACTTGATTAGAATGTTGCTCTACTGATTAGCATCCACTGTGAATAATTACTCATCTACATACAGCCATTCAGGCAGATAAGCATCTCCTGCCTGAAAGAAACTTGTTTATCACTTTCTGGTGACCAGCCCCAACTCACAGACCTTAAAAGCATAAATTTCAGTATACAACCATAACGCCTTATATATTATCCATCCAGTCACTGTGCAATGATTATGATGATCCGTGTGGCACAGGTATCCAGTAAAGTCTTTACATGACACCCTTTGATTATATAGAGATCAGATCCAGGGAATCCTGGTAATCCTATGCACTCCTGTGGCCTCTGCCACTGGGCACCCAAAGGACCCGGGGTCACATTCTCAACTCCCATTGAAGTCAGCGAGAGGTTAGTAACTCTCAGCACTTTGCTGTTTCAGGCCCGAATTTTGAACAGCAGCCAGGAAATATCAGAAACCTCACAAGAAAACCTAATCTTATTTGATTTTTTAGCCCAAAGAATTTCAAATGAGGCTGGATCTGGAATGGGAAATTCTAGAGTGTAATCCAACCCCAAATGGAACTCCAAACCTTCTGGGGCTTATTTGTCACTAGGTCCTTTCCTTTCATTTTCAGCGCTCGCCATAAAAATGTTCCTTGTCTATCCATGAGGCTGCAAAGAGCTCTTTCTGACCAGAAAGGCTTCTCCATGAGATACAGTCACCAAACCTTGTCTTGTCTCTTTTCCTTTTTGGGTTTCTCCGAGCAAATTTTCTTTTGAGTGGCAAATAGAAAAAAAGAATCCTTTAGATGTCCCCCAGTGATGCATTAGCATGCTGGTTTTCTGGTTAAGTTTTGTGTTGTTCCCAGTGGTAATACAGAGTTATTTATAAGTAGAGCTGGTTGAACAATAGTAAGTCCATTTCACAAAACAAGTGGGATTTTTCACCACACAAATGAAAAGTGAAAGAAACAAAAATATTTTGCTTTTCAAAATCAAAAATGACCATTATTCAATTCTTTGTTTTCCCCCTTTCCTTCCCTTTATCCCTCGTCCCCGTGCCTTTTTCCCCTCTTCCACTTTGTGACTGAAAAAGCCAGAGAGGGGAGGAGACAAACAGGAAAGCAACTAGGAAAAAAACCCCAAAAATCAACTTCAGTTTAAAAAAACTGAAACATTTTCTATTTGGGTTGGGGTTGTTTTGTTTTTTGTAAAAACTGAAAAATTTGAAAATGTCCCATGAAAATAAAAAAGGCCATTTTTCACTGAACAAAAGTTGCAAATGAAATGGTTTGACCAGCTCTGCTTATAATGAATAATTTATCATTAATTTTTTCCCCAGCTGGTACATTTGGAGGGGGGAGGGAGGGCTGTGACAATACATCTGAAAGCCATCTTGTACCTGAAGCAGCATGTGCTCCCACCGTTCATGGTCCAGGGAATTCTCTGTGTTTCCTATAAAGCAGGAGGCAAAACAATAACGTCACCTAGGTTAGCAAGAGTCGTCGTCCCAGGTATCTCCTTTGCATAGGGTGACCAGACAGCAAATGTGAAACATCGGGACAAGGGGTGGGGGGCTAATAGGAGTCTATATAAGAAAAAGACCCCAAAATCAGGACTATCCCTATAAAATCGGGACATCTGGTCACCCTACCTTTGCAATCTGTCCTTCTAAAACCCCTGGTCTGCCAAGCTGTAACATACCTGGGCTTTCAAGGCTAAATGGGACCTACGCCAACGTTCTTTGTTGGACCAACAGAAAGTATCATGTTATGTACCCTGCTGGCATTTTTATTCAGGGTCAGTCAACCCACCAGGAGTGAGATGCTGAGCACTCCCAATTCCTGTTGACTTTCATGGGAGCTGAGGGTGCTGAGCACCTCACAAAACGGTTTAGCACATCAGAGGACTGGGTTTAATGTGAATACAAACTTTTCCTGCATAATAAGAGATTCTGGACTTGATCCTAACTTGATGTAAATCGGTGTAGCTTCACTGAAGTCAATGGAATTATACTGATTTACATCAGCTGAGAATCTGGCCCTGTTTCTGAATGTCCAGCTCTAACTACCCTTCTTTAATGTCGGCACAATGTAATACTGGGGACTCTGTACAGCAACAACAACTAGGGAAGATACAGCTCATTTCGTAAATCTTTTTTTGAATATCAAACCCACTTGAACATTGTGGGGTCCGACGTTCATCAAACACATATCGGGTTTGTGCTCCACGTAGGGTCTGTCATACTCCACAGAGACTACACTGGCACAGCTACGTCATTGGAGCTCTGCTGGCATAACCCCATACTATAGACGCAGCCTACACTGACTGAGGAGGTCAATAGATTCATACCACTGTAAAATTGGTGAAAGACATTATTAGGCCCACAATACCTAGATTCTACAGAGGGCAGCCACTTGGCCAACCTAGCTTTTATGGCTCCGGTTTCCTTACAGAAAGGAAACTCTGGGTTTTTTAATTGAATAACCATTGAAAGTAAACATGGGGTTTAATTTTCAGAAAAATTTAGTTTGCAAAATCAGACTATATATGTAACCCCAAAATATTTCACTAACCTCCAGCTTCGTGGGTATTCACCTTCCCAACTAATAACCTAGCAAAGGTGTGGGGGGAACTGCTGTATAATTTCCATTCAGCTGAAACCTTCCTGGCCTGATTCTGCCCTGATTGAATTGGCCTGAGTGGTTCAACTCTGGATTTACCCCAGTGGTTCACAGTTATCCAGGTGAAGGAAAAGTGAGGGCCCAGAACCCCAACTTCAATTCCCCACTGTTCTCATGTACTGCAACAGGAATGGCACAACACGTGTCAATACGAAGCTGCATTTTGTGGCTTCCCCTCTATTCTCTATGGACCGCACTCCTCCTAACTAGCACTTTACCTTCAATGTACTGCAGCAGAGGTGGGATCTTTAGTACCCACATCTCACCCACTGCTGCATGGATAGTTTCATGCAGGGCCTTAAGTAATTGCAAGGCAGCATATCCATGTCCTTCTCTTTCATAAGGGGATGAGGCTACTACCTGTCAATGAGAGAGAAAGAACAGGCTAAGTTTTGTCAGCACAACACCAGTTTGTTCCTGAAGGAGGGAATAGTTCAGACTCTCTCATTGTGGAGACCATACAATAGAGTTTTTGCTTCTACGGCAGTGTCTTCCTGAAGAAGCAAGCATTCTAGCTAGTACGAGGATGCAGAACATTGTGTCTCAGGAGAGGGTGGAGAGAGAGAGACCCAATCATACACATTCCTCAGCCTGTCTATAAGCATCTAGCTATAAAACCGATTTTTATAGTTAACTGTCCCACTTCACATTTTGCAGAAACCCTATTCTCATGGTCTACTCACCAGGAGTCGCGCCAGCAGCCCCTGGGGTGTAGGGAGTTTCACTAGGGAAAGAAACAGAATAGCATTAATTATGCCAGGCTTTGCAGAGAGTCCTGCTGATGTTATTCACCTATCCATTTCCAACCTGCCCACCAATGTTGAATACAGCTGATAATAATTTGCATTTCCATAGTGCTTTCAGTCTGAGCATCTCAAAATGCTTTACAAACAGGAATGAATTCCGCCTTACAGCACCTCTATGAGGTTGGCATTAATTACTCCTTCATTTCACAAGTGGGGAAGCTGAGAGAGAAAGATCAAGTGATTTCCCCCAAGATCACATCAGAATTTTGGTGGCAAGCTGGGAACAGAACCCACGTTTCCTAGCTCCCTCCCATGGCCATGTTGTAATCACAAGACCATCCCTCATTCATTTTAGCCTCCTGATTGCAGATGAGAGAACTGGAGCAGACTGAACCTGTTCATTTCATAGTGTGCCTGGAGAGAATAAATGAAAGTTTCTGTTATAAACCTGGTCCACCGTAGTTGAGGCAAGCAGCTTCTTCTCCTTCCCGCTGCTTTTTTTCAGCCAGTTCCCTAAGGCATCTGCAGAGAGGCTTCAAAGTACCAGTGTACTGAGCTGGCACCACATACTCCAGCAGCCTTGGCCATAACACCTGCAGAGAAGAGCGAGACTGTTCAGTACACAGCTATTTCCATTCCCCCACCTCCAGTATCCTGCTGTCTGAATCCCTCCCTGTCATGTAGCTTCTCCTTTTATTCCTCACTGACCCTTCCCTAACCTATCACCTCATCTCTCTCTCCCCATCATCTCACTCTACCTGTCCGGTGCCCCCGCACTCTGTCTTTTAAATACACTGCCTTGTTTGGTGAATCCTCTTTCCCTGCATTAGAGCATTATGGAGCTATTTAGATAGCACCATAAACTCACCCAGAACTTTACAGACCTATATAAGGCACAGTTCCATCCCCAGTATCTGTTCAAATCCAGGATCACCAAATCTAAATTTCAGAAGGGGGGGTTCAGACAGTGGAAAGAATTAAGGGAAGATCTTTGCAACATGATTCCTTCCAGTTAAGTTGCTTTATATCTTTTCTCTAATGTGAACCACATACTCCATGATGAAGGGGTCACACCATCCCGGACATGAATTTGACATGCTGTTCCTCCATTATGCTGACAGTTCAAAAAGCTTCCTTGCGGAGAGGTACAAGGAACGTAAGGAAGAATGTCCCTATTTCAAGAAGCAGTAGCAACAGGTCACTTACTTGGGTCATTCCACTGACTGAGGTGTCCAGACATTGCAGGATGTCAATGCACAGGGTTTGGATAGTGCTTTCTTCCTCAATATCCTGGGTGAGAAGTGTTGTACCCTGCTGTGAGATAGCTATATAGAACTTATGAGCTAGTAGCAAGACACTGGCTATAGAATCAGTGTCCTTCTCTTACAAAGCCATCTTAAACATTGACCTATGCCTGCTTTTATATTGCACCGGAAGTGCACAAACGTCTGAAGGGAAGAGCATAATAGAAACTCCTAACTGGTGGGTCAGATCCCAGGCTTAGGAAAACCCTAAAGTGAAGGGAATGATTCACTGAACACAAAAGAGTTTCCCCAACAGTGTTAAAAAATTTTAAATTTGAAAAACTGTTTCATCTTTTTATCTCTGAGGAAAAATATTCAGACTCCGCCCAGTGGAAATAAATATGCAGAACCAGGGGGATCCACTCTGTTTGTTCTGATGCCCCAACCAGCTTGGTCATTCTGTGTGTAGTGAGTGTGATTCTACCAATGGGCCTAATTCTGCTCTTACTTACACTGGATTAAATATTGATTTGCTCTCCTTTAAACTGAAATCAGTAGAGTCAAACTGGCCCGATGAGAAAAAGCAGCCTTCTTTAAGATGGGGGTGTGTGGGGGTGTAAAAAAAAAGGCCCTTGGGAGTATTGCCACATGCTCCAACTTAGTAGAAAAGGGGCCAGGCAGAGCTAAGATCTTCAACAACTTACTGTAAAGTTGAACTGTTTATGTTAATACATATCATGGATCCAGTCATGGAGCACAAAGTGTCTGGAGCCCCTGGCTGTGTCCATGGATAGAAATACGGATTGAAGATATTTTTAAACTAGTACATGTAGAGTAGAGTATGTAGTGAGGGAAATATGCAGCAAGCTTTTCCAGGCTCCTGACAGTCTGGGATGCAGCCTGCATAACCTCGGTGTTGTGCTGATAGTTTATGTATGCTTCAACAGCCACAGAATTGGGCATCATTATGTTCTCTGGAGAGTCTATTGAAAACAAAAAGATGTGCTTCCTTGTACAAGAACATTTCACTGAAAAATGGTGTTTTCAGAATTTTCAATGTCTCATCAGAGGTTTGAGTAACCTAGATAACTCTGTTAGATGTAAATACCCAGTGTGAAATTCTGATCTCTGTTACACTAGTATAAATCCAGAGTAATGCCACTAAAGTCAGTGGAGTTACCTTGACTTTACACCAATATAACTGATCAGATTCTGGCTCTAATCATTCAGTCCAGCTGTCCTTGAGTCAAAACTCCCACGGAAGGCAAGGGGAGCAATCAGCATGCAAGAATGGTAGGACCGAGTCCTAAGTGTTAAGAACTCTCCTTACCAGTTTGCTGGTGGACACACTGAACTCGTGGAAAACATATGCTACCATATCCCATGCTGCACAATTCTCCACACTTCCTGAACTGAGCAGCCTCCTGATGAAATGAAGAACTGCCTTCCTCACCTGCAAGGGTAGAGATTACACACAAGAGTTATTGTTATCCCTTCTGCCTGAAATAGGAGATAGGATATGAGAGTCCTTATGCTTTTGAGTTTATCTCCTTGGATTATAAACATGGCTACATTTAACACAGGCAGGAGAATGACATGCCTTTTCTAGTCTGCAGTCTCTCCCCTGGATCTGAATGAAACCTCCACCCAGATCCGTATCCATCCATTCATCCCGTATCATTGAAAAAAACTGAAATATTTCACTGCTCCACACACAATCTTACCTTAGCATTCTGATCACTGAGAGTGGATTTCACTGCCTTCACAATCAGAAACTTTTTAACTCTTGTCTCGGGCACTGAAAGATAAGGAGAGGTGTACAGTACTTCTTTGTTCCACTCACTCACTTTCCACATTGGAATTAATCCTGGATTTCAAAGGGCCCTATTTAAGAATAGTACCAAGCTTCTCTCATCTACAGAATCAGTGGGAAAAACATAGGACCAGACTCTGGTCTCAGTTACACCAGTGTAAATCTAAAGTAATTCCATTTCTATAACGAGTGCCATCATACTACCATGATGGAAATCTTATAAAAGAGTTAGATAGACTGAGGTCACTGAAGTTAATCTGTGTTTACACCTGTAGAACAGAACTCAGAATCTAGTCTATAGTGTATAATACTGACGAATATCGAGTCAGGAGTCCTATTTTATTTGTATCTGATTATTGTCAACATGCATTAGCCCCAAGTTAACTTCTGTATTTGAAGTTGAAAAATATATTGGGCTACATTCAGCACTTAGTTGAACCTGTTGATTTCTGGGTGGCCATAGGTGGGTAACTTAGGACAGCATTTGGTCCCTTAGTGGATATCCAAACCACTGGTGACTGTGTGTTAGAGACACTCTGTGCCCCATTTGCAGAGGCGATGAGTCTGTTACAGCCCTGCCGTGCCTACAAAGCCTTGGTTCTTTAGCTCAATCTATAGTAGCTCATGCTTTTAGCTCTGGATCAGGGCCGGCTTTAGGCCGATTCCCCCGATTCTCCCGAATTGGGCCCCGTGCCTAAGAGGGCCCCGCACCCCACGCCTAACAGGGCCCCGTGCCCAGTGGCCTTTTTAATTTTTACTCACCCAGCGGCGCTCAGGGTCTTTGGCGGCACTTCAGCGGCGGGTCCTTCACTCCCTCCGGCTCTTCGGCGGCACATGAAGGAGCCGCCGCCGAAGTGCCGCCGAAGACTCGGAGCGAGTGAAGGACCCGCCGCCAAAGACTCGGAGCGCTGCCCGGTGAGTACAAGCCCCATGAATCAGACCCCACACTTCCTAAAGCCGGCCCTGCACTGGATGTCCCCAACTCAACCCTCAGCATGTCGGCCAAGAGGGCAGCTGGCACAGTTGCTCCTGTGTTACTTACAGTCGGCACCAACAATAGCACTGAGCAGATTCAAAGAGGCCACACGAACAGCCTCATTCTCAATCTCCAGCTGCGAGTGCAGAAATGCTATCAGATCATCAGGAGACGAACGGGCTGCAAGGGAACAAATCACGTCCTCACTGACAACAGAACTCTTATTCTTACCATACCTGCCAAAGGAAGTTACAAGGAAACCACTGTGCAACTCAGAGTCTCTTCCCCTTACCTAGCAGAACTATACAATCGAACAGCTCTGTGTGATTTTCCGTGCTAAGCGGCTTAGCTTGAGAACAGATCTGTGGGAAGAAGGGAAATGGTCAAAGAAAAACTAATCAGAAGCAATTGAAAAGAAAATGTTCAATTAATTTCTAAGCTTCCACTTCCTACTTGTCCAACTAGAGGTCTGAACCCCAGGTAGATGGTACTGAATGCACAGCAAGAATCAAACACAATGACCAATACATTAGATAAGAGAAGCTAAAGGGTTTTAAGCAGCAGAGCTGATCTAATCAAGACACATCCACAGTTTTTACTATACAACTGCTGATAATCGGCTTATGGTGAAATTGCTTTACAAACTGAGCTGGATATTAGCTAAGAAAATGAGACCGCTACCTGCTTACTCTTGAGCCTGCAGAAATCAGTAAGGCATGAGGAGGTCCCCAGGCTCTGCACTATCATTCGATAGATTTTTATTGTTAATATGCTTCAGATCTGCTGTGCCTAAGCTCAAGGGATCCAAGCAAAACCACCTCTCACCTGGTTGTGCAGAGCACTGCAGATGGCTTGAAACTTCCCTTTAGTAGGTAGAGGGATCTTATATTCAAAAGAGACCTTCAAGAGCTGGCTCAGACTCTGCAACAGAGGGTGAAAGTCAGATGGTGGGCACACAAAGGAGCAATATGTAGTGATTGAAGCAGCTTCAGGGGATTCCTAGATTCCAAGGCTGGAACGGATTATTGCCATCATCTAGTCTGACCTCCGGTATAACACTAGCCATAGACCTTGCCCAGAATAATTCCCAGAGCAGAGCTTTTAGAAGTTTACCAAGTGATCTAGATCACTCTGAATCAGTGAGCTGTCCTCTCCATTATTTACCACTCCCCAATTTTTATCTCATCTGCCAACTTTACCAGTGATGATTTTATGTCCTCTGCCAGCTGATTGATAAAAAAGGTGAAAATCTAATTCCTTCCTGCATCTAAACACTTTTCTCCTTTGCTGCTTGAAGCTTCCAGAATGTCTCTGAGGCCATCTACATATTTTACTATGTTTAAGCAGTTGTGTAGTGCCCTGATGCTATCAAACAAGTCCATGATGCATTGGTTCCCTCCAAATCATGGGTATTTCAACCCCAAAAGTGACCACATACTCTGTACCAGAAAGCTTCAACCAACAGCGATGGTGAGTAAATATCACTACCAAGAAGTTATAGCTGTCTCATGACTTCATTTACAACTGTGTAGCCCCACTGAAGACAGAATATGGCCCCTTACTTCTTGCTCATGTGGTACTGAGGGTAGATGAAATAGAGAGACGAGGGGAGTGAGACAATATCTTTAATTAGATTATCTCACCCACCTTGTCGCTCTAATATCTTGGGACCAACATGGCTACAACAGCACTGCATAGAACGGTAGATGAAATAGACATGCAATGCTTTTATATCGATCTAGTTACATAATCCAAAGAAATCACCCTCAAGCCTCCTTAGTATTAATTTTCAACCATTGACAGTTGGCTTGGTACTGACCAGAGACAACATATGGCAGCCCCTGCTCTGAGCAGCTTATGATCTAAAAGAGAGACACAGAGTTGACAGGATGTACTGGGAAATCACAAGGGGGGAGTATCTTGTTGGGGAGGGGGGCAGATGTTTTGTTTTTTATCTCCTTATCCTCCTCCCCAGGAAACAGAGGATGCTTTTCATAAGAGGCATTTACCTACAAATCTTGTTGCCTGGGTCACCATGTGTATAAACCCAGAACTCGTGGGGATATTTATTATCTAACAAGTCACTGTCTAGACCAGGAAACCCCACTGGCAGCAAATTCCTCGTGCAGTTCATACATGCACACACATAGACCTTAATGAGTGGTACCTCACCTTGATGATGTGAAAAACATCAATGTCCTCCTTATATTGCTCAAGGAGCCATGAGATCAGTTCAAATATCCGATCTTGCTGCTCCTCTTTGTGTAGCAAGAGGCTCATCATGGGACCAAGGGCTTTGATGATGGCCTGCTTGAGCTGCATAGATGAGACACAGAATTTATGTTCCTAAGAATTCATTCAATATCATCCAATGGGCACACCTTTTCTACTTCTAATGAGTGCAACTTCCCTTGTTCCACTGTAGGAACGGCCCTATCTCAATATTTCCTGGTAAAGAACCGGGACTCGTAGGGTTGGTTTCAGGATTATATTCTAATGCACCTCACAACTATACCAGGTAAGATATTCCCCAGATTAGTAGGCATTCTGGGCCAACTCAAAACTGCTGTAACTCCACTGGGGCTGAATGGACTTATACCAGGAATTAATTTAGCCCACTATCCCGTGTTCATCTGCACATTAGTTTTATACACCTAGAATCCATGTACACAGTGTACAGACAGATTATAAATATATGGGTTTTAGATGTTTTACATGACACTCTGTTCCATCCAAAAGGACCTACCATTAAATGCCATCATCACAAAGAGTGACAGACACATAGAATTTAACATTACAATTTCTGCTAAAGGTTTAGAAAGCCAGCAATTCTCACCTCCAGCTCTTCACATTTCAGCCAGCTGCTGGTCACATGGCATTGTAAAGGAAGAATTAGATCGCAGAATCCCGATGCACCCATTCTGGGGAATCTGCACTTTTCCCAGTTAGTCAAATACAGATGGACTGCCATTGACCATTTTTCCAGAACTGCATGGAAGGAGAGAAGACAGGCAATGTGAAAAGGACATATTAGTAACGAGGAGAAGTTGCTTTATCAGTGAACACACCCAGGCCTAAAGTTTACTACACAGCCTTTGTGTCTGTTTATTTTAAATTATATCCGTGAGTCATAAAGGGCCTGAACTTACAAATGCTCAGCACCTCCTGCAAAGTACGGAGCACTCTCAACTTCACTGAGAGCCACGGCAGCCAAGGAACGCAGCACCTGGTGCAATCCAGGGCAGGGAGCACAGTTCAAAGCCTGTTTGCAAACTTGGCCAGTCACTTCAATCTGTACCAAGACCCCCTCAATATCCATTTTGGGCACCTACAGTAAGTGCTGCACTTACCACCACAAAATGCTAGTCTCAGCCTGCTGTCCTTGACTAACTCGAACATGTAGAGCATGCTCTTCAGGGTAGTTTCCACATAAGGGATACACTCAAGTGCTGCAGAGAAAGGCCAGAAGAGAAGGAAGGAAGATAATCAGCTGCTCTCTGCCTTCTTACAACACACTTAGAAACACCGTGGGGCAGGATGCTATGGGCTCCTAGGCCATTTTGTGCTGCGTAAGCAGAGCAGAATGGCTTTAAAGCAGCCATTGAAAGCCAGTGGGGGATTCACCCTGAAGAGGGGAATCCTCTACCAGGGTACAGCTGTGCCCGAAGCCCAACTCACTCCCAGAGTAAGGGGAGAGAGCACTGGGGCAGGATGGGAAGTGGGGTGGAGAAGAGCTCCACTAGACCTGATCTTCCACTCATTCCCATCCTCAAGGAACTTCAGTCAGGGGCATAAGTTAGAGCTTGCACCTCCGTCTGGATAGCTCATGATCTGGAAGCCAAGAACTAGCAACAGCAGTTAATCTTGTGTCTCTCCCCACACACCCCCGCATGCACACACGCAAACAGAGCTCTGTTTAGCTGTAACATTTTTAGGTAGAGAGAGTAATCCCCTGTCCTTAAATGAAAGACAATAACTTTGAAACAAAAGATGGAAGTTACCATACCATAGGCTGATGACAGGTTGCCCAACGTAATGAAAATAAACTCTTCAGGCAGCTCCTGTGATTTCAGATGACACTGCAGCTCGCGCATCACAGCATTGAAATAGCAGCGTGCCAGGGTCACTAAGGTGTTGCTAGCTGCCACTTTTAGTTCACTTGTTGCTTCCTAAAAAAAAAAAAAAAAAAAAAGAGAGAGAGAGAGAGAGACAGACTGAGGTGACTGAAGCCGGTTGCACTAGCCAGAGTCCTTATTTCTGTGCATAAGTTGTGAATGAACCCTCCCAACTTTCTGTGGCTAGAGTCATTAGTCATAAATATTCATAGAGTCATTTGGCTAAACAATTTTCAGCCTTTGAGTTGCTTGCAAGCTGCTTAGTTAGACTATTTACTATTAGCTACTTGTGGTGGATGATTGGTCACCATAGTCACATGATATTTTTCCCTGCCCTTCCCTGAGGAGGTAGTGAGACACAGACTGGGCAGCTTCAAGATATTCAGAGAGCTTTCCTGGAATAAACTTTCCCCCAAAAGGAGGCTGACTTCCTTTGGAACAAGAGAGGGATTTTTCCATGGGTTTTCCTGCTGGCAAACTATATTCTAAATCCAATGCTGCTTCTTTTGGCAATAGCTCAGATTCTGTCTGTCTTGGGGCTTTATACTGCCACTTATCGCTATAGTATCAGAGCGCCTTCCACATAACATCAGGATCAGTAATGAAATCCCTAGTAGACTTCGGGAAAGACTTGCTCGTTAAGAAACCATAGGCCTGTCTCTGTGTCTGATATCATGTGTCTCGGGTCCTGATCCTGCAAAGCACTTAAGCACATGTATAACTTTCGCATGTGAGTTCTCCCATCCTATGCATGTGCACAAGTGCTGTCTAGGACCTGGGCTTTGGTCTGGAGGAAGGTGTGGGCCTCTAACAGGAGAATATATTTTTGTTTCAGTATACAGTTTACCCCCTCAAAAAGAGAGTTTTAATTAGTTAAAGCTTTGGATCCTTTGATTAGTATCTCGGGAGAACTAACTTACCTGAGTCTCTCTGATGTGGTTTGAGGCCAGGGTTATTATTTTCTTCAGTAGCCTACTCTCTAGGCCCCCGGTGTCCTGCTGCAATACTTTCTCCAGGACACAGTAGATGTCTGCTCTGTTTTGCTGGGGACAAAACATAAAAGAGAACAAACAATTGGGAAAAGGTTTTCTTGATGACCACACAGTAATTTGGCTAATAAGCCCCTGCCCTAAAGAGTTTACAATCCACACATGAAATGAGGAGCCCAAGTCTTATCATAACAGAGCAGGTCTGTGGCCAGGAAGAGAATCCAGGTCTCCTGAGTCATTATCCAGAGTTCTATCCACTAGGCCACACTGACTCCTCAGCCTGCATGCTCACACAACTAATCCATTGGCTTAATTGGTGTAAAACAGGCCATGCCCTCCAATCACCACATTTAGCAGCACCTCAGAAGCAGCTGAGCAATTTACATATTTTAATCTTCCTGGAGAGAAAAGCACCAGAATAAGCCTCCTTCACTGCCCCCTTATCGAGTTTCATTTATTTAAAACAAACAATAAAAATGAGCACCTTGCCCTTGCTCTATCCACGCCAGACAGAATTTGTAAATGTGTCATTACAAAATACCCAACTCCCGCAGTACGTCCTCAACAGCTCCTAGGGGAAATTAGCTCAGCAGTTAGATCGACATCTATGTGACCTGCATGCCAAGGTCATAAAGCACTTTGGAATGTTCAAAGCCAATCAGATCTCTTGACTGGCTAAACAGTCCAGTGGTTCTGCTTGAAAAGGACTGCTTCTGCACACTGCAATCATACCAGACAGCTCCCCTGGGGAGACGCTCCTTCCATTCATTTTTAAATGTAAGGAGGATTTGTTTAATTGAAAATTGTCACTGATAACTTACGAATACATAAGCAGTACGTAATTCAAGTAATTAATCAAATTAATTAGCATAATTAATTGAGTAATTCAAATAATTAAAGTACTAGGAGGCCAAGTTCAGTTCTGAACTGAACTGCTTGTCTTGGCCTCCTAGTACTTTAATTGAAACTAAAATGCCTTCTGTGTTGGCCCTTAATAGAGAAATGGACTTGTTGGATGCAAGTATTCATAAATGGAAAAAGGGGTCTGAATATTACTCCTGGGGGAATTCTGCACTACTGCGCACGTGCATAATTAATGAGCCTAGGATTTAGAGCAGGGAGTCAGTTCACTTGGGTTTTATTCACATTCTTTTACTAACTTGCTAAGTGGTGTTGAGCAAGTAACTTAATTCCCTGTGACACAAATCATCCGTAAATGGGGATAATGCTTACCATTCTCACAAGGGTGCTGTGAGTCTTAATTCATTAGTATTAGGTAAGTGCTTTGAGATTTTTGGATGAAGATGCTAAAGAAGGGCAAAGTATTATTGGAAGAGCTTACTGCAAGTCCTGTAGTGTACTTTTACTATATCCAGCCCATGTACTCCACTGTGTGTAAAAGGACAACGCTTTCTTTATAGAGCATTATATCATCCTGATCTGTAATAACAGCATTTTGCATTCTGAGTTTATGCCTGAGGACAGAAGGGTGAATACTGATTATACTGATGGTGCGCCAGGCCAAGTTTTATACTGAATTACCCCCCATGCATTCCCCTATACCCCCCTGAAGTCAGGCAGAATTTGGTGTGGACACATGGAATGCAGATGTAATTTCATGAAACTGCCCTACCTCATCCTGTTGCAGTTTCTCTAGCAGAACTGTCACAACGCTAGCCAGCTTGGTCTCAGCTATACAGGCAATCCTGAGGGCAATTTTGCCCTTATCTTGGTCATCCATATTTTCCAGGAGGGAAACAACCTCATTATAAACACCTGCAATTAAATAAAAGGATTCGGCTGGTTACCACTGATAGTAGAAATTGATGCTGGCCTCTTTAATTCATTATCCAGTAAAGATTCTGCAGGAGCCCAAACACTGTGAGAAGTAGACCTGGGAATCATGTAAATCCTCTTCTTTGCTCCTGATGACCAGGTTTGTTTGCTGAACTACCCAATGTGTTTGGGGGGAAATCATAATGAAGAAAATTTGCTCCTTTCAAGTAGATTCTCACGTAAATTAATCTTCCTTTCCCTCTTTACTATCAATTCAAGAGTTTTGATCACATACAGAATAATAATTTATGGTCAAAATTTTCAAAACTGGGTGCCTAAACTTAAGCTCCTAAATCCATATTAAAGCACCTATGCCCTGAGTCAGCATCCTAATCACATGCTTAACTCTAAGCCAACAAAGAGACCTAAAGTTAAGCACATGCTTAAGAGTTTTGCTTAGTCAGGGCCTCATTTTCAAAAATCCTGAGCACCCAGATGTACCTATTGGCTATGCTGGGAACCTTTTGGGGCTCAGTATCTCTTGAAAATCAGGCCACTTTTTTAGACCTCAGTATGAATTTAGAAGCCTAACTTTAGGCCCCCTGTTTTGAAGAAAGCCTTTAATCTTATTGTATGGTCGTTTAAATACTTGCAGAGAAGACTCATGGAACAGAGTTCATCCGGTTGCCTGTAGAGGTCATAAAGGACTTTTCCCCCCATGCACAATTGACTAGGTGTACGCTGTGAGTGGGGTCAAGTGGTTCCCTCCAACCTTCATCTGAAACATCAGGGACTGACCATAGCAGGAGAAGGGACACCTGGTAAGGTGGACCAGTGCTCCAAGATGGTTCAGAGAATCTGTTTCCTTAGATGTCCTGCTCACATGCTCAGGGTCCAATTGATCTCCAGAGTTGTGGGTGGGAAGGAATTTTCCCCTGCTCAAATTGGCAGGGACCTTTGGGTGGGAGGATGGGACACTGATCACCTGCTAGGATCATCTGGGTATAGCTGACCTAATCAATTCTCTACCGTTGCAAGGGCCTCAGGCATTGGTGGAACCGCAGTCTCTCCTGTCCTCTGCCTATGGCACACAAGAGTTTAGTCTTCTAAAGACTGAAATGTTTTAGTCCAAGACAAGTTTTTGGGTTCAGTGTAGGGTTGCTAGGTGACATTTTAATGGCCTGTGAAATACAGGAAGTCAGACTAGATGATCTAATGGTCCCTTCTGGCCTTAAACTCTATGAAACTATGAAATAGCTGATATATTAAAAAAATCCGGATTTTATCTCCCATGTATCTCTTAGCTGTGGGCAGAAATTCTCCAGGTGACTTAATATTTAACAAGAACTCTGAAATGCCAGATTTATCTGTCTCCATTGTAACAGCATTCCAAAGCATGAAGGAGGAACGAACAAGATTTCCCCTTCCCAGGAAAGACTGCTTGAGGTTAGGTGATTACCCATCCTTTATGCAAATTGCATCCTTCAGTTCTAACACCCAGATGCAAACTGAATCATAATTGTAACCTACACTGCCCATCTAGCTGCAGTAGTGATAGTGTGGGATTAGGAGCACTAGTGTTGCTAAGAAATGTGACCCCATGCTTTCTTATCCTGCATTTAAGATATTAGCAGAACTTCATTTAGACAGCTAGAGGAGAAGTCCTTCTGCATTTTTTTGTTCTAATTTCCCCCATCTCTGGTGGATTCCACAGCTAGATGTTGGCTCCATGGATGCAGAAGACACAAAATGAGGACCCATAATAAACATAAAACAACTGGGAGAAAGATGGAAGATCTCCCCCATAGCATTCAATAGAAACTCAGATTCTCAGGAAAGTTTGCAGGTCCAGAGGCTGTAGGCCAACTCCTCAACTGGTGTAAATCAACACAGCTACAAGGAAGTCAACAGAGCGACACTGGTTTACAGCAGCTGAGGTTCTGGTCATATAAATGGAGAACATTACAGCTAATCTATCTGTATGCCTATGCTTTCTAAATGTGTTTGTGATTATAGAAAGGATATAGAGAATACAATGCTGACCCTTACCTCTGTCGGTTACCTCCTGCTTACTCACAAATTTATTCATTTTTAATACTTCCTCCAGTCCGACCTCCAAACAGCTCCCGTACTGATAGGCAGCTGGCCTCTCAATCAGTCGTGTCCAGGATAGCCAGTTAAGATTATGCAAGCACTATTATGACATCCATGTGACTGTGGCACACCACATAAACTGCTGCTGACCAGGTATGTGCTGTAATTACATGGTCAAAGTTATTTAGGCTCCTAACTCGCACTGAAATCAATACCGTAGATGTTAGGAACCTTAATACATTTCAATATCTGGGCCCATACATGTAAGCAGTCCAATAGGTGGCTAAATTTGCTCCAGTGTCGAATTTCTCATTCTCTCTACATCATTTTGAATTTTGGTTCGGTCCCTCTCTCAGTTTGCCACACTTTCCAATATCGGTTTAATCTGAAAATCTGCTCCTGGTTGAAATTATATAAAATAAAAGCACCAAACAAAGAAAGAGAAGAAACAGCCTTGGAGAATGCACAGTGACACTTGAGTGTGGTTGGCTGGCTGGTTTCCTTTGCTTTTTAATTTGGTTGATCAAAAAGCCAGATGAAACTTTATTGAACTGTATTACAAATATTGATTTTATATTGTTTTACAATGAATTGAAATTTATACTTCATTTCCATGTCCTGCCAAACAAATCAACGACATTAATTTTTATTGTGTTTAATACAGTGTGGTATCATATGTATGGCCATATGTAGAGCCAACACTTGATTTTGGAAGTTATGTTGCCTTTAAAGCATTCAGAGTGATGACACTCTTTGCAGTAAACCATATGGAAAAAGAATTCCAATTACATTTGTCCCTTGCTATGCATAACTTATTTTGTGCCTTACCCTTTCTGATTTTGTCCTTACACATATATGCTATTCTTTTGTACTCCGCCTTAGTAATTCGTCCATGTTTCCACATTTTGTAGGGTTTCTTTTTGATTTTCGTGTCACTAAAAAACTTCGGATGGAGCCATATTGGCCTCTTACTATTCTTCCTGTCTTTCCTTTGCATTGGCAGTTGTGCCTTTAATATTGTCTCCTTGAGAAACTGCCAGCTTTCCTGAACTCCTTTATGCCTTAGATTTTTTTCTCATGGGTGGCTACCGACCAATTCTCTGAGTATGTTAAAGTCTGCTTTTTCTAGTCCTTCTTCTATCATTCTCACTCCTTCCTTTCCTTAGAATCATGAAATCTATCATTCAAGATCACTTTCACCCAAATCACCTTCCACCTTCACAACCAGCTCCTCCCTGTTGGTCAGAATCAAATCTAAAATGGCTGTCCCCCTGGTTACTTCCTCCATTTTCTGAAACAAAGCATTGTCCCCAGTATATTCCAGGAACTTATTGGATAATTTTGTGTTTTGCCATATTCCTTTTTCAATAGATGTCTGGGGAGGTAAAGTCCCCCATTATTATCAGGATTTGTGTTTTGGATATTTCTGTTATTTGTTCTAGAAATGCCTCATCTCCCTCCTCTTCCTGATTTGGTGGTGTCATAAGTATAAAGGGAAAGGTAACAGCCCTCCTGTGTACAATACTGTAGAATCCCTCCTGGCCAGAGACTCCAAAGTCCTTTTGCCTGTAAAGGGTTAAGAAGCTCAGGTAACCTGGCTGACACCTGACCCAAAGGACCAATAAGGGGACAAGATCCTTTCAAATCTTGGTGGGGGAAGGTTTTTGTTTGTCCTCTTTGTTTTGGTGGTTGTTCGCTCTTGGGACTAAGAGGGACCAGACGTCAATCCATGCTCTCCACATCTTTCTGAACAAGTCTCTCATATTTCAAACTTGTAAGTACAGCCAGGCAAGGCGTGTTAGTTTTATCTTTGTTTTCTCAACTTGTAAACGTTTCTTTTGCTAGAGTGTTTACCTCTGTTTGCTGTAACTTTGAACCTAAGGCTAGAGGGGGTTCCTCTGGGCTCTTTAAGTTTGATTACCCTGTAAAGTTATTTTCCATCCTGATTTTACAGAGATGATTTTACCTTTCTTTCTTTAATTAAAAGCCTTCTGTTTAAGAACCTGATTGATTTTTCCTTGTTCTAAGATCCAAGGGGATTGATCTGGACTCACCAGGAATTGGTGGGGGGAAAGGGAAGGGGGGGGAATGATTAATTTCTCCTTGTTTTAAGATCCAAGGGGTTTTGGATCAGTGTTCACCAGGGAATTGGTGGAAGAGTCTCTCAAGGCTACCCAGGGAAGGGACTTAGCACATTGGGAGTGGTGGCAGCAAAAGCAGATCTAAGCTGGTAGAGAAGCTTAGAGGTTTTCATGCAGGTCCCTACATCTGTACCCTAAAGTTCAGAGTGGGGAAGGAACCTTGACAGGTGGTATGTAATAGACCCCTACCAGGACATCACCCCTGTTTTTTCCCTCTTTTATCTTTACTCAGAGACTTTCAACTGGTCTGCTTCTCACCTCCTTCCAGACCTCAGAACAAGTGTACAATGCAATACTTCCTCTTTTTTTTTCCTGCCTGTCCTTCCTGAACAAGCTATAGGCCTCTATACCAATATTCCAGTCATGAGATTTAACCCATCAAGTATCTGTGGTGCCAGTTAAGCTGAGTTATGACTTATGTACTAAAACTCCCAGTTCTTACTGTTTATTCCCCATTATTATCACTCCTTGCATTTGTGTATAGACATCTAACATGTTAAGCAGATGCCCCCATAGATTTCCCTCTCGTTTCTCCTATAATTCGACTGCAATTTTCCACATCTACTTCTCCTCAAATATCTAGTCCTCTATTAAGGTCACCTTTTTTTACCTGGTGGCTTTTTTCACTTGCCCCCTCTGAACTTAGTTTTAAGCTCTTCTCATAAGGTTGGTGAGTCAATGCATGAAGATGTTCTTCTCCTTCTTGGTCAGACGGATCCCATCTCTTCCCAGCAAACCTCCTTCCTGCAATAGACCCATGGTAGAGGAAGTCAAACCCTCCCATAGACCCATCTTCATAACCCTATTATGTGGGGCTAACGTGGCAGCTCTGGGCACTGACAGGCAGGCTGCTGCCCATGGTGCCACACAGCACCTGGGGGGGAAATGGCTCTGCCCGACGGGACAGGTCAGCAGCTCTCATCAGGCAGTAAAGCGGAGTGCCCCAGAGTGCCCTGCCCCCCAGAGAATCCCTACTGCCCCTCACCAGCCCCACAGAGCACCCTGCCCCCCCATCAGCCCCACTGAATGCCCTGCCCCCCGCCCACTAACAGCCCCAACCCCGTTACCTTGTTGAGCTCTCTCTGGTACTCGGGCATCTTCCTCAGGATCTGCGACAGGTCTTTGGCTTCAGCACCATGCAGTGGGGCTTTGGCTTTCTGTCCTGGACCCCCCAAGTCTAATGCTGGCCATGCTTTGTGGACCCCTGAAACCTCCTTGCGGCCCCCCTCAGGGGGCCCCAGACCCCTGCTTGAGAACCACTGTTGTAGATGTCTTATGTGTACAAACTGTAGATGTACTGTTCTTTTTCCTTCATTGGGGGAAATCAGACTCTTGAAAAGGGTACAGTAGTCTGGAAAGGTTGAGTCCCACTGCTCTACAGTGCTTCTTGCACCTTCTTCTGAAATATCTGGTACTGGCCACTGCCTCTCTATTCTGTGGTGAACTTTTAGGAAAACAAGCAGCGAATGTTGCATGCTTCCAGTGACTGACACAATCTTTTTCTGAGTTCAGTAGCTTCCAAAAAGAATTTAAATTCCCAAGTTCAACCAAGGGAAAATAGTGCACACAAGCTCATCTGCTTTTTATTTCAAAGAGGGGGGGATTCCTAAACCCATGTTCTTGGTCAATCAAGAGCAACAATACACTATGCTCTGAGCTGTAGTGCCGCTCTTCTCTCTCCCACCTGCTTCTCTGATCTCCAGTGGCATTGCAGCCATTCGTTAGTGGTAAGTTTGGAACCACTGTCTGAATTCTATGGCTAAAGCTTGCTGCTCAAGCGTCACTCCTCCACTGCAAAAGAAATCGAACTTTCTTTCTTCTGTTGCATATTAGCTCCTTGGGAATGTTCCACCTTTCTTTGTTATGACCATTGTTATGACCACGTTTATAGTCACTGGTTTGTATACCGTTTGTTTGCAAATTACCAAGCATACTTCTAGGTGGTATATAAATGTAATTAACGGTATGATATCGTAGTGTAACTGTCTCTACACTGCAGGTCAACAAGTGGCCCTGGAAGCTCAAGTAGTGCCTCTGGCAGTAACCGTCACCTTGAGCAGACACAACACCACGTAGATGAGGTATGGCTCTTGTATAGAGCAGCTTTACCATTCCTTTGACCTTGGGAAACCTGACAGAGGGAAGACACATGGAAGTGCTGTGTGGGCAAAGAGTAAATTTGTCTGCTTCAGTGTATGAACCAAAAGCTAGAATGTCTTCGTCGTTTGTCCCTCTTGTGATCTGAACTATCATCTTGAGATTCGTTGCAGGAAACCTGTGATACTTCCCAGGTGTTGACCTGATCTTGCAAAGATGACTATCTTGTGAGCCAATGTGTTAACTGCATGACTCCAGTTGGTTTCTGACAGAGAATGAGCTATGCTATGTGGAAATCCACAATTCCCAGGGGTTTCTAGTTCTATATCAAAACTATGGCAAACTTCCTGCATGAGCCAAAAACCATCCTTGACTGAGAGCCTCATTTCTTTCTGACTGGATAGGGTAGCACATCACTTCCTTTTCAGAAGTCATAGGTGCTTTGTGTGTCAAAAGAAACATCGTACAGTAACTCCTCGCTTAATGTTGTAGTTATGTTCCTGAAAAATGCTACTTTATGCGAAACGATGTTAAGTGAATCCAGTTTTCCCATAAGAATTAATGTAAAAGGACGGGGGAGTTAGGTCCCAGAAAAAAAATTTTCGTCCGACAAGAGACTATATTTTAATTTTTATATATGTGTGTGTGTGTGTGTGTGTATGTGTGTGTGTGTGTATATATATATATATATATATAAATATACAATATACATACATACATACATACACACAGTATAAGTTTTAAACAATTTAATACTGTACGCAGCAATGATGATTGTGAAGCGTGGTTGAGGTGGTGGAGTCAGAGGGTGGGATATTTCCCAGGGAATGCCTTACTGTTAAATGATGAACTAGCACTCGCCTGAGCCCTCAAGGATTAACACATTGTTGTTAATGTAGCCTCACACTCTACAAAGCAGCACAGATGCTGGGAGGAGACACAGCATGGCAGAGAGAGACTGTGTCTCTGTGAGAGAGGGAGAGACAGATACACACACCCTGTGTGTGTGTGTGTGTGTGAGAGAGAGAGAGATGTGCCTTGTCCCTTTAAGTACACTCACCCCCACTCTAAGTACACTACCTTTTTAAGAAGATCGGCAAGTTGAGACAGCAGCTGCTTCCAGCAAGCTCCCTCTGTCCTGAGCCCTGTCATGTCCCCCCTTGCTCTGTGGAGATAGGGTACAGGAGCAGGGGGGAGGGGGACACCCTGACATTAGCATTCCTCTTCCCCGCCACCCCCATCCCCCGCACAGCAAGCAGGAGGCTCCCGGGAGCAGCTCCAAGGCAGAGGGCAGGAGTAGCATATGGCAGTGGGGGAAGGGACAGCTGAACTGCCCGGCAATTGATAGCCTGCTGGGCGGCTGTCGCACAGGGAACTTAGGGAGGCTGCTGGTTTACCCTGGTTCCAAGCCCCATCAGCTAGCTCCAATAGGCTGCTCTTTCTGCAAGCAGTGGACAAAGCAGGTGGCTGCCAAACAACATTATAAGGGAGCATTGCGCAACTTTAAACGAGCGTGTTCTCTAATTGATTAGTAATGTAATAACATTAACCGGGATGATGTTAAATGAGCAGTTACTGTATTGTTCAAATGCCAGCTGTGGCTTCCATAACTGAGTTTTTCTTATACAGTGATGACCCTTCTCTAACATGCTAGATTGTTAGTGGAATACTTTACTTTCAGTAGGAGTAAGTTTATAAACAAAGCTTCTGATATTGAAACCCCAAGGCAGGTATTGGGAATCTCCAATTCAATTACTTAGTTCCACAAATCTTTTAGCTCATATAAGAACCTAAATTCAGTATTGTCTACTCTTAATCAAAAAGGCAATATCTTCTGCTTTATTTAAAAACAAACGCTTGAATGATGTTAATGTTATAAAAGGTGTCTGTCAGGATATGCTGCATGCTTAAAGTGTTTGAGGAGATGAACATCTAACACATGAATAACTTACTGTGACTATTAAATCACTGTAGGTGATTGACATCATGATGGTGAACGTGGACAAGGTTTTGGAACGAGATCAGAAGCTGTCAGAGTTGGATGATGCACTGCGGCGGAATTTGAGACCAGTGCTGCCAAGCTGAAAAGAAAGTATTGGTGGAAGAACTATAAGGTAACCATGACTCGAGTATTTCCAATGCAAATTAATGTCACTAAGAACTATAAGTTGTTGAATACTACATAAAGGGAAAGAAATCCAGATAACTTTAACCATGAAAACATATGGCCAATTTCTGCAGCCTTTACTCATGGTGAATAGTATTTAAGATTACAACATACGGTCCTTAATGAGCATTTGGCTTAGTGAAGTAGATGAACTTTCCAAAAGTTGGGTGGCCTGGCCAAGTTCCTTTACACAAAACGTTCTCCAGGCCAGAAATGTGGCTAAGGATAAATGAATGTACTAGTTTAAGGTGTTGGAGATCTAGGAGGAAGAAATTCAGTGCTATGGACTGAATGACGACAACACACACAGCAGCACAAAGAACTTTTAGTCTCTAAGGGTACGTCTATACCCAGCCACTAGTTCGGCGGCTGGCAATCGAAGTTCTGGGTTCGACTTATCGCGTCTTGTCTGGACGCGATAAGTCGAACCCGGAAGTGCTCGCCGTCGACTGCAGTACTCCAGCTAGACGAGAGGAGTACCGCGGAGTCGACGGGGGAGCCTGCCTGTCGCGTGTGGACCGAGGTAAGATCGAACTAAGGTACTTCGAACTTCAGCTACGTTATTCACGTAGCTGAAGTTGCGTACCTTAGTTCAATTTGGGGGGTTAGTGTAGACCAAGCCTTACAGTCATGTGTGCTAATTACACATGCCCTCTTTTAAAAATATCTAAGTGAGTTGTTTGTACTAAATTATGTGCTTTTTTTAACAGATATGGGCAGTATTGATAGCATTTGTTCTCATTATCATCATCATCATTGGTAAGTGTTTAGCTAAAGCACTGTTTTGTCAGTAGGACTAGCGTACATGGGGCATAAGACTGTAAATCGAATGCAAAAAGTTGTTAATGTAACACACTCTGGTTGTGACTGCTAGTACATAGGTCATCATATTCAAAAGTTAAGGTTCACACAGTAACGCTAACTTAGCCATATTGCATGCCTGACATATGCAGTAGTTCAAAGTAGTACTTATGCTGCTAAATTGATGTTTGAATGTAATCTGTGTGATGTGGTGAAGTTATGTCTTCTGTGGGAACCTTAACTGTTGAATCTCAGGCTCTTGTGCATTGAGCAGAAATGGGATCCCACAGGAGACTGGGACCCCTGAGTCCCAGTCCCAGCTCTGCGAGTGACTCTGAGCGTGACCAGGTCACTTGACCACTTCTTTGCCTCAGTTTTTCAATCTTTAAAATGGGGATAATGATGCATACCTCACAGGGGCTTCCAAAGAGTAACATGAAATGCTTTGAGAACTTAGATGACAGGAGCTGTGGACATACACCTTTCTCAAATTCATCTTTCGTGATATTTCTACATTTATTAATCCTTTAGACTCCAGGTTCAACATCCTTATGTCACTTTTCTTTCTTGCAAAGCAGTCTGGCCCTCTTCTAGTGGGTCACACCCTTTTCTTAACCCCCAAATGGGTACTCCAGCCAATCAGACTGCCCTTGCTGTCTTCCAGCCCAGAAGTCAGGCAAAACAAACCACAAAAAAAGTAGGGAAGCTTCATATGAAACTCCTCCTCCAATCCTCAATAGTGCTTAGATAGCAAGGTAGTTAGGACAGGTCTACACTGTAAACTTACCCCCAGGGCCGGCTCCAGGCACCAGGCAACCTAGCTGGTGCTTGGAGCGGCACCTGGAGGGGGGCGGCGCGGCGCTCCGGCCGCCGGGGAGAGCGGGGCCACAGCCGGGCTCGCCGCCCTCCCCCCGGCGCTCTGGCCGCCCTCCCCTCCCCCGCGCCCTCCCCCCGGCCGCCGGGGGGAGAGCGGCGAGCCCCAGCCGAGTCTCGCCGCCCTCTCGCCGCCCTGCCCCCGGCGCTCTGGCCGCCGGGGGGAGAGCCGAGCCCCAGCCGGGGCTCGCCGCCCTGCCCCCGGCGCTCTAGCCGCGGGGGCGGGGGGGAGAGCCGAGCCCCCGCCGGGGCTCGCCGCCCTCCCCCCCCGGCGCCCTCCCCCCGACCGCCGGGGGGAGAGCGGAGCCCCCGCCGGGGCTCGCCACCCTCGCCCCGGGGCAGCCGGCCCTGCTTACCCCTGCATGCCATTGATATAACTGTGTTAAAAATCCACACCTGTGAGCGACGCAGTTACACCTACCTAACCCCTATTGTAGACAGCGCTATGTGGACAGGAGAGCTTTTCCCCTCAACATAGCTACCGTCTCTCATGGAGGTGGATTAAATATGCCAATGGGAGAAGCTCTCCCATCAGTGTAATATTGTCTTCACTGAAGCGCTATAGCAGTCCAGCTGCACTGGTGCCACTGCAGGTAGACACTTAAAACCCTGCCCTTAAACTCAGTCCAGGCAAGAGCCTTGATCTGACTAGCCTCACTTGCGTGCAGGAAATGCCACTGACTTCATGCACTAGCTTTCCTGCTGGAGGAGAATCCTGGGGGAGGAGGAGGAGGACAGACAGTTCTCAAGGATTCATCACCGGTGAACAAGCTGTTTAAACAGAAATATATTGCAGTAGAAGCTTTGAGAGGAAAGAAATTCATGCTCCCTTGTTTGATATCCAGATTTCACTTGTCCCAACTTCTGAATGTTGCCAGATGTACCCGTATGTATCCAACAGCCACGAGCCCATCATTATAACTGGTAACAAACCTGTAAATACAAACGCAAGTGGAGATGTTTCTGGTGGGTGCAAGGAAGACTGTGGATTCATATTCTGGCCATAGTAGAGTCAGGGAGCTTCTGCCTAGTTACACTGCTTGGTGTTCAGCTGTTTGAATTTGTGATGTAGCTGTTAACAAGCTTTCCAGCAGGCTTCATTTACTCTCGAGCTCTGACAGCGTATTCATTTCTCACCTTTGGGCCTGTTTGTAACACAGTCTACAGCAACTAATTGTGATGCTACAAACAGAATTGTGACCATAGGTGAGAAATACTTAGTACATGAATTCTAAAAGCTAATCCTGTGCAAGAATGAAACTATGGTAAAACAAACACAGGAAATTATTTACAATTTCCTTTTGTTGAATATTTTGAGTGTTCCGTAGCTCAAGTCTTTAAGTTGCAGGGTTGTTTTATGCCTCTTTGATGTGGGGGGAAGAGGACTGTCGTTTTTCCAATCCTTATTTTTCTGTTATAGTCTGGAGTGTGTCCTCATGAGTTACAAGAAGAAATGCAAACCAGCAGAAGCCATCTCTCTCCTTCAAACCTGCTGTATTCTCAAGCTCTCACCTACTGATGTATAAAGCAAAATTATTTTGATTAGTCATGTGATAACTTTCTCTCATTTATAGGAAATGTGCCTTTATTTAAAAGTTACACTCCTAATTTTAAAAGACTAATAAGCACAGCCCACAACTTGCACAGTGCCTTGGTAATCTTGAGTATGAGCTGGTGAAGAGGATTTCATGTTTGCATTTCAGAATCTAGAAGCAATGTATTGTTGCCAGTGAGTACTGCGTTCTACATAAATGTGAAGAGTATGTTTGGGTATCTGTCCTCTTCGCTGTCTCCTTCATGCCCCAATTTAAAGGTGTCTCTTCTGACACACTACTAATGGGATGGGAACCAAATCTTAAATTTGTGCCTTCTTGGAAGAAACTCTTAACACGTCTGCCATTTGAACAGACTTTCCCTGCCTTGCCTTACTCCATTAATGCCTTCTGACTAGTTGTGGAAGAGCCTGCCACCCTTGTAAACACTACTTGTCATTCACTACTGTTTTAAGAATATGCAGTTAAATTCTATTATTGAAGTTCTAAATATTTGAGCACTGAACCGTTAGTGCTGCTTTGTGGTATTTGTGATTAAACACTTCTCTATAAGTTGTTTACATTCTCTTCAAAAGACAGTCTGTCACTTTTTGGTGTCAGTTTAATCTGAAAGAGTACCTTTAAAAACGTTTAGTGTTTGTAATGTAGACACTTACCAAAGTTGGTTTTGTTTGAGGTTTTTGTCTTTTGCCAAAAAGTAGATCAGTGAAAACTTTTCTCTCCAAGCCAGCAAGATGTTTCCAGAGTAGAATCAGTGCCAAATGTAGTTTAAAATTTTATATATATTTATATGTAATCTGTTTGCATTACTTCACAAATTATCTTCCCTCTAATCTAGTCCCCTGAGTGAGTGTTCCCTTAGGACTTCAGGAAAGGCTGGTAACAAACGCCGTTGCCTCTTCCCTCTTACCGACAAACTTTTTAGGTATGGGTGACTGCTCTCTATGAGGAGGGAAAGAAATAACTTGGTGCTTCACACAGAGTCACCACTGTGTGTACCCTCTAATCTGTCGGTTTCTAATTTCCTTCCAGTCCTTGTTTCTACTTCCTCTGTATAGTTTTTCCTTTCTCTTGTCTCTTTTTTCGTCCCTTACTTTTTGGGGTAGATTTGCAAGTAGCTACACTGTGAAATTGATTCACAAACCTAATCGACATAGCCTACTTCTTTGAGTGTTGGATGTTGCTTTGGCTGTTATCACAAAAAATGAGCTAGACTCTGGAGCGACAACTACCAGAAAGATGTGACAGAGCGCTCAGAGGGTGGCTAAGCCCAATGGTGGATCTGCCCTCTAAACACCTAGCAAGAAATATTGGCCTCTTTACCCCAAAGTACAAGATGCTTTTTGGTAGTGAGTGTTGTGGAAAGTTGCTCTGTTGGCTTATAATTAACTATCTAAGGCCTTGCCTGTTTCGTTGAGGATGAAGAGAGAGAGAAAGGCAAGGATTTCTGTGCCTACTGAAGTATTTTAATTTCTGCTCTATCTTTATCACTGCAGTGACTTCTTTAAATGTACAAAGTCTCTAGAAAAATAACTCTACTGTATGAATGCACCATGGACCAGTAACAAAGCTAACTGTACAAAAATGTAATCTTATTTACTCACAATTAAGAAACTTTTTACTATTATGTTTATGCTGCAGCTTTTAAAGAAATATCAACTCTCTGTACTAGTTCCTACATTGTCAGAGGTTTCTAAATGTATGTCACCAGGGAGGCGTGTGTCCCTGCACTGTGTTGGCCTTTGTAACGTTTAATAAAGTGGCTGTTGAAACTACTATGTGTTCCTCGGCGTGTGTGTGGGTGGGCGGGCGGGGGTGTTAGGAAGAAAGGTCTCTGCTGCCTTGCGCTGCTGGGGGGGCGGCTGCACCTCCTGGGGGGCGGCCGTTGAGGGCAGAGTGGCCCATGGACGGTTGCTGCGCTGGGCCAGGCTGTAGCCCCGGATCCCCGCCCTGGGTGATGGGGTGGGGGGAGCTAGGTGCTGAAGCGGCAGCTCGAGCCCCAGCCAGTAGCTGGTTCCGGCTCTAGTTCTAGCCCCTGAGGGGGTTGGGGGCAGGACTCCCTGACAGCTGCTCTGCCCCACCCCCACTCGTCTTGCCCTATGGGAATGTGGGGGGAGGCCAGCCTGAGGTCCAATGGGAGGCAGCTGCACGGTGAGTCGGAGGCCGAACCCGCTTGCTGTGGGGCCACGTGAGGCTCTCAGGAAGGGGGAGAGAGACCCCGCTAGCGGCTCGAGCCCGGGGAGTGATGGGGGGGCAAGCTCTGGGGGCTCTACCTATAGAACCGCCAGGCTAAGGGCAAGGGCTGTAACTCTCCAGCCTTGGGGGGGCTTTATAACCCCTCCTAGGAGCTGGGGTGCAGGTGAGGGGTTGGGGGACTCTTTAACCCCCCCCCCGGGCAAAATGAGACATGGACTTTCTTTCACCCTGCACTGAATTGCAGCCACTTCTGGGGTGGAGCGCAGTAGCTGCATAACAACACACAGCAACACTGCACAGGGATTGCCTGCCCAGCACTGAAATGCAGATACCTCTGGGGTGGAGCGCAGCAGTAGTGTAGTAACACAGCAACACTATACAGGGATCACTCACCTGGCACTGAAATGATGCCATCTCTGGGTGGGGAGGTAGAGTGAACAGCCACAGAGCGACACAACTCACTGTTTAGAGCAGGATGTGAAGAAGACTCTCACTTCCATTCGAAAGCTCTGGGGGAGTTTACAGAAACAGAACATGCTGTTAACCTGAGCTGAACAGCAGCCAGGACACAATAGATTGGGTCTGCACTGTGGGTAACCAGACAACAGCTCTGCCATGAGGGATTTGTTCTGATTGATGGAGGAGGGATGGGGCAGGGATCCAGTCAAGCCTGGGGAACAAATTCCTTCTCCAGGACGCTTTGCTCCAGGATCTTGGAGCCCAGGCTCTATGGCCATTAATTACTGCACCACCCAGCCAGAAGGGAAGGGCTGGGGCAGGTCTCTGCGCTCCACATGTCACAAGCAGACAAGGCAGAACGAACCATGTCACAGAATGAATCAATTGCATAGCCTGGACTAGAACCCAGGAATCCTAACTTTCAGCTCTCTGCTCCAACCATTAGACCCCACTCCGCTTGCAGTCAGGATTGAACCCAGGAGTCCTGATTTCTAGGACCCCCTCCCCTCGTTTCTCTAATCCAGTGGTTCTCAACCAGGGTTACGTGTGCCCCTGGGGGTACGCAGAGGTCTTCCAGGGGGTACATCAACAGGCTACATAAAAAGCATTAGTGAAGTCAGTACAAACTAAAATTACATACAGACAATGACTTGTTTATACTGCTCTATATACTGCTGGGTGTGTTTTGTTATAGGATTATAGTCTGTTAAAATATGTGTATATTAAATTCAATGTGTAGTTTGTACAGATATAGCAGCAATCCAAGATGGCGTCTGAACTGCCATCTTGTGACCGCCATCTTGCTGTTTACTGTTATCATGGCCCAGTCATAACTGGATCCAACTGGTTTTTCCTGCCATTGGCCACTCCAAGGACAATTTTACCTCAGACTGTTTTCCACCCTTGCTGGGACTGTACCATATTTTCCCGCCACTAAATGCGGAAAGGGACTGAGCTCCCTGCCGAGTGGTGCAGTCCGTCCCAGTGACTGTGTGTGCGCAGCTCAGGCCGTCCCAGCACGTTCTGGTCGAAGTGAAGAGCGAGGGAAGGAGACATTCCTGCTCCTGGGTACAACACGGGGCCTGGTTGGGGGGCCTGGCTGGGGGGGCTGAGTGGAGGGGGGCTGAGGAGCCTGGCTGGGGCGGGGGGGGGCTGGGTGGAGGTGGGCAAGAGACTTGACTCGGGGGGGCAAGGGGCACTGCTAGGGGGGGGCACTGGTTGGGGGGGACTTGCAGCTCGGTGGGGGGCCCTAACCGGAGTGGGTTGAGGCCCCACTACCCCAACCCAGTCCTCGCTTTAACCCTGCAAGGGGGCCCCGCCTTCCTCTGTGCCCCACGTGACCGGGTGGGGGATCAGCGGGGACCTGCGTGGCCCTGTCACCAGGCGCAGGCCCATGGGTGCCCAGGCACAGCCCCCGCAGCGCCAGAAGTGGGGGGCTGCGGCGCTCGGCCGTCATCAGCCTTGCAGACATCGACCCACCAGCACCCCAGTTGCTTTATACTCAAATCAGTCACTGGGGGGGCTGGGCCCATCCATCAGTGACACTAGAGGGAACTGGGCCCCTCCCTCAGTGTCACTAGGGGCCGTCGCCCAGTGTCACAGACACTCCCCAGAGCACGGCAGGGAGAAGCCAGGGCGCGCACAAGGGCAGGAGCAGAGCAGGGGCAGAACCCAGGAGTCCTGACTCCAGCCCTGCCCCGCACACAGCTGAGTCCCACTTCCATCCACAGGACTCGAAGGTGCGTGAGAGAAGGCGGAGATGACACCATCCGGGCTGAAGGCGGTGGTGCGCGAGAGTGAGTGCAGAGCTGGGGGGTCTGAGCCCGGTCGGGGGCAGAATCCAGTCGGGTGTGGGTCTGGGGGAACAGGACCCAGTTGGGGGGCCCGGGGAGGGCAGGGCGGGGCGCTTATGGGGGTGTCGCACCCTCGGGGAGGATTAGGAGTCAGTCAGAGCAGAAAGAACAGGAGTACTTGTGGCACCTTAGAGACTAACAAGTTTATTAGAGCATAAGCTTTCGTGGGGTACAGACTAACACGGCTGCTACTCTGAAACCAGTCAGAGCAGAGAGCTCCTCCTCCCCCTGCCTGCCTGTCACACACCAGGAGGGTGTCTGCCCCACCCCCAAGGGCTGCCCCCTCCCATAGGAGCTGCACTTTGGGGGGAATCATCGTCATCTCTTTCCATCGGGGTGACTCCCGCCAGGGCCGGTGCAAGGATATTTTGCGCCCTAGGCGAAACTTCCACCTTGCACCCCCTCTCCTCCCCCAACCACCTCCGAAAACTAGTAAACTTAGCATTATAAACAGCCTGTCAGAACGGGTAACAGCTGCACACGAGGAGAAAAATGACGTCATAGCCACTTTGTACCGTAGTGAAGCAGTACGCTTCTGCCCGGCCGCAACGCAGAGCTGGCATAGGCTATAGCTGTAATGTAGGAGAGAACAAGTTAAAGCCTTACACCTGATCAGCATGGCCTCCGCTGCCTTGTGCATGCTGGACTCTGAGGTGTTAGTTGCTATGTGTTAGTCATTATCTTCTGGCAACACCCTGACCCGCTGTGTGGGCTGTGTTACTTCAGAAGCCCAAGCCACTCTGAATCTCCAGCCCCAGCTGCAGTGGACGGGGCCTGTGGCTAAATCCAGACCACAGGCCTGGGGTTTAAAAGACCCTTGGAAAGTGGATTCAGTTCAGATGTTCCATGGTTGCCCCCAGAACTGGGACAGAGCAAAAGTGGCCCACAGGTCAGGACGGCCGGTGGTGCTAATAACCCTTAGCTCTTCTCTTAGTTTTTCCTCAGTAAATCACACAATTAGGAGGGCCTGACACGTGACTTTTGAATACTTGGGCTGGGCCATACTGCCCCGGTTCAAGAGGGGTCTCTGAACAGGAATAGCAGGGGGCTGCAGGTCAGGAGTGAGGGGCATTTGCAGAGCCGTGAGGGGGGGGGGGACCCAGGACTGGAATAGCTGCGGGTCAGGAGTGAGGAGCTCTGGCAGAGCTGGTGGGGACAGACCAGGGCTGGCATAGCAGGGGGCTGCAGTAAAGGGCACTGGCGGAGCTGGGAGTGGGTGGGATCCAAGGGCTGGGATAGCGGGGGCTGAGGACAGGAATGAGGGGCATCTGCAGAGCTGTGAGATGGGGAACCCAGGACTGGAATAGCTGCGGTTCAAGAGTGAGGAGCACTGGCAGAGCTGGTGGGGGACAGACCAGGGCTGGGATAGCAGGGGGCTGCAGACAGGAGTGAGGGGCACTGGCAGAGCTGGGAATGGGAGGGAGCCCAGGGCTGGGGTAGCAGGGGGCTCCAGTCAGTAGTGAGGGGCACTGGCACAGCTGGTGGGGGCAGCCCAGGGCTGGTGTGGGGGGCCGTAGCTGCAGTTCAGGGTTGAAATGCCTGTATTACGGTAGGACCCAGGAGCCCAAGTCATGGACCAAGGCCCCATTGTGCTGGGTGCTGTACATTATTCATTAGGTGTATTACGGTAGTTCCCAGGAGCACCAGTCGTGGGCCAGGACCCCATTGTGCTGGGTGCTGTACATTATTTATTAGGTGTATTACGGTAGTGCCCAGGAGTGCCAGTCATGGGTCAGGGTACCATTCTGCTGGGCATAACAAAAAGATGGTGCTTGGCTCGAAGAGCTGACTATCTAATTGCTTAGCTTGGCCGTGGAAGGTGCCCAGGAGACAGGCCGGCAGTTCCCTGAGCGGGGCATGCCTTGGAGGGGTTCTTTGTGCAGGACTCAGGATTTGAAGTCTTTGTCGTGTTGTCGTCCCCCACACACAGTAGAGGGTCCCTGGATCCCCTCCAGTCAAGAGGTGCTGGACAGGATCTGTTCTCTTGCTGCACGGGGCCAGATCCTTAGTTCAGCTGCGCTCGTATCCAGCCTGGCAGAAAGGAAGGGGGATCAGAGCCATGGCCCATCTAGCCTGCCACCCCACCACGATCGCTGACTGGGGGCTCTGCTAGGAGCACATCACTAGCTGGCCTGAGAGCAGCCTCTGAGCCACTTCCCCAAGGGGTCCTTCCACCAGCCAGTGGGTCCTGGCTCAGGGCACAGCCGTCCCATCCAATCCCCACCACTAATCCCCATCTCTTTCCCTCGCAGAGATCCTCAGCGTTGTCTTTCGCAGTGTGAAGAAGGAAGGAGAATGGAAGGTAAGCAGGCCGGGCCTGCTGCCCTGGTGTTCCCCTGGGGATATGCTGTATCCGTATATCGTGCTCCTTCCCCTCCAGCTTCTTGGGATTCATTAGGACCCTGAGGTTTTCCAGGTTGGATCAGATCCCTGCTCTGTCTAGCCGATCATCTGCCCCCAGCTAGGCTTGGGTATGTCTGCATTCCCGCTGTGCTGGATAAGACCCAGCTGGTCCAGCTAGCCCCATATCTCCCCCCACACACACCGGATCAGACCACTGGGCCCAGTGAGCCAGCCTGGGTGGGAGGAGGAGCAGGAAAGCACCAAGCATGGGGGCAGCATGCACCATTGGGCAGGCAGGTTATTGAGCCCCCGGCATGGACTGGGCTGGGGTGTGTGGAGCAGTGGGCTTGGCCGGTGCGGCAGAGGGAGCACAGGGGACTAGGTTTCCCAGTGGCTGAATCTGGTGCAGCAGGATGCTGGGCTGCACGGAGCAATGGGTTCATTCGGCACGGCAGGAAGGCAGTAGAGATGTTGGGCCGATGGCCTACAGGGCTTTCCTAGGGGAACACGGAGACTCCCCTCGTTCCATTCCTCTGTGCCCTGATCCTGGTTCTGTCCGAGGGCTGGGGAGTGGGTATCTGGTGGATCAGAGGAGGGCACTGGGAGCTAGGACTCCTGGGTTCTGTCCCTGCCTCTTGCACTCACCCTGTCACCTGGGCCAAGAGGCTGATCTCCTCCAGTCTAGGAGGATGGAACCATTCGGAATAGCCGGGTGTCCCAGGTTTGTCTCCGACATCTCGTACCAGCCACTCTGCTCGGAGCCTGCTCTCCTTGTCGCTCCTCACGCAGTCCTTAGCACGGTCAGCTCAGCCAAGTGCAGGCTTGGTAACGGCCCTGCCGCTCTGCTGTGGAAGGGCTGGGCCAGGAGCCGTCGGCTCTGCCGTTAGCAGTCGCTCTGCTCCCTTGGCTGTGCCGTGGATGATGATGGTGGGCGGCTGGGCTCAGGGCAGTGACTAGCTCGTCCGAAGCGGCACGCTCCCCTCTCGCTACCCCAGGTGCTGATCATGGACCACCCCAGCACGCGCATCCTTTCGTCGTGCTGCAAGATGTCCGACATCGTGGATGAAGGCATCACACGTGAGTGGCCCCTCCCTCCCGTCTGCTCCCCCCACCAGGGCTCCCCTCCCCCTTGGATACACCTCACAGTCGGGGAGTTGACTTGTCTACATTCACATTTGCATCTAGTTTTCCCCCTTTGCAGCCCCCTAGATGCCCTCCTTGCTATTGGTACCTTCCCAGCCAGATCTAGTTCCCTTAGCCCAGCGCTTTCAGCCCCTGGAGCCTCTTCACCGCTTTTCTCAGACTCCCGTTAACTCCTCGCTGCTCCTCCCCCATGCTGTGGGCAGGGTCCTGGCAGGGGAGGGGGAATGCTGGCTCCCTGCTCCAGGGTGGAGGAGCCCTGGGGTTGAGGGGCACAGAGCTGAGCCAGCGCTCTAGCGGGCTGTCCCCAGCACAGTACAGAGGGACGTTTCCTCCCTGCTCTGTACTGGGGCAGCATCGCAGCCCATGGCCCCACATCAAAGCTGCTGCTGCATTGTAGCCTGTGGAACCCCTCAGCCTGCTGCCAGCGAACATCCCTGTTCCCCTTGGCTTCCCCTCCCCCCATCCCGGTGGAGAGCGGCTGGGGCGGGTGGCTAGGACATACTGACCCGCGCCCAATGTTTGCTCTCTCCTAGTTGTGGAAGATATTAACAAGCGCCGGGAGCCAATCCCCAGCCTGGAGGCCATCTACCTGCTCAGCCCTGTGGAGAAGGTAGGAGCTCGGGCCTGGGGCAGCTGGATGGGGAGCAGAGGAGACCCCGGGGCAGCACCTAGTGCAGCCTGGAGGTGACGCTGTCCGGGGGGATGCGCAGCACAAGGTCAGGATGGGAATGGGGCCAGTAGGGGCTCCCCAAGAGGCTGTTTCCCCGGAGCTGGGCTTCGTGTTCTTTGCCACGTGAGGCACAGACTGTCCCCTAGACCTCTCCGCAGTGCAGTCCCGTGGGGGTTGGATGGGAAGGTGCAGCAGGCGGAGAGAGGCAACCTCAGCTAGGCTGACCAGATAGCAAGTGTGAAAAACCGGGACAGGTGTTGGGGGGTAACAGGAGCCTATAGAAGGGAAAAAAACTAAATATTGCGACTGTCCCTATAAAATCGGGACATCTGGTCACCCTAAGTCCTCAGCTGAGACTCAAAGTGAAGGAGAATCGCTGAGGCAGAGGCTCAGGTAGCAGGGGCTGTGGGGGAGGAGGCTCCTGCGTCTGCAGCAGGGAGGCCAGTGGAGGGAGACCAGGGGCAGGGGGGTGAAAACCAGCCCACCTCCCGATGGCATCATGCTGGGCCCTGAGTCCCCAGGGGCTGAGCATGGGCTGGGCCCTTCGGGCAGCAGGGAGGGGCCTTGGCTGGTGCTGACAACCCCTCCTCTCCCCCCTTTGCAGTCGGTGCAGGCTCTGATCGATGACTTCCAGGGCACCCCCACCTTCACCTACAAGGCAGCTCACGTCTTCTTCCTCAGCCGTGAGTATCTGGGGCGGGGAATCCCCCTGCCGGGAGCCTGGCCAGCGGCACACTGGAGCCTGGGGGTGGGGGGGTCCTTCTCTGCCAGCAGGCCAATGCGCAGCACCCTGATTACGCTCTGCCCTCCTGCAGGGGGATGCAGACCCAGCAGGCCAGACCGAACGACCCCACCGATCCCTTCCCCCCCCTTCTCCCCCATGGGCCTGCCTCCAGCCAGCACGGCTCACAGACACCTGCAGGGTGCGCCCAGAAAGGCGGCCTCTGGCTACCATTCCCAGCATGCATTGCTCCATCAGTCCCAACTGGGGTGTGGGAATGGTATACCCAGAATACCCAGTGTGTCAAGGTCACATCTGCTTCTCCCCATTACAGCCCAAGTCCCTGTTCCTCCTTGTGCATCATCCTGAGTTGTACACTCCAGTCACTTCCCCCTGCGGTGGGCTGAGGGCAGGGTGTGAGAAAGGGACTGCGTAGGAGAGATTGTGCCCCCGCCCTCCTCGCTGCTGATGCTGCAGAAGCCGAGAACCTGGCGTGACTCTGGTTCAGGGGGGTTGGACTCATAGTTGACTCCTGTGTGGCCCTGCTGACCTGCCCAGGTTCCCCACAGGTGTGCAGCACTACTGCCCCTGCTGTGCCCGTCCTGGCCCCGTCCGTGGGGGCTGGCGCTGTGCTGGTGGTCCTGAGCCCTGTGCCTGTCACCCCCACCCACTGCCTTTGCCTTGCAGCCTGTCCTGACCCTCTGTTCAACAAGCTGCGGAAGTCACGGATCACCAAGGCCATCAAAATCCTCAAGGAGATCAACATGGCCTTCCTGCCCTATGAGAGCCAGGTAAGGGGTGACCGGGCTTTGGAGGAGCAGGGCCGCAGGGCAGATGGGTGACGTATGACACCCCAACCTTAGTGTTCCACATGGCTCAGGGCGGGGACACCTTTCCCTTCTAGGGTCCTGGGTTTGACGCCAGCCCAGGGCAGCACGTTTTCCCCAATGGCTCGTTCTGTTCGTCCAGTGAAATAAGCGACAGCGGCAGACGCGCGTTGATGCCGGGTTTGCCTGTGGCTACGCTGGGGCTTTCGCCAGACTAGAAGCATGTCCAAGCCCCCTCCCCCAACATTGACTTCTCCAGGGCAGAGATACACCGCTGCAGCTCAGTAAGGACCTGAATCCGGGGCATCTTCATCCCAGGCTGGTGCATGAATCTCTGGGCCGCTGTCCCTCTACCACAACAGGAGTGGCTTTGGCAAAGGGATCTCTCCCTCACTAGGGGCTCGTTCCGGCTCCGCCAGGCTGGCCTGGTCCAACAGCGCATCTTAGGGGCGCGGTATGGGGCACAGCTGGCCTGACTGCCAGCAGTTGGCACCAGGGTCTGACCTCTGCTCCCCCCGCCCCCCAGGTGTACTCCCTGGACAGGCCACAGAGTTTCCACAACTGGTTCAGCCCCTGCTGCGCCTGGGAAAGGAACAAGGAGCTGGAGATGCTGGCAGAGCAGATTGCTTCATTGTGTGAAACCCTGGAGGAGTATCCAGCCATCCGCTACAGGAAGTGAGTGTGCCCGGGGGGAGGGGTACCCAGCCATCCGCTACAGGAAGTGAGTGTGCCCGGGGGGAGGGGTACCCGGCCATCCGCTACAGGAAGTGAGTGTGCCCGGGGGGAGTGGTACCCGGCCATCCGCTACAGGAAGTGAGTTTGCCCGGGGGGAGGGGTACCCGGCCATCCGCTACAGGAAGTGAGTGTGCCCGGGGGGAGGGGTACCCGGCCATCCGCTACAGGAAGTGAGTGTGCCCGGGGGAGGGGTACCTGGCCATCCGCTACAGGAAGTGAGTTTGCCCGGGGGGGAGGGGTACCCGGCCATCCGCTACAGGAAGTGAGTGTGCCCGGGGGGAGGGGTACCCGGCCATCCGCTACAGGAAGTGAGTGTGCCCGGGGGGAGGGGTACCCGGCCATCCGCTACAGGAAGTGAGTGTGCCCGGGGGGAGGGGTACTCGGCCATCCGCTACAGGAAGTGAGTGTGCCCGGGAGGAGGGGTACCCAGTTATCCCTTATAGGAAGTGAGTGTGCCATGGGGAGGTACCCAGCCATCCGCTACAGGAAGTGAGTGTGCCCAGAGGGAGACGGTTACCTGGTCATCTCCTACAGGAAGTGCGTGTGCCCCTGGGGGAGGAGCTGTTTCTACCCACAGGGTTTGTCTTTGCTGCAGGGCCCATGAAGATAACTTCCACCTGGCGCATGCTGTACTGGCCAAACTCAAGGTGTTCAAGACATACGAGCCCAGCATGGGAGAGGTGAGCGAGCTGTGCCGGCCACGCCCTCACCATGGGACAGAGCTGCGAGGGGAGGGGGAGTACATGAGAAGTAGAAGGAAGGAGGAGTGATTTAGAACCTGCTCGGAGATCCTGGCGGGGGGAGGGGTGGGGTCTAGACCCCCTTGGAGATCCTGAGGGCTCGGGAGAAAAATAGCATTCCCTGTGTGGTTGGACTAACGGCCCCAGCCCTTCTCTAACAATGGCCGTGGGCGGATCGCAAAGTGCTCTACAAAGGCCAGTGTCCTTATCCCCTCTCTATGGATGGGGAAACCGAGGCACCGACTGGGGAAGTGTGTGCCCAGCACAATCTCTGTTTATAAACAGGGCAGTTCGGTCACAGAAGTAAGCTTTGCACACAGAGCCTCTTCCACACCTGGACACTCCTGTCTGTGTGTGCTCCTACACCCATCACCGTGGTATCGGAACCTCACTAATGAATTCAGCCTCCCAGGGGAGGCAGGGGGGCCTGTGTTACAGATGGGAAACTGAGGCATGCAGGGAGTCTGTCAGAGCAGGAGTAGAACCCAGCTCTCCTGAGCCTTAGCCACAAGTCAGCCCTGACCCAGCTCCTGCCGTCCCCGTCCCACCCCCAGCAGAGGGGAGCTGCAAACCCACCCTGCCCTGGATTCTCGCATGGGAAACCCAGTGGCTCCTGTCTCCCTAGGAGAAGCAAAGTGATGTAAAATCCAAGGCCTGCCCAGATCTCTCCCTCCTGTTGCTTCTGCTCTTGCTTCCAGCCTTTGCCGAGCTGCTGGGAGACTGTGCACCTGTGACCAACTGGGAATGTTTGTAATATCTTTTATGAAGCCGATGCGTGCCTCAGTTTCCCCTATATGTTTCATGGCTTCTCTGGTGGGGCGTGGGGGGAAGGACTCTCAGGGAAGGTAAGAATCATGGTGTGGGGGGGTGTCACATCCCTGTCTTGGTGAAATGAAGAGAATCCAACCCAGATCAGCCTGGGGGCCAGAAAGACCATGACATCTCCAATGGCTCCTGGCTGGACACTCCCAGCAGGGAATCGGAGCAGGGGCCCCAGCTCGAGAACACAGGGTTGGGAAGGTTTGAGCTGGGGGATAAGTGGGGGAAGCTGGGAGCTCTCGCCTGAGAACTGACCAAGGTCAGACTGAAGAGGCCTGGTCTACAGGAGGCAATTGCCTCGCTCGGGGGTATGAGAAAGGCGGCGTCACTGAAGCGGCGCAGCTGCAGGGGTTTACATATAGACAGGCCCTGAGCGAGAGACCCGGAGCCTGAAAACAGGTTTCGCTGCAGCTCGGCCGGGCTCTGGGCTAACCAGAATGGCCTCTTGCTTTAACCTTCAGTGGGCTGGGCTGCCCGGGCTGGGGTCCAGGTGCCTAAGAAACCCGACTGTTCTGACAACGCTGGGGGAGTGGCCCTGTCACCCGGGCTGAGTGGCATCGGGCCCTGCGGAGTGGACGGGTCTGTCCCAGGGTCTGTCTCAGCTGGACTCGCTGGGCAGGGCTCACGGGGTGAAGCCCAGCGGTTCGGTCTCAGGAGGTGGGAGGCCGTATGGCTTGTCCTGGAGGAAGAGAGAGACCTGTTGGGGTCTGGCACAGCAAAGGGCTTCCTCCCAGAGACTTCCCCAGCTGGGGCCCTGGCACCGACCCTGTGGATCCATGAGCGCACCTTTCCTCTCTACTTTCCCATCCACCGAGGCAATGTTGTCTAGTGGCTAGAGCCTTGGACTGGGACGGGAGACCGAGGTTCTATTCCCAGCTGGGTGACCTTGGGCAAGTCACCTCCCCTATTTGTGCCTCAGTTTCCCCATCTGTAAAATGGGGATAATGATACCAGTCTCGGGCAGGGGGGCCCCCTCTGGGATAGCTGGCTGCCATGGCACAGACGCTCTGTAACTCACAGCTGGCAGCACAGGCCTGCCTCCAAAGGGGAGCCTGGCTCACACCTGGCTGCCCAAACCATCTACCCAGGGAAGGGATTGACAGCATGCTTGTTAACCACTGGAGCTACTTGCTGCAGCAGAGCTGGCTCCAGCCTGCAGCCCCCGTCTGATCTGTGCTATTCTCAGGAGCTGAGAGCGGCGCTGGGGAGGGCAAAGTCCTGCTCCGTGCACACCCTGCTCCTCTGAGCCCCCCCAGGGATATTCCTGAGACTCTTGCCAAGCCTCCCTGTCACAGGTGTCAGCACTATCCCTATGTTACACGGGGGAAACTGAGGCATGGAGCAGCGTGCCAGGAGTAGGTGGCAAAGGCAGGAATAGGAGCCAGGAGTCCAGACAGCACGCCCACCGCAGGGCCGGGAGGGCTGACTCAAGCTCCTGCTCTCAATGCAGTGCTGGCTCCATGCTGCACAATCCCGGCTGGCCAGTCCAGTGTGCCCCCGCCTTGCCAGCTGGCGCAGAACCCCAGGGACTCTTGTAGCATGGCCTCTAGCAGTCAGGTCTCCAAAGCCACCCAGCCCACGGTCACGGCGCCCTGGGGCCTTGTCTGCAGTAGTCCCTCTTGCCCTGATGTTTCCCAGCTGCCAGCCCTGAGGGGTAGCTGGCCCAGGCAGTGCTGTGGCACTCACCAGTGCACTAAGCGCCCCTCTGTTCTGGGGGGTGACCTGGTGGTTACGCCAGCCCCCATCTGCACTCGGGGATCCCTCCAGCCGAGCTGAACTGGCAAAGGTGTGAGCAGAGTCCGGGAGGGGCGCTGGGCATAGCAACCCCCCCAGGCTGGGTAGTGCTGGAGAGGAATGATGGTGCCAGTTCTGGGTTCATGTCCCTGCTTTGCCACAGACTTCCTGTGTGACCTTGGGTGAGTCACCCAGCCCCTCTGGGCCTCCATCCCCCTCTGCAATGGGGTGACAGCCCTGCCCAGCCCCACGTGCATGGGGGGGCAGGATGCAGCAATGATAGTGCTACAGTGGTGGGGTCCAGATACTCCTCCGAGAGAGGCGCTCCCCCGTCAGCCTCAACCCATTTACCCAGAGGCTGTGGAGACCAAGTGTGGCTGAAAATCGGGCTACGTACTGAGGTGGGACAGTTGGGGAAGGGTCAGGGGCTGTACGTCCCCGGCCCCCCTGACTGTTTGTGCTACCCAGCAAAGAGCAGACGCAGCCCCTTGCTGAGGTGCTCCTGGGTGGGCTTGGGTTCCACTGGAGCTGCTGGAGCCGGTTTCAGAGCAGTCTGCCATGGGAGCGCAGGGCTGGTCTCCTATCGCCACCTGCTGTGCTAAGAGGGCAGTGCATGCTGATCAGGCAGGGAGCGGGGGCTGGGCCAGCCCCTAATGATGTGGGTCTGAGATGCTGACCATTTGAGTGGTCTCTGTCCAGCTGGATGCTGGGGGGGGCCACCCAGGCTGGGAGTGGGGAGCTAAAGCCTCATATGGGGTCCCAGCTCAGATGCAAGGTGGGGCATCGGGATAACGTCCCATTGTCCCCCTCTGGGACCTTATATCAAAGAGTCTCTGGGCCTGGTGTTGGTTAACGATAGACTAGCCAGGGCCTTCTGGTGTAGTTCCCCCCCTTCCCACGCAGCATATGGGGCAGGGCGCAGTCGGGGGGCTGCCTTGTAAGGGGCATGCTCCCGTTGGTGGAGAGGCACGAGCAGAGAGCGTGCTTGGGGGAGTGGCCATTGCTATTTGCACGAGGGGCAGGTGGCCCGTCCCTGCAGGGGGCGTTGCAGCGCAGCTGGGTGGGGAGCTCTCCCTGCTGGTCAGGGCGGGACCCCAGGGCACGTCTCAGCTAGCTTGGTGGGTGTCTCCTGGCTTCCCCTGGGGTTGGGGGCTGGGCCACAGAGAGGGTGGGTGGTGAAGTTTCAGGCCCACCAGGGCCCATTGGATTGTGCCGTGTAAGCCAGGCCAGGAACCATCCGCCGGAGCAGGGGGTGACGGGTCTCTCGCTCCTTTGCCCCAGGGCCCCGACAAAGCCCGCTCTCAGCTGTTGATCGTGGACCGGAGCTTCGACCTGGTGTCCCCACTGCTGCATGAGCTCACCTTCCAGGCCATGGCCTACGACCTGCTCAGCATCGAGAACAACACCTACAGGTAGGGCCTGGCTGCCAGCAGGGGGCGCCCCGCACTCCTCCTCAGGCGGGCTGAGGGGATGTGACCCAGGCACCGGCACTGCTCTGTAGCTCCCACGCTCGGAGGAGGGGTGTCGCAGCCTGACCCCATCCCCCCTCCGCAGGTACGAGACAACGGGCACCAGCGACTCGCGGGAGAAGGAGGCGCTGCTGGATGAAGATGACGAACTCTGGGTGCAGCTACGCCACATGCACATCGCTGACGTCTCCCAGTGAGCGCGCTCAGCCCTGCCCCTGACACGCCCCTCTGTGCCCCGTCCATCACCCCGGATATGCCCCTCCGTGCCCCACCCAGGGCCGGGACCCATCCGCCCCCGCCCTCCCCGGACACACCACTTTGTGCCCCACCCAATGCCTAGTCCCGGACTCGCTACCCCCCCCTTCGGTACACCTCTCCCCTCCCCGCCCAGTGCCAGGACCCCCTACCCCCACTTTGGCACAGCCCTCTCCTCCCCGCCCACTGCCAGGACCTCCCCCTCGGACACACCTCTCCCACCCAGTGCCAGGACAGCCCACCCCGTTGACACCCCCCCTCTTTTCCAGTGCCGGGACTTCCCCCATCCTCCCCTTCAGACACAGCCCTCCCCACCCTGGGGCCCCCTCGGACACACCCCTCCCCTTCCCTTCCCACCCAGTGCTGGAACCCCACTCCCCCTTGGATACACTCCTCTCCCACCCAGTGCAAGGACACCCCCCAGCAACACACCCCTCTCCTGCTCACTGCCAGGACTCCCCCTTCCCCTCCCACCCAGTGCTGGGGCCTGTCCCTCAGACATGCTCCTCTCTGAGTGCTGAGACCCCCTGGACCCAGCCCCTCTCCCCAAAGGACCCCTGAGCGCTCCCTTCCAGAGCAACTGTCTGCATCTCCTCTTGGGGATCCCCCTGGACACTGTCTTCCCCCGATCCCAGGATCTCCCCAGGCACCTCACAGCCCCTTGAGTGAGTCCCTCACTGACCTCCTGCTGGGCCTGCCTCTGCCCCCAGGCCCCACCCCCATCAGGGCACCAGGAGCCCCCAGAGGTGCACTGAACTCTGCCTTGGGGTAACTTGGGAAGAGCCCCCCCCCCGCCCCATCTGAGACTCTCGAGGCAGAGAACCGTGGTGCCCGTGGGGTGGGGGCTCCATCCCCTGTAGCATAGGAGAGGGCACCCCCTACCTCTAAGGCAGTGCCTGGCTCCAGCCTGACCCCTCTCCCTGCTGCAGGAAGGTGACTGAGCTGCTGCACACCTTCTGTGAGAGCAAGAGGCTGACCACGGACGAGGTGCGGTGGGGGCTGGGAGGGGGAGCGATTGGGGAGTCTGGGACGGGGGGACCCATCCCACTGCCACTGATGGGGAGGGGAGGCTGCCCTGCTGCCCTAGGAGGGGTTGGGGGGGGGCTGTCCAATTGCTCCCAGGGTTTGCCTGTAAAGGGCTAAGAGGTGTATGTGGAGCCCCCTGCCCCGCAGCCAGAGCTCTGGAGCTCCCCACGGTGAGGGAGGGCAAAGGCCCATGGGGCGGGGTCAGAAAGCAGGGTCAGGGCCTTGCAGGGAGAGCTGCAGGGAGCCAATGCTGGCATCTCCCTGGCCCGCTGCCGCTTTACACCTCAAGGGGCACTCGGGTTGCGGGGCTCCCGTCTCATTCCAGCTGGCCTGGGAAGAGCAGGTCTAACCCAAGCCACAGCCACACGTGGCCTGAGTGACCCACCCTGGCACGCGTGGTTGGGCTGCTGCGGCTGTCCCCAGGCGAGGCCTCTGCCTTGCAGGGGGCTCTGTGTGCTGGGAGGGGCCGGGATCTCACCACCGCCTCCCTCCAGGCCGACATCGAGGACCTGTCCCAGATCCTGAAGAAGCTGCCTGAGTACCAGAGAGAGCTGAACAAGGTAACGGGGCTGGGGCTGTTAGTGGGGGGGGGCAGGGCATTCAGTGGGGCTGATGGGGGGGCAGGGTGCTCTGTGGGGCTGGTGAGGGACAGTAGGGACTCTCTGGGGGGCGGGGCACTCTGGGGCACTCCGCTTTACTGCCTGATGAGAGCTTCTGACCTGTCCCATCGAGCAGAGCCATTTCCCCCCCAGGTGCTGTGTGGCACCATGGGCAGCAGCCTGCCCGTCAGTGCCCAGAGCTGCCATGTTAGCCGCAGCAATGGCAGCCCTTGGGTAACGCCCACGCCTTGCTGCTGCAGCTCTCGGGAGAGGGCCTTGGTGGGCTTCCAAACCAGCCCGTTGGAGCCACTCCTGGTGCCACTGGGCCACGTGCCAACAGAAAGCTCCTGGCCACTGGCACAGGTACCCCGACACCTGCTGGTCTCCAAGCCCCCAACCTCATGCTGACTAACAGAGAAGCCGTGGGCTGATTTGGAAGCTGCTCCCTCCTCCTGATCCTCCCCTCCAGCTGCCCCACTCCATCCCAGAGGTGGCTGCACTTCAGTGCTGGGCAAAACAATCCCTATATACTCGGCTTACACAGCCGATTGGGGCTGCTCCTCTGGCCAAGGGGCCCTCCTTGGGGGCTGGGGGTGCTCTGGACCAGCCGGTGATGCAGTGCCGCAGTAAACTCCCCCCTGTCCCGGTCTCTCCCCGCAGTACTCCACGCACCTGAACCTGGCCGAGCACTGCATGCGGCACTTCAAAGGGACGGTGGAGAAGCTGTGCAGCATGGAGCAGGTGGGTCTGTGGGCAGAGCCTGGCTGGGGGCCAGAGTCTGGCTCATGGACTCAACCCGGAGAAAGGGGTCTCAGAGCCGCAGGCTCGCTGGAGCCAGGGCCAGCCCCCCCATGTAGCACCGCGGGTGCAGAAGGGGGACATGGGGCTTGGGTTACTCCCTGGGGGCCCGTTGCTCACCCCAGGGGGAGCTGACCCCAGGGAGGAGGGGGCCCTGGCACAGGGGGTAGGCGACCTGTGGGTCGTGGGGCCATTGCGTCTCCCATCCTGCTGTGGGGCAGGAGGAAGCGGAGCAGCCTGACCTGGGCCTTGTGTGTGCGCCCCCCTCCCCCCCAGGACCTGGCCATGGGGACGGACGTGGATGGGAAGGTGATCAGGGACCCGATGGAGATCATCCGGCCCGTCCTGCTGGACCCCAGCGTGCAGGCCTGCGACAAGACGCGCATCATCCTGCTCTACATCTTCCTGAAGAACGGTAACGCCACAGGCCTGCAGGGCGCAGCTCTGGGAGGCCTGCTGCTGCAGGGGGTGCTCCTGGAGGCGGGGCCCAGGCCTGTGGGGCTGGGGGGGAATAGCACTGCTCAGACTGGCACGCCCCCCAGCCACGCAGGGCGTCTCCCAGCCAGCCGCTTCCCGGGGCCTGTGTCCAGCCTGGCTCTACGGCCCTGTCTCCCCTCTGCCCACCTCTCGGTGCCTGCGAGCCAGACAGTGTGCCGCGCCCACGCTCCGCACTGCCCCCTGGGGTCAGACCTGGCGGCCTTTGCTCCCTGCTGCTGCCTTCCCAGCAGTGTCCGCCCTCCACGATTCCCCCGGCCCATTCTCTGCAGGGAGGGGAAATGGAGACACACCCCCGGAACGGCCCCCCCCCGGCCCGTTCTCTGCAGGGACGGGGGATGGAGACGTACACCCCGAGCAGCCCCCTGGCCCATTCTCTAGCTCCCCCTGGCAGTGCAGAGGGAGTCCCCCTCCCCCTGATCTGGGCTCCCCCATCTGCAGCCAGTCTTAAGGACCCAGGCCTCGGCTCTGACACTGTACCTGACTGGCTGCAGATGGGGGAGCCCAGATCAGGGGGAGGGGGACTCCCTCTGCACTGCCAGGGGGAGCTAGAGAGACCCCTGCCCCCTGCTCCCGAGAGAACCTCTGGAGGGAGGGAAGAGCATCAAGAACCTAAATTCAGTCATTAACTGCGTGCGGTCTAGTGGGTTAGAGGGGGGCTGGGAGCCAGGACTCGTGGGTTCTACCTAGGGTGACCAGATGTCCCGATTTTATAGGGACAGTCCTGATATTTGGGGCTTTTTCTTATATAGGCACCTATTACCCCCCACCCTCTGTCCCGATTTTTCACACTTACTATCTGGTCACCCTCAGCCAGTTCTACCCCCAGCTCTGGGAGGGGTAGGAAGAGCAGGATCTCAGGGAGGGGTAGGAAGAGTTCTACCCCCAGCTCTGGGAGGGGTAGGAAGAGCAGGATCTCAGGGTTTGATCAGGGAACTAGGACTCCTGGGCCATGGACTGAATGTGCCAAGGCTGTGGGTGCGTCCCAGGGGTGCTAGCGCTGACCTGTCTCTCCCCATGCAGGTGTGAGCAAGGAGAACCTCGCCAAGCTGATCCAGTGTGCCAAGATCCAGCAGCTGAGCGGCAGCATCAACAACATGGACTTCCTGGGCATCTCTTTCACGCCTGGGGTAAGGGAATGGGGCCAGGGGCCAGCAGCTGTACCCATGGCAGGGGAGCCCAGGCCATCCTGGAGGTGCCCTCCATGGCAGTGACCTACTCCCAGCACAAAGGTGGCCTCTGCCCCATCCAATGGGGTGACGCCCTCCCCATATGAGGGTGACCCCCGAGTTACTCCCCATCTGGGGTGACCTCTTCTGCCCTGCAGAGGACCCTGGGGGTCAGGACCTCAGATCGCCAGGGAGCTGGAGCTGGTGACCACTGCATGGGGTGGCCATGTGACGAATGGGGGGAAGCGTCTCTGTTCTCGCATCAGTCTCTCTCCCCTCCTCTCTCTCTCTCTCTCTCGCTCAGTGATCCATTCTGTTCTTTTCTCTGCCCCTCCCCTGCCAGCCCGGCTGGAGCGACTCAGGTAGGCTGCGCTCTCCCTGTCTGCCCCCGTTCCCATCCCGCACCCCCTCCCTGCTGCCTCTCACCCCCTCTCCCTTCCTCCCCCAGAGCGGGCAGCTGCGACCCGAGAGGAAGGTGCGGCCGGAGTCCACCTACCTGCTTTCCCGCTGGACCCCCAGGCTCAAGGACGTCATGGAGGTACCAGGCCGTCTGCTTCCTGGCCTTGGGGGTGGGGGTCACACCTGGCAGGCTGGGCCCAAGGGGGAGGGGCTGGTTTGGGGTCAGCCATGTGTGGAGCCCTGCATATCCGTGCACCATTTCTGCGGATAGTGGATCGGTTGCAGATACAACCGGGTCGGGCTCTACTCCCCAGCAGCGCCTGGCCCACGGCATCCAGCTCAGGCAGCCTGGGGGGCACAGCGCGCTCGGGGCCGCCGGCCAGCAGCCAGTGGCTGGGCGACAGGTCGGAGTCGGGGCTGGCTGGCACCCACTCGCCTTGCCACGCTGAGCAGCACCAGCGTCCCCACCAGCTCCCGGGCAGCACCCCACTGTGATGCAACATGCTTTGCTGCTGCCGTGTACCGTCGCTTGTGACCTCCCAGGAGCATCACTTGATGAGAAACCCCTCCCCCCAGCCCCTACCCCCTCCACGCTGCCCCTTCTTGAGACCCCGCCCCCGCGCTACCCATTCTCCTCTAGACCCTGCCCCCTCCACGCTGCCCCTTCCCCCAAACCCCCACCCCTCCAAGCTGCCCCTTACCCCCAAGCCCCACCCTCGCGCTGCCTCTTCCAAGCAAGACCCCTTCCCCCCCTCGCTAGCCCTTGTGAGGGCTTGCTGCTACCCATGAGGATGCGGATACAGACGGCTAGTGGATCGCGGGCTGATGCACATCCACATTTTTGTATCCGTGCAGGGCTCTAGCCATGTGAGGGGCTCATCAGAAAGTGCTCTCCTGCTGCCATCCTTAGGGGTCTTAGGCTAGGTCTACACTACCCGCCTGAATCGGCGGGTAGAAATCGACCTCTCGGGGATCGAATTATCGCGTCTCGTCGGGACGCGACAATCGATCCCCGAATCGACGCTCTTACTCCACCAGCGGAGGTGGGAGTAAGCGCCGTCGACGGGAAGCCGCGGAGGTCGATTTTGCCACCGTCCTTACAGCGGGGTAAGTCGGCTGCGATACGTCGAATTCAGCTACGCTATTCGCGTAGCTGAATTTGCATATCTTAAATCGACCCCCCCCTGTAGTGAAGACCTGCCCTTAGATCATAGACACGAGTGCAGGGCAGTTGTCTTACCCGGTACTGAGATGCTGCCACCTCTGGGGTGGGGCAGAGGCGGTTTATACAGGGGTCCCTCACTGGGGCTGAATTCCTCCTGAGGACTGGCAGGCAGCTGTTAACAGCCGCACAGCAGCACTGCCCGAGAGTCTAGGGCAGGAGGTGATCAGCGTGTGGGGCTGGAAGTGCAGGGGATCCAGGCAGCACACTGTCATGACTGGCACTGGAAACTGAATGGCCGGCAGGGTCCTTGGCCTAACCTCCAGTGAGCAGCAGCTGTTTGACGTTCATCTAAAGGACGAACTCCTGCAGCACAGTACTGGTCACTGACTGACCGGGGAGAGCGCCCCCTGCTCAGCCCCCCGCCCGCTCCCTGCAATACAGCGCCCCCTAGCGCCGCACTGGGGCCAGCACTGACTGACCGGGGAGAGCCCCCCCTGCTGAGCCCCCCGCCCGCTCCCTGCAGGACAGCGCCCCCTAGCGCCGCACTGGGGCCAGCACTGACTGCCAGGGGAGAGCGCCCCCTGCAGAGCCCCCTGCCCGCTCCCTGCAATACAGCGCCCCCTAGCGCCGCACTGGGGCCAGCACTGACTGCCAGGGGAGAGCGCCCCCTACTGAGCCCCCCGCCCGCTCCCTGCAGGACAGCGCCCCCTAGCGCCGCACTGGGGCCAGCATTGACTGCCAGGGGAGAGAGCCCCCTGCTGAGCCCCCCGCCCGCTCCCTGCAGGACAGCGCCCCCTAGCGCCGCACTGTGGCCAGCACTGACTGCCAGGGGAGAGCGCCCCCTACTGAGCCCCCCGCCCGCTCCCTGCAATACAGCGCCGCCTAGCACCGCATTGGGGCCAGCACTGACTGACCGGGGAGAGCCCCCCCTGCTGAGCCCCCCACCCGCTCCCTGCAGGACAGCGCCCCCTAGCGCCGCACTGGGGCCAGCACTGACTGCCAGGGGAGAGCGCCCCCTGCAGAGCCCCCCGCCCGCTCCCTGCAATACAGCGCCCCCTAGCGCCGCACTGGGGCCAGCACTGACTGCCAGGGGAGAGCGCCCCCTGCTGAGCCCCCCGCCCGCTCCCTGCAAGACAGCGCCCCCTAGCGCCGCACTGGGGCCAGCACTGACTGCCAGGGGAGAGCGCCCCCTACTGAGCCCCCCGCCCGCTCCCTGCAATACAGCGCCGCCTAGCACCGCATTGGGGCCAGCACTGACTGACCAGGGAGAGCCCCCCCTGCTGAGCCCCCCGCCCGCTCCCTGCAGGACAGCGCCCCCTAGCGCCGCACTGGGGCCAGCACTGACTGCCAGGGGAGAGCGCCCCCTACTGGGCCCTCCGCCTGCTCCTGGCAGTACAGCGCCCCCTAGCGCCGCACTGGGGCCAGCACTGACTGACCGGGGAGAGCCCCCCCTGCTGAGCCCCCCGCCCGCTCCCTGCAATACAGCGCCCCCTAGCGCCGCACTGGGGCCAGCACTGACTGCCAGGGGAGAGCGCCCCCTGCAGAGCCCCCCGCCCGCTCCTGGCAGTACAGCGCCCCCTAGCGCCGCACTGGGGACATAAAGCACCCTCTGCTGACTCACTAGCACCCCCCAGCACCCACTGGCTTTTCCTTAGAGGTCTCCTATCCAAGCACTGCCTGGGCCCAAACCTGCTTAGCTTGTGAGAGGTGACATGGTCGCTCCTTCCCCCAATGCCTGCTGGGGGCTGAGCCCCTCATCCCCCTGCCCTGTGGGGCACTCTTCAAGGGGGTGAGGGGCACACTTAGTTGCCTTCAGCCTACTGCCTTGGGGCTCCTCCAGGCCAAGAATTAACCCCCCACACCTGAGGGAGGCTCCCAGGCCCCTGCTCCAACACTGTGATGGTTCCTCCTGTGGGATTTTGGGGCAGGCAGTTGTGGTAGCCTCAATCCTGTGCCTAATCCAACCCCCCCACCCCCACCCCCACGCTAGCCGCAGCTCGGCAGGCCTTAAGCCTCACTGTACAAGTCAAGGCAGCGGATTAATGTAAAAGCCCCTATTATGTGGTATTAGGATGTATCATAGCCTGGGCCCCCTGCGTGGCTGGGACACACCTCATGGGGCAAGAGGCAGGGCCTGGATCTGCCCGCAGCAGGGAAGGGGCACTGAGGGCAGCCCCCTGCCTCCCTCCTCCCCCAAGTGAGGGGCCCTGGATCCGGCTGCAGGAGGTCTCTGCCCTCCCCATAACGGTGGATGGGTGGGGAGTTCACAGCAGGGCACTGAGCAGCTGAGGGGAAGGTGGGGAGATGGAGGGGGCATCACGGGAGGAGTCAACGTGCTTTTTGCTGGCTTCCCATGTCCCACCCCAGAAAGGGGGCCCCAGGCTGCTCCCACAGGGACTGTCAATCATTCAGGGAGGAGCCGTCCCAGCCCCTCCCCCCAATGGGGCCTGGCTTGGCCACCAGGTCCAAGGTTCCTGCTGCTTAGCCCCTGCTGACCTGTCCTCTTCCCCCCTCCCCCTGTCCAGGACATCATTGAGGAGAAATTGGACACCAAGTTGTGGCCCTTCATGTCAGACGTGGTCCCTACCACCAGCTCTCAGGCTGCTGTCAGGTAAGGCTGAGCCCGGCTGGGCTGTGGGGGGCAGAGCCCTGACACCCTCCCACCCCCCCGGGTGTAGGAGCCTCTGTGCCTGGGAGTGTGTGGCCAGGACCCTGCCCTCTACGGGGGAGGGGGTGTCCAAGAGCCTGGAGCCCTGGACCCATCTCACCATGTCCCCACACCCCAGCAGGCCCTCAACACACCAGGGCTCAGGATGGAGGAAAGGGACTGGCTGAGCTTTAGACAGCACCCCCAGCCCAGGGCAGGTGCCACCCTCCCCTACTCCCTCTTGCCTCCTTTGGGACTCCTGTCCCACTGCCTTGGGCAGGGCCTGCTCCCCATCCCCCTCCAGGCCCTGCCCTTCCATCTGGCCTTACCTCAGCGAGCCCCTGGTAACCACACTGCCCCTCTCCCCCCAGCCCCCGCTTCGGGCAGTGCCCATCCCTCCGCCTGGCATTCCGTCAGCGAGCCCCTGGTATCTACACTGCCCGTCTACCCCCCAGCCCCCGCTTCGGGCAGTGCCCACCTCTCCGCCTGGCATTCCCTCAGCGAGCCCCTGGTATCCACACTGCTCCTTTCTCCCCCAGCACCCGCTTCGGGCATTGGCACAAGAGCAAGCCAGCGGCCGAGTACCGGACGGGCCCGCGCCTCATCATCTACGTGCTGGGTGGGGTGACCATGTCTGAGATGCGCTGCGCCTACGAAGTGACCCGGGCCACCAAGGGCGAGTGGGAGGTGGTGATCGGTGAGTGGGGCGAGTCCTGGGGGGAGAGGTGGCTGGAATGCCCAGGTCAGGGACAGTCGGGACCCCCTGGGAGGGGGAGACGCTAGAACTGCCTGCCTAGCACCCACAGGGCGCCCCTGCCACCCTCTGTCCTCCCGCACCCGGGGGCCTGGGAATAGATGCACTTGCCCCACCTGCCTCAGCCACGCATGGCCTGTATCTAGACACCTGATCTCCTAGTCCCTGGCTCCCCAGGCCTCTCCTTGCCCAGGGACCATGTGTGAGGGTCCAGTCAGACACCCCCAGTAACACCCATAGGGATATGGCTCACCCCCTGCACACACCCCTCTAAGACTCAAGGGTGAGGAACGCTGTCAGCGCATGGATTCTTGCCTGGCCATGCAGGGTACAGCGGCACAAGGGGTGCGGTGCCAGGCCGCGGCGGGCAGGAGACAGCCCCTCCCCCCCTGCACTAGAGCAGGGTCCAGCTGCAAGGATGGGGGAGATGGTGATGCCAGCCTCATGCCCGCCTCACTGTGCCCACCGCTGCCAACCACCTCTCTCCCCCCCAGGTTCCAGTCACATCCTAAACCCCAAGAGCTTCCTGGATGACGTCCAAACCCTCGACCAGGAGGCCCCTGAGGAGGTCTAGAAGCAGCCCCCTCCCCGCAGAGACTCTGCCCCCCACAGCTCGCTGCCCCCAGAGCCACCTGCTCTTCGCAATAAAGCACCTTCCCCGCTACTCTTGGCAGCGCTGTCAGTTCTTGGGGAGGGACGGGAGAGGGGACGGGACCCCCAGGCTGCTTGGCTGTTAGGGCAGGGGGCAGGCCAGGCTCCCATCTAGGGTTGTGGCCCTCTGTGCCCCATGGCCACCGCCCCACTGATGGGATAGGGGAAGAGTCAGACTCCGTTATGTACAGCCTCAGCCATTCCTAACTCCCCTCCCTGGGACCCAAGGCATAGCCCCTCCCCCTCCTGTCACCCCTCTGCCAGCGATGGGGGGCGCACAGAGGCTGCTACCAGCGACCGGCTTTGGGGGGGATGTGATCCAGCCACTGAGCCCCAGGCTGTGTCTGTCCAGTCTGCAAAGGGTTAAAGAAAACCCCCCTTCTGCCCCCATCTCATCCCCCTTCACTGCCTTGGGGTGCTGGCCCAGCCCTGGCTCCCTGCACCCCTCCCAGCACAGCCTGGCACCCTGCCTCTCGGTGGGAACCTCGGCTCCCCCTCTCCAGCCCAGAGCCCCCCTGCTTCCCAGCTGGGCATCTGATATCACCTCCCCCAAGCCCCGCCTCTGTCCATTGTCTTCTCTTCAGGGAAACAGGGTTGTAAACCGGGGCCTCCTCTCCCCTCTTCTGTCCTCTGGCTGGAATCGGCTGGTTAGGTCACTGGGTGCTCACTCTGCAGCCCATTGTCCGCCCACTGGCCAGAACCGGCTGCAGCTCCTAAGCTGGGCCTCCGGGTCGCCAGGTCACCGGTCGCTGGGGTATCCATCCTCCAGGCCATCGGCTGGGGCCCCAAGTTCTCTCTCTGGTCCTCTGCAACAACAAACTCCCTCTCCCCTCACCTTGTTAAACCAGTAACACCCAGGGAAACTGAGTCCCACCCCCTCCGCATGCAAACCATTGAAACCCCACTGAAAACAAGAAACGCCCCCACTTCGTCACAGCATAGCACAGCTCACAGGCCTGAAGCCTCCCTCCCACCTTGTGGGGTGCACGACTATGTGCCCCCGGGGCACCAAGGGAGCAGGGGATGGGCTGGGAGAGGGCAGGAGGGGCCATGGCCTGTGCGCAGGGGGAGCAGGCAGAGCCGACCGGGGTGCAGAGAGACTGGGGTGTGCTGGGCTGAGGGAGGCCAGGCCTGAGGCCCTGAGAGCTTCCCGTGCTGTGTTCAACTCTCAATAAACCCTCCTGTTTTATGCTGGCTGAGAGTCACTCCGGTCTAGAGAACAGGGTTGCATCAACCCCTTTGGGGGTGGAGGCCCAGGGGTCCAGAGCGAGTGGACTCCCTGAGGGGGCCCACAGCGAGAAACAGGTGTGCTAAGGCTCCGAGAGGTGCGGCTCCAGGAGGTGGAGGGGCCTGACCCCGAGAGAGAGTGTACCCCCGCGAAGGGCTGTATCACTAACAGGGGCACCCCCACGGACTGCATGGGGCCAGGAGTGGGCACGATCTGTGAGTCCGTGACAACGTGGTGTCAGAAGTGGGATTGTTCGTGGATGCACCCTGTAGACATGGGCTGCGAGCGCCGGCGCTTTGCGGTGAGTGGCTGCCAGTGATAGAACGAGGGTATTGAACGGAACCAGCCTGGAAATGGCCTAGAACCAGCTCCGTAAGAGCGACCTGGCACGTCTGTGCAGGGAGAGGGGGCTGAGCGTGGGGAGGCTCACTAAGGAGCGGCTGATTGCTCAGCTTGTAGAGAATGACCCGTCTGAGGTGCAGGCTCCAGACCCCAGGGGGGCTCCCGGGGTGCCCGGAGAGCTGGGGAGTAGCCGTGGAGGCAGTCTGTATAGTGACCGGGAGTGGGTCAGACCTGACTCCCCAGTCAGTACAGGGAGACCCCAGTCAGGTTCCTCCCTAGAGGAGACTGGAACTGCAGCTGAAAGCAAAGGAGCGGAGGCTGGTGGACCGTGTAGAACAGCGGAAGCACGACTTGGAGATGGACGAGAGGCGGGCCAAGAGGGCCTGCCGGGGGGTAAGTGGGGAAGGGCCCCAAGCCGCCAGTGGTGTGGGGAATCTAGACACCAAACTGCTGCCCCAGTTCGAAGGGGGCGGGATATTGATGCCTACCTCACAGCCTGTGTGAAGGCTTGTGAACTGAACCAGATTGACCGCGCAGACAGGCTTCGCTGGCTGACCCCCCTGCTGGGTCCCAAAGCCATACAGGCATTCAGCCAAATGGATGGTGTTGAGAAGGGGGACTATGACCTGTTCAAAGAGGCTTTGCTGCTGAAGTTTGAACTGACCCCCGAGGCGTACAGGAAACGATTCCAGGGCGTACGCAAGACCCCAGGTGTTTCTTACAAGGAGGTCGCCAACCTGCTGGGGGAATATCTCCGCAAGTGGGGGAAGGGCGCAGGGGCCACTACCGCAGAGGACGTGTATAACCTGGTGGGGTTGGAGCAGCTGTAGGACATCTGCCCTCTGGACCTAAAGATGTGGTTAGTGGACCGGAAGCCCAAAGATCTGCGCAGTGCAGGGGCACTGGCAGATGAGTTTGTGGACAGCAGATCGGGGGCAGGAGGGAGACCCACATCAGGGACTCATAAGGGGAGTCACCCAGAGACCTCTCAAAGGTGGGACCCCAACTCAGGGGTGCCCGGGAATGCCGGGGCGGGGCCACCCCCGTCGTGGGACTTGAGGGACCTGAAATGTAATTACTGTGGCCAAAAGGGGCACAAGATGGCACAGTGCCTGAAGATGAAGGAAATGGCAGCCAAGCAGAACCCGCGGGGTGTTAACTGGGTGGAAGCCCACCGAGAGGGGGCACCGCCGGGCCCGGGGGCTGCAGTCGAGAGGGCTGTGCCAGGGGGAGGGGATCACCAGGCCAGCAGGGGAAGGCGGGGTCCCAGGTCCAGAGCACCCGTACCCAATCCGCCGGGTGAGCGTGGGACAGGGCCCGGGGGACAATCTCCACATCATCCCCATTGAGGTGGGGGGAAGGAGCGTCCAGGAGTTCTGGGACACGGGTGCAGAGGTGACGCTGGCGCGGTCCGAGGTGGTGGACCCAGACCAGCTAGTGCCTGATGCCTACCTGACCCTGAGGGGAGTGTTTGAGCCCCCCGTCAAGGTGCCTGTAGCGAGGATACACCTGAAATGGGGGGGCTAAGGAGGGACCCAAAGAGATCAGGGTGCACGATCACCTGCCTACCGAGGTGCTAATGGGTAATGACTTGGAGAACTGGCCGGATGGCATTCAGAGCGCCCTGGTCCTTACCCGGAGCCAGAGCCAGCGAAGGGCACGGGAACTCCTGAGCGGGGGGCTGAAGCGCCGAGGGTAGGGCTCGACAGGGTTGGGCCGGAGCCTCCGTCCCAAGGTGGGGAAACTGAGGCGCCACCAGCCAGGGCTGTATCCTCAGACCCAGCAGCTGAATTCCAAATGGAGCTGCAGGTGGATCCCTCCTTGGAGAAACTGAGGGCCCTGGCCGGCCACAGCAGTGCACGGTCCCAGGAGGAGGACCGCCGGGAGCAATGCCTGTGGGAGAAGGGATTCCTGTACCGGGAATGGGCTGGTTCAGGGCGAACTGAATCTTGGAAAGTCGGGAGGCAGCTGGTGGTTCCCCAGAGGTACTGCCGAAGGGAGGGGGTGCAGTGGGACTGGGAGGTGCAGGCCGAGGGGAGGGGGTGCAGTGAGATTGGGGGTGCAGGCTGAAGGGAAGGGGTGCAGTGGGACTGGGGGGTGCAGTCTCTGGGGAGGGGGTGCAGTGGGACTGGGGGGCAGGCTGAAGGGAGGGGGTGCAGTGAGATTGGGGTGCAGGCTGAGGGGAGGGGTGCAGTGGGACTGGGGGGTGCAGGCTGAAGGGAGAGGGTGCAGTGAGACTGGGGGGCAGGCTGAAGGGAGGGGTTGCAGTGGGACTGGGGGGCAGGCTGAAGGGAGGGGGTGCAGTGAGATTGGGGGTGCAGGCTGAGGGGAGGGGGTGCAGTGAGATTGGGGGTGCAGGCTGAGGGGAGGGGTGCAGTGGGACTGGGGGGTGCAGGCTGAAGGGAGGAGGTGCAGTGAGACTGGGGGGCAGGCTGAAGGGAGGGGGTGCAGTGGGACTGGGAGGTGCAGGCTGAAGGGAGGGGGTGCAGTGAGACTGGGGGGCAGGCTGAAGGGAGGGGGTGCAGTGGGACTGGGAGGTGCAGGCTGAGGGGAGGGGGTGCAGTGAGATTGGGGGTGCAGGCTGAAGGGAGGGGTGCAGTGAGATTGGGGGGGCAGGCTGAAGGGAGGGGGTGCTGCCGGACAGTCGGGGGGCAGCTCTGGTAACTGCTGTCTGGAGAACCGGGGAGGGGATCGCGCCAGCTGTGAGTCCCAGGGGAGCCCCCTCTTCCCCGGTGGTCTCTACCTGCAACCCCCTGAGTTGGGGGTCTGGTGCAGTTTCTGGGGTGGGGGGCACCCCGCTTCCATAGCGGTGGGAGCCCTGGCGTTCCCGGGGCCCTCGTGGCGGGTCTGCGCCGCCCCGGTTTGAAGCTGCAGCTTTGTCTCCTTATTGCCTAGAAGTAACTTTCCCGCAGCCTGCGCCAGCCAGCCTGGGCGCGCGGGGAAACCTGGAGCTGGAGCGCGGAGCCGGCTTCTCTCGGTGCCCCCGGCCGGCGCCCGGCTCCCTTGTCGCCCTTCCCCCACTCTGCGGGCGCGGCCTCCTGCCCCTGAAATCCCCACGAGCCAGGCGCAGAGCGTGGGGCGGGGGGATCCCATTGCATTGTGGTGGGGCTGTGCAATGGGGGGCTCGTGGTGACTTGTTGCGGGGGGAGCAGGGCGGGAGCTGAACTTGTGTTTGAGGTCACGTTTGTTGTGGTTCAGTGTGTGGAACAGGGCAGAGGTTCTCAATCGTTTTCTTTCCGAGCACCCCTGCTCCCCTCCCGCACCAACATGCTATAAAACCTCGACAGCCCACCTGGGCCACAATAACTGGTTTTCTGCATGTACAAGTCAGGACCGGCAGTAGAGGGTAGCAAGCAGGGCAATTGCCTGGGGCCCCATGCCAAGGGGCCCCCACAAATCTACATCGCTCAGGCTTCAGCCCCAGCCCGCGGGGCTCAGGGACCTGGGCCTTGGAAGGAAGCCAGCAGGGATGTTTTTTGCACATGGGACTGGCTGGAAAGGCAGACTTGGATTTCTGATCAAGGAAAGTGGTTGGGGAATGGTCTCTGTTCGTGCTTTGTAAATAAACAGGACTGTACTGCAGAAATACTGGACTCCACCTCAATTTCTCCTCCGAATGGAAACAACTTAGCGAGGCCTCCAATAGCAGCGAACTGCTGAGACCAACAGGCGCACCACATGTCAGGAGCACAGCTGGGAATGGAACTTGGGAGTCCTGGCTCCCAGACCCACCAATCACTCAAAACCAGTCTTTTCCCCAACCTGGGACTAGAACCCAGGAGTCCTGGCTTCTAGCCTCTCCTTCTGTAACTCACTAGACCCTGCATGCTCCCAGACCCAAGGATAGAACTGAGGTGCCCTGACTGCCAGTGCCCCCCTGCTCTAACCACTAGACTCTGCTGTCTCTGAGCCCAGTAATGCCCTTCTTTGTGAATCACTTCAATTTCCTTCCTGCATCTGACTGCAGTGTGAGATCTGGGTGTGGGGGCTGCTCAGGGGGGCAAGGCAGGCCGAATAGGGAGTGGCTCTCTGGGAATCCTGTTTCCAGGGCAGGGCTAGGAGCCCTGATATTGGGGCTGTTGGAACCGGACAGGGCCGAGCCCTGTAGACCGGGCGGCATGCGCCTGGGCGGGCAGGCAGTTAGGCTGGGCCCCCCCGTTGGCTCCCAGTAGAGTCTCTGCAAAGCCAGCTCTGCCCCCCTCACCCGGGTTGTGGGCTCCAGGCAGAAATGGCTGGCACTTGGGGGGAGTGAGGGCAGTCACTGGCTGAGTGGTGTCAGCCTGGGTGGCCCCACAGTCACCACTTCCTGCCAGCGGAGCCAGGAACAGCTGCACGGGCTCGGTGCTGCGCCCTCGCTAGGCAATGGCACCGTGCAGCCCCTTGTGCCTCTAGAGCTAGGCTGCCACATGGGCAGGTGCCAGAGCTCAGCCAGGCAGGTACCCGTCTCCTTGCTGCCTGCCTCGGAATGCCAGACAGGTGGCTGGGCCTCCTGCCACCCTGCCCAGAACAGGTGAATCCAGCTGCTGCCCTGCCTGGCCAGGAGCGGGATGGGCCTGTGCTGCCTGGCTGCTGGAAACCGTGGGCTGGGGCACCTGGCTGAAAGTTGCCATGGCCCGATGCTGAGATGGGCACGGTCCCCCTCCCCCATCCAAGACTGTGGCTCAACTTCCACCCACCCAGCCTGAGAACAACCCGGTGGCCGTCAGTGAGGGGTGAGAGCAGAAGTGTGTGTGAGGGGGGCAATAGCACAGCCAGATCTCAGCCCAGGCAGGCTTGGCTTCCCTCTCCTCCTCTCCCCTTGCCCTGGTAGAGCCCGGGTCAGCCCCTCCTGTCCGCATCTCCAAACCCAGCATGAGGGAGTGGCTGAAGCCCCATCCCCAGTCCCCATTGCAGAGCTCCCAGCATGCACTGCTCTACATTGGCATGGGCAGCTGGCTCAAAATCAGGATGGAGGTGGGTAATAGGCATCTATATAAGACAAAGACCCAAATATCAGGATTATACCTATATATTTGGGACATGTGGTCACCCCAGCTGGACCCCACTTGCCAGGGGGCTGGGACCTGCCCTGTCTCAGTCCCATTGGACATACATAGAATCATAGAATATCAGGGTTAGAAGGGACCTCAGGAGATCATCTAGTCCAACCCCCTGCTCAAAGCAGGACCAATCCCCAATTAAATCATCCAACAGATTTTTGCCCCATATCCCTAAATGGCCCCCTCAAGGATTGAACTCACAACCCTGGGTTTAGGAGGCCAATCCTCAAACCACTGAGCTATCCCTCACAGGGGGCAGAGACAGAGTTCAGGGCCCCTGCATGTCCCAATTTTATAGGGACAGTCCCAATATTTGGGGCTTTTTCTTACATAGGCTCCTATTACCTCCCACCCCCTGTCCCGATTTTTCACACTTGCTGTCTGGTCACCCTACTCTCACCCCACAGCAGGTCGGAGCTGACCCCGGCTCCACTCCCCACAGGAGCCTGCTGCTGGGCTTCCGCCTGCCCCAGCTGACAGCCCACGCCTCTCCTGCCTTGCTCCCTTTCCATGCCCTGGCTTAGCCCACAGTCCCCTTCCCCTCTGCTGTTACCCCCTGCTGGGACTCTTCTTCCCCAGCCCACTGCCCTCTCCTCCGGCTCCTGGGAGGACAGGAGCAGCTAAGGGGGAAAAGGACGTAGCAGAGAAGAGCTGGGTTCCTCCAAGCAGGTGCGAAACCCCTTTGTCCTTAAGGCACCAGGGATGAGGTGCATCAGGAGAGCAGGGGCTGAGCCAAATTGTGCCATCCCAGAGCAGCGAGTCCCTGGGTGAGGCCGAGGCCTAGGAGCTCAGCTGGGTCGGGCCATGGTGCAGGTACACTATTTTCCTCCACAGTGATTCATGTTCTTCCTCCGAGAGACCCCAATGCTCTGCCATTGTCCCCCGTTAGCCAGCGCTCAGAGCATACATCCTGAAGACCTGTGCTAGGACCGACTTGTTCTAACGGGGGGCCCTTGAGAGCCTGTGCTGGTCCAGTGCAGTGGCTGCCTTTTCCTCCGTCTGTCCATCCAAGGCCCCCCCTCATCCAGTCCCATCACAGGCTGGGCGCCTCCCACTCATTCCTGCATTTATCCTCACGCACCCTGGGAGGCAGGGCAGAGCTGTTTTCCCCCTCTGTCCAGTGGGGCTCTGAGGTACAGAGCCACCAAGGGACTTAGGTGCCTAAACCCCAGTTTAAAGTACCCCTGCAATCCACAAAGCTGCCACTCGGCTGCTGCCGAGCACTGCAGGCGCCTAACATCCCCCTACATTTCTGCCTCTGGGCACACGCATGGCAGCCGCAGTTTAAGCATCTGGACGCGTCTCCCACCCAAACCCCAGTGTGAGCCACAAATTCCAACGTGAGCACTGCCCCACTGCAGATTCTGTGGGGTGTCGGGGGGAAGGCACAGCTCCATTCCATGCAGGGTAAAGGGCAGCTGAGCCTGTCTACACGAGGGTTTGGGCTGGGCCAGCTGCAGCAGGGGATGCCAGCATCTGCTGGGATTGGGGCACCCCCGGCAGACCAGGCCCTAGGGGGACGAGCTGCAGTTCCAGCAGGGAGCTCCACAGGCAGCTCTTGGAGGCAGGGTGGAGGCTTTAGCCTAAGAAAGGTGAGCAGAGCAGCCGAATGATGAGTGTGCCTCAGCGAGAGAAAACCGCGCCCTGCTGGAGGGACGAGCACAGATCTATTTCAAGGGGGCTGGGACAAGGTGGCCCCAGTGCTGGGACTCTCCAGTTTCCCTGCAGCAGCAGGCCGAGTGTCACAGCCTCTCCCTGTGCATGAATCGCGTACAGGCCTCGTCCATCCCAGGAGAATGTCTGGCCCAGCCACATGGGGGCGCCAAATGGAATCACAGATGAATCCTGAGACAGTCGAAGGCTCCACCCAGAGCAGCCCAGCCTGGGCACAAAGCTTCCCCCTCACTCCCACCCCCCGTTGCACTGCCCTTGCTGGCTCTAGTGCCCAGCGCTCTGCCCTAGAGCCCCCACTAAGCCCAGCCACAGGAACCCTGATTCTCCATGGGTGGCTCTTAACTCCTCCTGCTTGGGAACTGGGCCCGATCTCAGTGGGAGATGGACTGTGAGAGGCCTCCCTGCCCCCCCAACCTCCTGAATTCCCCCCCCCCAGCCCTCTCCACATGTCCCCTTCCTCCAGGGGACAGGGCTCCCCCCACTGCTTCCAAGCCCACCCCAAGGCCCGGCTGGTGTAGCAGACAGATTCTAGCACAGAGTGTGGCAGGGCCAAGAGCTGCCAAGTGCCTGGTGGAGGGGTCTGGACACGGGCGGCCTGTCCATAGAGGCGAACTAGGCGGTTGCCTAGGGTGCCAAGTTAAATAGGGCACCAAATTCAAGGAAAAAAATAAAGAGATGAAAAAAACCCAAATAAAATAATGAAGATGTCATTATTTCAATTCCTGTGCGTGTACAGAGGGAATATGAATTCTAATTCATTTCTCTACATTTCTGAGAATTTATTAATATGTCAAATCTTGTATTTACTGCAAATATAAATAATATTGTAGTGATTTTTTTTTTCAGTTTGCAACGTAGGGTCAAGATGACCCACTCCGCAATTTTGATAAACAATAACTCAGCCACAATGAACACATCCGCCAGCGGCAAGAGCTGCAATGTTAGTGACACCTAACTTGAATATACATCAAGGTCGCATAGCCAGAAATTCACGTAGAGCGGAGATATCGCAAGTTGATACATGTCAAATGGTCATTTTAACACACATCGCAGGCAGATGGTTAAGAATCAAGTGAATACTGTGGAAAATTGTGTTTCTTGGTGCCAAAGAATAAAGAATAACATCTTTCAGCATTATAAATCCAAAACGGGAGTAGCTTTAAGCGTTATTAAACCTTAGCGTTATTATCGGGCTGTATAATTATGAACTTTTCTTTGTTATAACTGGTTCACATGTAATAAATAAGATCCATAAAAGAAAAGTAACAGCATTAATGCTTAATAGACTATAAAAGTGATGACACCACACTCCAAGAGGGTAACCGTGAGGAAGGGGATTACTTTCCAAACAACCGGTGTCGGGTTATAACGTTGAAAATGGTCATTTTGTTTCTGCGTAAATGCTGTAACTAACTGTTTTAATAGGTAAGTGAGTATATGTTACTAATCATTGAACCTTTAAGTAGTGAAAAGACGTGTTGGGATGGCTGCAATGTGGTTTAAATCACCAACCATGTGGTGGGTGGGTCAGCCATCCTTAACGCTATAATGCTTGCAGTCGGGAGCACAGTACATAATAATATTCAAATGCCCCATGGCAGAAAGAGGAAAAAGAAAACCCTCAAGCGCTGAGTATCGTAAATGAAAGGCTGAGAAGGAAAAAGGACCAAGCAAAACAGCAGGGATCCTTCCTGAAATATCTTCTCTTTAATCCAAATAAAGATGGAAGCAGTGCACAGCATCCAGATGAAGGAATTTTACTTGGAGAGGAGGTTAGCTCACATCTGCATGGAAGCAGTTGTTTGGAACATCAAGATGAAGGTATATTACTTCGAGATGAGGGTAGCTCACATCCACAAAAAAGCAGTTTGGAAACTCAAGATGATGGAAACTTACTTCTAGATGAAGGCAGCTCACAGCATCAGACTGATATGGAAGTGGAGAAAATTTATTCACCTTCAGAGACACATGCAGAAATTGAAGTAAATGAAGAAAGGATGAGGAAGTTACAAACAAGTTACAGTATGGGGACCCAGCTTCATGGCCCAGATGTGCTGACAGCGTGCGGAAAATTCTCATGGAACATGGACCCGAACAAGTTCATGAATTTCCCTTCCCGAAGGATGGAAATAAAAAAATTTTCTGCTCAGCATTACAAGAGGAAACTCATTAATAGGGAAGAAATTCATCGAAACTGGTTACAATATTCAATGTTGAAGGACTCTGTGTTTTGCTTTGGCTGAAAGTTGTTTAGAAATCAAGCAACTGGTACACCACTTACTGAAAATGGTTCAAAGGACTGGAAAAACATCTTCAATTCTCTCTTCACATGAAAAGTACAGGACATTTGGAATGTTTTCAAATTTGGAAAGAACTTGAATTACAATTGCAAAAAGGAAAAACTATCGAAGAAAATTTGTGTGTGATCAAAGAAAAAAAATATTGGCAACAAATATTAGAGAGTCTGATTGCTTTAGTGAGAGTTCTCGATGGGCAAAATTTAGCATTCCGCGGCAGAAAAGAAAAAAGAAAAAATTCCGGGTAAGGGAAACTTTTTAAAATTTGTTGAATACCTAGCTTTGTTTGATCCAGTCATGAAGGAGCATCTACGTAAAATAACTGATCATGAAACAGAGGTTCATTACTTAGGAAAAAATATGCAGAATGAACTGATTCAAATCCTAGCAAATGCCATTAAAAAGAAAATTGTAGAAGCTGCCCATTCTGCAAAATACTTTTCAATAATACTGGACTGTACACCAGATGTGAGTTATGTTGAACAAATGATGATCATTCATTTTGTGGATATGGAAAAGTCTGCAGATGAAGATAATGTTGAAGTGCTCATAAAGGAATATTTTTTGGGTTTCATACCACTGAAGGAGACAACTGGAGCATTTATGACTGAAATTATTCTATAAGAGCTTGAAACTATGTCATCTGTTGAAAACTTACATGGCCAAGGCTATGATAATGGGAGTAATATGAAGGGTAAAGACAGTGATGTGCAAAGGAGAATGATGGAAATCAATCCTAGGGCCTTATTCGTTCCTTGCAGTGAGCACTCTCTGAATTTGGTTGGCAGTGATGCTGCTAGATGCTGTTTGGAGGCAAGCAGTTTCTTTGACCTGGTGCAATGTGTTTGTGTTTTTCTCAGGCTCAACATGCCGTTGGGAGATTCTGACTCGCCATGTAAATTCTCTAACTGTGAAACCACTTAGTCAGACAAGATAGGAGAGTCGCATTGATGCTATGAACTTGGAAACATTTATGATACCCTAATTGAAATTTCTGATGATACTACCTTTACTGGATCATCTGGCAATACTGCACGTTCAGATGCAGAAGCTCTTGCAAATGGCCTTTCCAAGTTCAAATTTGTGACTTCACTCATTTTGTGGTATAATATCCTTTTCGAGATTAACCTCACTACTAAGCAGATTCAGGAAAAGAACTTGAACCTACATTCTGCTATTCAAAAACTGCTGCAAACTAAAAATATTCAGAAGTGCTGAAGGGTTCAAAAGAACACTGGGAGATGCTCTTGAGCTTGCTGAAAAAATAGACTTTCTGACAGAATTTGAACCAGAGCCAGTTCACATTCAGCAAAAGAAACAGCAGTTTTTGTATGAAGGACGAGACACACCCATTCAGAACCCAAAACAAAGGTTCAAAGTGAATTTCGACTTTGGAGTCCTTGATACTGCTGTTCACTTGGTTGACGAAAGATTTCAACAAATGCGGCAGCTGGAGTCAGTATTTGGCGTTCTATAGGATATCCACAGATTGCAAAAGAAAACAGCAAAACAGATAAGAGAATTTTGTATAAAACTGGAGTCGGCATTGACTCATGAAAATTCAAAAGACATTGATGCTACAGATTTGTGTAGTGAGGTTCAGGCTTTTTCAAGACGACTTAAGAAACATTCCACTCCTGAAGAAATTCTGAAGTTTGTTTGTGAAAATAAACTCACAATTTTCCAAACATTTTTATAGCTCTACGCATTCTTTTAACTTTGCCAGTTTCCGTAGCTAGTGGGGAACGTAGCTTCTCAAAGTTAAAATGGATAAAAACATATCTGCGTTCAACAATGGTGCAAGAGAGACTTGTTGGACTTGCCACAATGTCAATAGAGCATGAAATAGCTGGAAAACTTGATCTAAAAGAACTAGAGACTGAATTTTCAAAACTTAAAGCAAGAAAAGTCATGTTTTAAGAGCACAGAGTGTTTTTTATTTGGAGTGTTTTGTAAATACAGGTTAAAGTTCATTGAAGAGTTTTCTTATTTCTTTCTATATTGGATGTGGTGGAAATGACAGTTAAAGCAGTATAGCGTAATGGATGATTTTGGATTTGTAATTATAAAAATTATAAACAACATTTTTTAATGCATTTTATTTGAAATCAGACTGAAACATCATCTAGCTGTCATGTACAAATCTATTCTGAAAATTTCGTGTCTCTATTTTATCTGATCTCAGAAACATTGGTTGGACAGATGGACAGACAAACCGAATAATTAAGCCTCTGTTTAAAGCTTAAAAAACATTAAAAGGAAAAAAAGGGGCAAAATGTTTCCCAGTTTACCAAAAACCTCAGCCTAGATCTGCCCTTGGGGTTTGGGGCGCCGATTGCATGGTTCTCCTAGGATGCCAGTTGCTGGCAGCTAGTCTAGGGCCACCCCTGGGTCTGGAGCACAGGGATGAATCCAGAGAACCCGGCTGCTTTGGACGCTGGCTACTCCAGAGCCAGCTGCTTCTCCTGTGCCCAGCCTGTGCCATCAGCAGAGACACTGGCCATCCCTACTAGCAAAGGACGGGGCCTGGGAGAAGGGGCTGCAGGCCTGCCCAAGGAGGGGTCCGTGGATAAGGTCCAGGCCTAGGAGCTATGTGCCCTGGGTTCTAGCCTAGCCTCTGCCCCATGCTCCTGCTGGGCTGTCAGACAACTCAGCCCCTTTGTGGGGGAGGCTGCTCGTTCTGGCCCTAACCTCTCTGAGCCTCCAGTGTGCAATGCAACTCCAGCCAGGGCTGGGAAAGGAGAGCGTCCAGCGGCAGAGGTGACTGGAGCTGGGGCAGAGGGGTGTGGCTGTGCTGGGGAGAAGGCAGGCCAGGCCTCCCCTGCTGAAGTCTCTTTCTAGCCCTGGGCACTTTAAGCAGGAGGCTGGTCTGTGGTTCTGGTGCTGGGCCAGGCCACCTGGGTTCATTCTGCCACAGACTCTGCACAGCCTTAGGCGAGTCCCTTCCACTCTCTGTACAATGGGGATAAGGAAGCTTCTTCCCTCTTAAACCCAGGGGTGTCTGTGATATGCCCAGATACCCCAGTGAGGGGCCCAGCCTTGGGGACAGGGGAGCTCTGTGCAGCAGCTGATGGAAAAGCAAAAGTGAGCCGTTTTACTGGGCGGGGGCAGCAACAGCCAACTCCCTCCTGCTCAGGGCCGGCTTCCGTGGGGGGAGGCTGGGGCCCTAGCAATTCGGACAGCAAGCAAGTGGGGCAGCCCAGGTGGTCTCCTGTCCCCCGCCAGCCACTTGG